>NW_027507784.1:24158693-24491193 GCF_037356315.1 Lithobates pipiens | reverse complement strand
TAGCTGAGCCCAGCGCCACCAGAAAGAGAACCACGTTGCCCAGTGCCACCAGAGAGAACTCCATGCTGCCCAGTGCCACCAGAGAGAACTCCACGCTGTCCAGTGCCACCAGAGAGAACTCCACGCTGTCCAGTGCCACCAGAGAGAGCGCCACACTGCCCAGCGCCACCAGAAAGAGAACCACGCTGCCCAGCGCCACCAGAAAGAGAACCACGCTGCCCAGCGCCACCAGAGAGAACTCCACGCTGCCCGGTGCCAACAGAGAGAGAACCACACTGCCACGGGCCACCAGAAAGAGAACCACACTGCCACGGGCCACCAGAAAGAGAACCACACTGCCACGGGCCACCAGAAAGAGAACCACACCGCCACGGGCCACCAGAAAGAGAACCACGCTGCCACGGGCCACCAGAAAGAGAACCACGCTGCCAAGTGCCACCAGAGAGAGCGCTATACTGCCCAGCACCACCAGAAAAAGAACCACCCTGCCCAGCGGCACCAGAGAAAGCGACACGCTGCCCAGCGCCACCAGAGAAAGCGACACGCTGCCCAGCGCCACCAGAGAAAGCGACACGCTGCCCAGCGCCACCAGAGAAAGCGACACGCTGCCCAGCGCCACCAGAGAAAGCGACACGCTGCCCAGCGCCACCAGAAAGAGAACCACGCTGCCCAGCGCCACCAGAAAGAGAACCACGCTGCCCAGCGCCACCAGAAAGAGAACCACGCTGCCCAGCGCCACCAGAAAGAGAACCACACTGCCACGGGCCACCAGAAAGAGAACCACACTGCCACGGGCCACCAGAAAGAGAACCACGCTGCCACGGGCCACCAGAAAGAGAACCACGCTGCTAAGTGCCACCAGAGAGAGCGATATACTGCCCAGCGCCACCAGAAAAAGAACCACCCTGCCCAGCGGCACCAGAGAAAGCGACACACTGCCCAGCACCACCAGAGAAAGCGACACACTGCCCAGCGCC
Source organism: Lithobates pipiens (assembly GCF_037356315.1). NCBI lineage: Eukaryota > Metazoa > Chordata > Amphibia > Anura > Ranidae > Lithobates > Lithobates pipiens. The sequence continues at coordinate 24,490,216 of NW_027507784.1, read as the reverse complement.
ACCAGAGAAAGCGACACACTGCCCAGCGCCACCAGAGAAAGCGACACACTGCCCAGCACCACCAGAGAAAGCGACACACTGCCCAGCACCACCAGAGAAAGCGACACACTGCCCAGCACCACCAGAGAAAGCGACACACTGCCCAGCGCCACCAGAGAAAGCGACACACTGCCCAGCGCCACCAGAAAGAGAACCACGCTGCCCAGTGCCACCAGAAAGAGAACCACGCTGCCCATCACCACCAGAAAGAGAACCACGCTGCCCAGCGCCACCAGAGAGAACTCCACGCTGCCCGGTGCCAACAGAGAGAGAACCACACCGCCACGGGCCACCAGAAAGAGAACCACACCGCCACGGGCCACCAGAAAGAGAACCACACCGCCACGGGCCACCAGAAAGAGAACCACACCGCCACACCGCCACGGGCCACCAGAAAGAGAACCACGCTGCCACGGGCCACCAGAAAGAGAACCACGCTGCCAAGTGCCATCAGAGAGAGAGCGCCATAATGCCCAGCGCCACCAGAAAAAGAACCACCCTGCCTGGCGCCACCAGAGAAAGCAACACCCTGCCTGGCGCCACCAGAGAAAGCGACACACTGCCCAGAGCCACCAGAGAAAGCGACACACTGCCCAGCGCCACCAGAGAAAGCGACACTGCCCAGTGCCACCAGAGAAAGCGACACACTGCCCAGCACCACCAGAGAAAGCGACACACTGCCCAGCGCCACCAGAGAGAGAACCACGCTGTCCAGCGCCACCAGAGAGAGAACCACGCTGTCCAGCGCCACCAGAGAGAAAGACTAAGCCAGGGTACAGACGTCCTACACTTTTGACCAGATTCATCCTGGGCAGTGAGCAATTGTTCAGCCGGAGGGATCACTGCGCTGTCTCGCTGGGTCTGGTAAATAGGCCTGTCGGCTATTATCCATTACTGATCCTAGAGACTGAGCCATTAAGAACTGCCTAACCTGCTATCCTCTAGCCCTAATACTGCCTGTAGGCCTTATTGACCGATCCAACATGAACCAATGATCTCCAACGCTGGGCTGCCAGCTCGAAAATAGCAGGGGGTATGGGGGGGGGGGGGGTGACACCATGTTTTACCGCACCAGGTGACACTAACCCTAGTGACGCCACTGCTCCTGCCCAAGTGGGCATGTTGTGTGAGAAAGGTAAGAGCAGGTGCCAGGTATATCTGCTGCCGTTTATTTTGGGAGAATGTAATAATGATTGGATAAGGTTTTCTCACTTGTTTTATTGCTATGTCATTTACGGTATTTTGAGTATTGTTTGCTGTGGTCAGCATGTCTGCTGCTCTGGAACCAGAGGACTGAGGGGACAAATGTGCCCTGTTCAATAGAACCGGTGTCCTATCATATACTGTCCCCCATCGGATAGTGTCCACTGCGCATGCGCAGCACACACAGATTCCGAAAATAGCCGAAGATGAACGGCACCTGCGCCATCAGTCCAGGTTCTATCCCCACCATCCAAGTGGACATAGAGTTGGAATATAAAAGAGCCGAGCGCAGCGAGGCCGAGCCCGAAGCATGAAGAGCGGCTCTCTAATTTGCCCAACCCTATGTCCGTTTGGATGGTGGGGCTGCCACCTCCACTCACGGCGCAGGCGCCGTTCATCTTCGGAGATTTTCCGAAGCTTCGTCTGCTCCGTACTGCGCATGTGCAGTACGGGGAGGACACTATATGATGGCCGGACACTATCTGCCAGAACACAGGCACCAACATCAACAATGCACATATGCAGTCCATACATCAGTGTGCAGCCACTGTACAAAGCACCAATGTAGCGATTTACATGGCAGCTAAATCAGCCATGTGCAAAACTAAAGCAGAAAGCAGCCACAGCCTGAGCAGAAAAACCGTAATTACATTATAGAATATAAAAAAAAAGTCAGTTACTTTGCTGAGTAACTAATTACTTTTCCAATGTAGTAATTGAGTTACTAATGCAATTACATTTTGGGAGAAGTCACTTGTAACTTAACTAATTACTTTTTTAAAGTAATATGACCAACACTGGTCCCAGTTCCCGGTGTTCTGCCATATAGTGTCCAGCCATGATTTAGTCGGAGCAGACGAAGCTTCGGAAAATCTCCGAAGCTGAACGGCGCCTGCGCCGTGAGTGGAGGTGGTGGCCCCACCATCCAAGCGGACATAGGGTTGTGAATATTAGAGGGCCCCTCGCGGATGAGCTTCGCTCGCCACGCTTCGGGCTCGGCTCTTTTATATTCTTACTCTATGTCCACTTGGATAGTGGGGATAGCGCCGTTCATCCTCGGCAATTTTCGGAATCTGTGTTGCTGTGTACTGCGCATGCACTAGGACACCGGCACAAGGAGCACTTCTGTTTTGGACATTTAGAGGAGAAATTTCCCTTGGCTCCACATTTATGGCACAGCTTAGGTTGACCAGGGTAGAAGACAGTAATCCTATCTCTACCAATAAAGGCAGAGGAGGGAAAATGCTGGACCACATTCCCACACACACTCAACCTCATTGACACCGACAACCTACCTGTCCAGATTCCTCTATCATCCACAATCTTTTTTATGGGACACAACGTTTCACCAAACCTCCTCCACCAGACCCATAAATCCTCAGGGGCTATAGCCTCATTCCTTGTCAGGATAGTCACAATCATAATCAAGGGCTGACATGAGACAACTTTGGGGACAAGCCCCTTCCAGTCCAGCTGGACCCCATACACATGCTCAAACTGCTCCCACAACAGATCCAGCGATTCTGGACGCACAAATTACAAATCATATTCAAAGGAACTCCTCTTGCATGGGGACAGGCCCAGGATCCATTGCAGCTTGAGCACATGGAGTAGGCCTCAGTACCTCTGGAGAGCCTCCACCTTCGTCTCCCCAACCCACTGCATGGTAGTTGGGGAAGAAGCCTGCAGGACAGGCCCAGGGTTGATGATTTTTCTAACTGAGAGCAAAGCAGAGTGAGCCAACAGCACCTTGCAAAACAGCACCACCTGGTGGAGAAGCTCCTCTGGTGCAGAGACTGATGTGACTGTGGGGGAAGGGACATTAGATTGTAAGCTCCTCTGGTGCAGAGACTGATGTGACTGGCTCAGTGTTCTCTGTACAGCACTACAGTATAAGTCAGAGCTATATAAATGTATAATAATAATAGTGTGTGACTGCTGAGGGACATTAAAGTGTAAGCTCTTCTGGTGCAGAGACTGATGTGACTGGCTCCGTGTTCTCTGTACAGCACTGCGGTATATGTCAGAGCTATATAAATGTATAATAATTATACCGTATTTTCAAGGCGTATAAGACGACCTTTTACATGTAAAAAAAAAATGGCCAAAAAGCAGGGGTCGTCTTGTACGCCGGGTCAGCCCCTCAGGTGCCTGCTTGGTGTTCGGTAATACTGTATCTAGCTTCGGCTACATACAGTATATACCGCTGAGCCAATCCTGGTGAGCGATGTATTCAAATGAATACAGAGCCTGCTCGGATTGGAGTAACAACCTCTGCCAATCGCCTGCTCGGATTGGCTTTGAGAGTCAGAGAGGCGCGGGCTGATGATGTTACAGCCTCTGCCAATCCAAGCAGGCTTTGTATTCATTACTATAATACATCGCTCGCTGCGATTGGCTCCAGCAAAAGCAGGAAGAAGAAAGAAATATGAAGCCTCAGAAGCCGGGTCGTCTTATACGGTAAGTACAGTTTTAAAAGTGTTTTTGTCCTGTAAGATTAGGGGGTCATCTTATATGCCTGTGGGGGGACATTAGAGCGTAAGCTCCTCTGGTACAGAGACTGATGTGACTGTGGGGGGACATTAGAGCGTAACCTCCTCTGGTACAGAGGCTGATGTGACTGGCTCAGTGTTCTCTGTACAGTACTGCGGTATATGTCAGAGCTATATAAATGTATAATAATAATAGTGTGTGATTGTGGGGGGACATTAGAGTGTAAGCTCCTCTGGTACAGAGACTGATGTGACTGTGGGGGGACATTAGAGCGTAAGTTCCTCTGGTACAGAGACTGATGCGACTGTGGGGGGACATTAGAGCGTAAGCTCCTCTGGTACAGAGACTGATGTGATTGGCCCAGTGCTCTTTGTACAGCACTGCGGTATATATCAGAGCTATATAAATGTATAATAATAATAGTGTCTGACTGTGGGGGGACATTAGAGTGTAAGCTCCTCTGGTACAGAGACTGATGTGACTGGGGGGGGGGGGGGGGGGCATTAGAGTGTAAGCTCCTCTGGTACAGAGACTGATGTGACTGTGGGGGGACATTAGAGTGTAAGCTCCTATGGTACAGAGACTGATGTGACTGGCTCAGTGCTCTCTGTACAGCACTGCAGTATATGTCAGAGCCATATAAATGTATAAAAGGTAATAAAATAAAAATATATAAATACACATAAATATTTGAATGAAAAAAACTTACGTTTTTCTGTTGCTGTCCCTTATGGGACTTTCCAGGGCCCCGCTTCACTTTTGTGGAGTCTGTAAATTGATCTTTGTTGCTAGATGAGAATGACGTTTAATAGAAGATTTTACTGAGAAACGAAACTCCAGAGACCAGAAATTTTCACCAAATTTTCTAAATTTCCTGAATGGGGGGAGGTATGTGGAGGGGGAAGAGCGTGTATGGAAAATAAGTTGCAGAATAGGAATTCTGTTTATTATTGGAGAGGGGGGACAGGCAAGAACATAAATCTGATGCTATACCTACACATAGCTTCCTTAACAATATATAGGGTACTATATAACATAACATGTAATATACATGACATCCTAATACCAGCAACCCCCCCTTAGAAGAGGTGCAGTAAGAAACATTGTGGATATGTTGCTGCCGTAACCACAAAATATCCTGCCGTAAAATCAAACTCTGACTCTGGAATTGTCTCTAGGGGAACATTACAAGCTAATAAAAGGTTAAGGTACGTGTAGCACCAGCCCAAAGATGTCCATAGAGATATGAGGCTGTTTCTGAAAATGCCGATTGCTTGGCTATCACTTGCTCACTGACCTGGAACAAGTATCCAGATAGTCCAAGGAAATTACTAATGCCAGCCATACACGGTTCGAATTTTTCAAAAGAATTTTCTTACGAAAATCGTATCTAAGAATTTTTCGTATGAATTTCTGCGGCAACAGCCGATTTTCGTGCGGAAATAAAATTTGAGGAATCGGACATGTTGGAAATTTTTTGAAAAACAAACGATTTTCTAATCAATGATGGGAGAATCGTGCGAGAAATGTAATAAGAAAAGGAAATTTACGGAGAGAAAAGAAGATTCCCGGCCAAGAAAATTCTTTTCTGTAGCAACATGAGGTGAAATTGAAGGCTTGGTCGGCCGAATTTCGAAAATCAATGGTGGCGCCATCTGATCACAAACAAAAATGAATTTTCTGATTTTGAAAAGAAAATTTGTTCGAAATTCGACCCATGTATGGCCTGCATAACTGTGGGTCTTTGTAACTCAGACCCTAAACCAAGAAAAGCCAAGAAATAATTTAGGAAGGTAACAAAACCTCGGGACTTTTAAGGTGTTGGAAAATGAATTTGACTAATACAGTATATAAAATGAAAAAGAATTGTATTTTATTACAGCTTTAAACTATTTATTTAGGGTTAATTTGATATTATCCCCTTCCCGCCGAGCGTACGCAGATGTGCGTACTCCGCTTTCAGGGGTTAGGCTAGGTTCACACTTCTGCGATGTCCATGATCGGATGTGATTCACACCGCACTGCAGTGCAAATCACATGCGATCTCTGTGCGATGCGATTTCAGCCATACAGATAGTATGGCTGGATTCGCATCGCATCCGGCCCAAATTCATACAGGACCCTTTTTTTGGTCCACAGCAAAATCGGATCGCATGGGTGTTCACACCATGCGATCCGATTCCTGTCCGAGTTTGCAGATCGCACTGTGATATGCGAACTGATTTCGAGGTGTCATTAACTTTTAACTGACACTCCCAGCAGTTCGCATAGGGCAGTGTGAACTGCCGCCGGGAGACATGCGATGCGAGAACCCACAGTGGATTCGCAGCGTTCCCGCATGGCAGCAGTGTGAACCTAGCGTTATACCAGGATGATGCCCGCAGCTGCAGGCATCATCCCGGTACTGTTTTTTAGAGCCGGCGATCGGCTTTCCAGGTATAACAACCGATGCGGCTAAAAGCCGATCGGCTGTTATACAGGAGGAGCAGGGGGGGACATCCCCTCCCCCTCCTGCTGCCTCGCGCCGCTCTTACCGGGCTTCCCGTCCCACCGGGAGCTCCGATCTGCGTCGCACCGCTTCCGGTGCCTAGTGACAGACTGGAATGAAGCTGGAAACAGCTTCCTTCCAGGCTCCTGAATGTAAACACGGAAGTGACGTCACGACTTCCGGTTTACTCGGCTGACAATGGTGCCGGTTTAAAAAAAATAAATAAATACAGTATTCAGATTCGTTTTCGGTGATCTGAATACTTTGAAGTGCAAAGGAGGGATTTGAGGTCTTTTAGACCCCCCGATCCCTCCATAAAGAGGACCTGTCACCACCTATTACTGTCACAAGGGATGTTTAAATTCCTTGTGACAGCAATAAAAGTGATACATTTTTTTTTTAACCACTTCGCACCCGCACTATAGCCGAAAGACGCTAACTGCCGGGAGGGCGTCCCTGGATGTTCTCCTGTTTATTTACGCAATGTGCGCTCCTGGGGGCGCGCATCGGGGAAGTTCTGTGCTGGCCATGTCCCTTGGACACAGCCAGTCACAGATCGCTGTAAATGGCCAATCACAGCGGCCATTTACAGCACAATCGGCGTGTTCAATGAGAGATGATCTCATATGTGAACATATAAGATAATCTCTCAGCGCCGGCTCTCCCTCCTCACACAGAGACAGCGTGTGAGGAGGGAGAGATAAACAGCTGCAGCAGCCGTAAGTAAAAAAAATAAAATAAACTGAAAATAAAGTGCCACCTGTCCCCAGTGCCACCTGTCAGTGCCATTTGTCCCCAGTGCCACGTATCAGTGCCATATGTCATCAGTGCCATGTATCAGTGCCATCTGTCATCAGTGCCACATGTCATCAATGCCACATACTGCCATCTGTCATCAATGCCACATATCAGTGTCACATGTCATCAGTGCCACATATTAGTGCCATCTGTCATCAGTGCAACGTATCAGTGACATCTGTCATCAGTACCACCTGTCAGTGTCACGTGCCATCTGTTATCAGTGTCACATGTCATCAATGCCACGTATCAGTGCCATCTGTCATCAGTGTCACTTGTCATCAGTGCCACATATTAGTGCCATCCGTCATCAGTGCCACGTATTAGTGCCACGTGTCATCAGTGCCACATATAAGTGCCATCTGTCATCCGTGCTACATGTTAGTGCCATCTGTCATCAGTGTCACGTGTCATCAGTGGCCCGTATTAGTGGCATCTGTCACCAGTGCCACATCAGTGTCACCAGTGCCACATCAGTGTCACGTGTCATTGTCCCGGTGCTCCAGGGCCTTCAAAAGTGTAATAAGTAGTCAACAAGTTAGATGTGTAATTTATGCTCCTAGAACACCTGACGGCGCTCCCTGCATGTTGGGCCTCTCTATGTGGCCAGGCTGTGGAAAAGTCCCACACATGTGGTATTGTAATACTCAGGAGGAGTAGCAGAATGTATTTTGGGGTGTCATTTGTGGTATAGACATGCCATGTGAGAGAAATAACATATTACAATGACAATTTTGTGGAAAAAAATAAAAAAAATCTTAATTTTGCAAAGAATTGTGGGAAAAAATTACAACATCAAAAACCTCACTATGCCTCTTACTAAATACCTTGGAATGTCTACTTTCAAAAAATGGGTAATTTGGGGGGTATTTGCACTTTCCTGGCTTGTTCAGGTCACAAGAAATGAGATCGGCCACCAGTATATCAGATGTGATCAATTTTGTATGATTTGCACCACAGTTTGTAGACTCTATGCCCTTGTACACACGGTTGGACATTCCGACGGAAAATGTCCTATCGGACCGCGTTGTCGGATAATACGACCCTGTGTGGGCTCCATTGGACTGTTTCTGTTGGAATATCTGACCGACAACGTTTTAGAGCTGGGCTATAAAATTTTCCGACAACATGATCCGATCGGACTTTGTAGAGAATTCTGATCGGACAAAGTGCCACGCATGCTCAGATCAAATTCCTAGACCAAAGCTATTGGCTACTAGCCTGAACGTAGTCCCGTCGTAACGAAATAACGTCATCACTTTACGAACGATCGGATTTTCCGACAACTTTGTCCGACCGCGTGTATGCAACACAAGTTTCGGCCAAAATCCTTCGGACAAAATCGGACGGATTTTGTTGTCGGAATGTCCGACCGTGTGTACAAGGGCTAAAACTTTCACAAAGACCAAATAATATCCACTAATTTGGGTTATTTTTACCAAAGATATGTAGCAGTATAAATTGTGGCCAAAATTTATGAAGAAAAATTAATAATTTGCTAAATTTTATCACAGAAACAAAGAAAACTTTTTTTTGTTCAAAATTTTCGGTCTTTTTTCATTTATAGCGCAAAAAATAAAAAACCCAGAGGTGATCAAATACCACCAAAAGAAAGCTCTATTTGTGGGAAAAAAAGGACAAAAAATTACATTTGGTTACAGTGTTACATGACTAATTATCATTCAAAGTGTGAGAGCACCGAAAGCTGAAAATTGGTCTGGGCAGGAGGGGGGTTTAAGTGCCCAGTAGGAGAGTGGTTAAAAACACAATTTCATAAAATAAAAATAAATAAAATAAATAAGAAAAAATAACTAAAAATGTTCAAACCGCCCCCATCACCGCGAGCTCGCGCAGCAAAGAAAACACTTACGGAAGTCGTGCCCGCATATGTAAACAGTGTTCAAATCACACATGTGAAGTATCGCCGTGATCGTCAGAGCAAGAGTAATAATTCTAGAATCAGACCTTCTCTGTAAGGCCGCGTACACACGGGCGGACTGTTCGCCCAACTTAGTTTGTCAAACAATCCGACAAACAGTCCGCTCAAAATTTGCATGAGCGGACTTGACCACACACGATGAGCAGACAGTCCGCTGAAACCGTGCGCGATGACGTCTACATCACGTACAACGGGACTAGGAAAACAACGTCCTATACACTGCAATGCAACCTTCGGCCGTGTAAATCCTTTCTGAGTATGCGCGATACTTAGTCCGTCCAACTTGCCTACACACGAGCGGACTGTCCGCTGAAACCAAGTTTGGACGGACAAAACCAAGTTTGAACGAACTGTCTTACGGAAATTCCGTAAGACTTTGTTCGTCAAACTGTCCGCTGAAACAGTCCGCTGAAGCCCACACACGGGCGGATTGTCCGCTGAAACACTGTTCAGCGGACAAAGTTGGGCGAACAGTCCGCCCGTGTGTACGCGGCCTTACTCTAATCTGGTAACCGTAAAAAAAAAAAAATTAAGTGTCGCCTATGGAGATTTTTAGGTACCAAAGTCGCCATTCCATGAGTGTGTGTGCAATTATAAAGTGTAACATGTTTGGTGTCTATTTACTTGGCGTAACATCATCTTTCACATTATATAAAAAAATTGGGATAACTGTACTGTTTTGTTTGTTTTTTAATTCATGAAAGTGTCCCTTTTCCCCAAAAATTGCGTTTAAAACACTGCTGCACAAATACCGTGTGACATAAAATATTGCAACCATTTTATTATATAGATTCTCTGCTAAAATATATAAAATATAATATATATATATATATATATATATATATATATATATATATATATAATGTTTGGGGGTTCTAAGTAATTTTCTAGCAAAAAATAGGGATTTTAACTTGCAAACACCGAATGTCAGAAATAGGCCATTTAGCGGCCCACCCCTTTTTTTTTTCTCGAGGTCATCTTGTAAACTTGCTATTCCTGTTGTGATATTATCACCCCGGTTAGTTTTGTATCATCAGCCTATGTTGACATTTAACTATGTTTTTCCAACTTCTAAATCATTTATAAACAAGTTAAACAGAATTGGTCTCAGGACAGAGCCTCGGGGCATCCCACTCCTAACTCTAGATCATTCAGAAAATATGCCATTAAAGCGGAGGTCCACCCTAAAGTGGACCTTCCGCTCATCGGAAACCCTCCCCCCTCCGGTGCCACAATCGGCACCTTTCAGGGGGGAGGGGGGTGCAGTTACCTGGATAATCCAGGTAACTGCACCCACTTCCGGGATAGCTCTCTGCGGAAAGGGGCGTAACTTACGCCCCTTTCCGCAAGTGCCCCGCTGCCTGCTGGGAAACACACAGCTCCCAGAGGCAGCGGGGACCGTCCTTATTGCGCAGGGCGATTCGCGCATGCGCAGTAGGGAACCGGGAAATGAAGCCGAAAGGCTCCATTTCCTGATTCCCATACCCAAGATGGCGGCGGCAGGACCCGACAGAGCGATCTAGAGATCGGCTTCGGGTGCCGACATCGCGGGCGCGCTGGACAGGTAAGTGTCACTATTTTAAAAGTCAGCAGCTGCAGTATTTGTAGCTGCTGGCTTTTAAAAAAAAAAAAAAAACGCGGAGTCCCGGTGGACTCCCGCTTTAATTACCTCACACTGCACACACTCTAATGCCGCGTGCACACAATCGGATTTTCCGACGGGAAATGTTGGACGTGAGCTTGTTGTCGGAAAGTCCAACCGTGCATATGCTCCATAGAACATTTGTTGTCAGAATTTCTACCATGTTTGAGAGCAGGTTCTCAAATTTTCCGACAACAAGACTTGTTGGAAATTCCGAGCATGTGTACACAATTCCGACGCACAAGTCCACGCACGCTCGGAATCAAGCAGAAGAGCCGCACTGGCTATTGAACTTCAATTTTTCTCGGCTCGTCGTATGTGTTGTTAGTCACTGCGCTCTTGACGTTCGGAATTTCCGACAACATTTGTGTGACCGCGTTTATGCAAGACAAGTTTGAGCCAACATCCGTCAGAAAAAAATCCATGGTTTTGTTGTCGGAAAATCCTACTGTGTGTACATAGCCTAACAATTTTCTATCCAGGTACATACAACATTATCAATGCCAAAAGGCCTTCATTTGTAGATTAAGCTTGTATTCGGGACTGTATGACATGCCTAAGTGAAATATGGATAGTAATACATCCGCAAGCCTTCCTCTATCCAAATTTCATCTCATCTCCACCTGTTAACAGGTTGGTCTTGCAAAAATGGTCTTTCAGAAATCCTAGTTGGTTACTACTGATGATACTATTATCATCAGCAAATTCTTGGATATGGTCACTTAGCATTCCTTCCAATAGTTTACATACTATTGATGTTAGTCTGACTGGTCTGTAGTTGCCAGTGATATATTTTGGCCCTTTGTTTGAATATTGATACCACATTTGCTTTTCGCCAGTCATCTGGTACCATTTCAGTCAGTAAGCTGTCCTTAAAAATTAGGAACAATGGTCTGGCTATAACGTGGCTAAGTTCTTTGAGTACTCTTTGGTGTAAGCCATCTGGTCCAGGAGAAGTATTTGCCTTACGTTTTTTCTAGTCTTATGTATACAGTGATTTCTGCCAGCCACAAGAGTACATTCAATATAATATTATTAACACTGTGATAGGCTCACCCGGGACAGAGGCTTTTGGCGGGGACTGAATGCTAGCCTCTTGCATACCGACTATGGGCCCTGGCATTTGAGGGAGCTACAAGCATTTAGGAAGATTTTCTGTTATGTAATGCAAAAGGACATTATTAAGGAGGCCATGATGGTCTCTGCCAGCTTGGGACTCGGTGGACAGATGGATGTGAAAGGAATGCTGATTAATGAGATCTGGAAAGCCTGGGTCTTTCACCCAATAATTTATTGTTTCATTTTGTTGTGTACTTTTTGCTGGGTCGTTTGGGGTGTGGCTGTATTCCAATGTTCTATTGCAGTGATGGTGAACCTCGGCACCCTAGATGTTTTGGAACTACATTTCCCATGATGCTCATGCACTCTGCGGTGTAGTGCAGCATCGTGTGAAATGTAGTTCCAAAACATCTGGGGTGCCAAGGTTTGCCATCACTGTTCTATTGTGTCTGTCTGCCATGGATATTATGGGATGTGTATGTAGATCACCTGTGTGATTGGTAGGGGCGAATTCTTCCAACATCTCTCACCAGAGGCATAGCTTGAAGCTTGTGGGCCCCTATGCAAAAGTTGACCTGGGCCCCCCCCCCCCACTACTCAACATGCGTGCAAATACATTTATCACTGATTATCACTGGAGAATTAGAGGACAGGGATTATCACTGAAGGATCAGAGGACAGGGATTATCACTGGAGAATCGGAGGACAGGGATTATCACTAGAGAATCAGAGGACAGGGATCCCTGGCAGGTCACTTGGCAGAGCTCCTTTCCCATCCCAGCACTGTATACAGCCCCCCCCCCCCCCACACCCACACACTACACACACACTACACAGGGCTAAAATCACATTCCTTTACACACAGTCTGTCAGTCTTCACAGGGTGTATCTGGCTTTTATGTTGCCGTTCTGACCTTTTGAAATTCTGTGGTCGGAACGGCAATGTAGTTGTAGCAGCCCCGCCCCCTGGCACAGCGTCATTGGATTTGATTGACAGCAATGGGAGCCAATGGCTGTGCTGCTATAAGTCTATCCAATCAGGACACGAGACATCAGCTAGAGCTGTTGTGCTCGTTCCTGGCCGGAGGATGACAGCGTTCAGGTAAGTAAAACGGGTGGGGGGCTGCAGCCCCACAGAAGGTTTTTCACCTTAATGCATAGAATGCATTAAGGTGAAAAACCATGAGGGTTTACAACCCCTTTAAAGCGTTTGTTTGTTAAGCCAAAAAAAAAGATACTGTTCCTTTAAAGCATGTTATACAGCACAGTGCTTGTGCTGTGTCATTTGGCCCACTGTATACCCTAAAAAACCTGTCTGGTCCTGCCTGGCTATACCCTTCTCTCTGCAAACAGACCACGATGATCATGGCTGCTGAGCCCTGACGTTGTGGTCAGTTTGCATGATTCAGTCAGCCGCAGCCTGTTCTCTGCAGCTCTCCTTGTGTCTGTGTCCTCTGTCTTCCTCCCCTCCCCTCTGTACCTTAATAAGATGTGTCCCTGTGCCTGTTTAATGTAAAAAAAAATCTGCCGTCTGTACCTTATATGAGCGTGGCTCCAGGGGCTCAGCTGATTGTCGGCTTACTCTCTCCTCTCTCTCCTCTCTCTCCTCTCTCTCCTCTCTCCCCTCTCTCCCCCTCTTCCCTGCTGACATCAGTGGGATGGCTTGGCCCTGCCCACTGCAGCTGTGAGCTGGAGAGAGAAGCGAGGAGAGGAATCAGATGTGCGTCCAGAGCGAAGCTTATATCTGTACAGATCGGTGGATTTTTTACAGACCACAGGCACAGGGACACATCATATTAAGGTACAGAGGGGATAAGAAGATTTCATAGAAGTGGGTTAACAACCACTTTAAATTACCCAATCATGCGCCAAGCAGCTTCCGGTTCACTTATTTCATCTACATATGATCAATCACAATGATCAGGAATTTGCTCTTCACATGATTGGATAACTGAAGTGAGTATTCACATATTTTTTTGAGTGAAGATTCTTAACTACTTGCCTCACCCAAACTATAATTAGAAGGGCGCTCGCCCTATACACATCATTCAATAAAAGAGATATATTGTGTAGCAGCCTCTAGTGTAGAGCGCTAGTGTAAATATTTTTTTTTGATAGTGTAGGTAAATTTGGTTTGGCTGCCAGCCAAGTCTGTGTTAAATCTGGGTCAGGGTGAGTGGCTCAGGGAGGCTGGATGACTCATCGGGCAGCATCTCCGATACCTTCCCATACTTGCTGGAACCTTGGAGAAGTTTCCATAAGAATGGGAGGGAGGTTAGGTGGCACTGCCTGGAGTACTGAAGAGGGCCCATTCAATCCCCAGCAAGTTAGCAGGCAGGCCCCTCTTTTATACTCAGGCTCAGTCCAGCAGTGGTGTCGGGTGGAAGATTGTTGAAGTGCTGAGAAGGGTATCTGAGTCCCCTGAAGGTGCCCCTTAGTCTGGGGGGTGGTGGGTGACCTTGGGCCGGGGGCTCGGGTGACGGAGGGACCCTCTACAACACACAGAGGTGTCCTGCCTGGATGCACAGAAACAGGTGTGAGAACAGCGGGAGAGAGACCCGTCCGGGAGATCTCCAGGGAGGAGTCGGCCAAGAGGGTTGGTGAGTGTGCAGTCTGGCAGGACGGTGGGAATTAGCCAGGAGGGCTAGTGAGAGAGGCAGCTGCGGCCAGGCGGGCTGGCAGTGCCTGAAGAGGTGGTGCCGGGATCAGTAGCCACAGGAATGGAAGCTGGACACTGACTTTTGCTACACAACCAAGGGGCCCCGCGGTCCCTGCCTGTAAAGAGCCTTTGCTTCATCTGACTTTTGCCTTTTGTCAGATCAACTATTAGTGTGCCAGATGGATCTGTGACTTTGTCCTGCAAGCAAGTGATGTGCTGGAGGAAGCTGAGGAGTGTACAGTGCCATGCAAAAGTATTCACCCCCCTTTGGCATTTTTCATGTTTTGTTGCCTCACAACCTGGAATTAACATGGATTGTTTGAGGATTTGCATCATTTAATTCACAGAACGTGTCCACAATTTTGAAGTTGTTTTTTTTTTATTGTGAAGCAAACAACAAATAGGACAAAATAACGGAAAAGGTCAATGTGCAAAACTATTCACCCCCCTAAAGTCAATACTTTGTAGAGCCTCTTATCACAGCTCTAAGTCACTTTGGATAAGTCTCTATGAGTCTTGCCACATCTTACCACTGGGATTTTTGGCCATTCCTCCTTGCAAAACTGCTCCAATTCCTTCAAGTTGGATGGTTTGCGCTTGTGAACAGCAATCTTTAAGTCTGACCACAGATTTTCTATTGGATTGAGGTCTGGGCTTTTCCAACACATTTACATGTTTCCCCTTAAACCACTCAAGTGTTGCTTTAGCAGTGTGTTTGGGGTCATTGTCCTGCTGGAAGGTGAACCTCCGTCCTAGCCTCAAATCACACACAGAGTGCTACAGGTTTTGCTCAAGAATATCCCTGTACTTTTGCAAGGCACTGTATATAGACTGTACAAGATCCAGTATAAGAAAGAACTGGTTCCAGTTACCTGTACTGGGAGAAGACGACGTGTGAGCTCTCAGCGATCGCTCTGTAGACTGCAGTCAGTCGGTGACACTTATACTGTATGTAGTTACTCTGACTGTAGGGGGAGGGGGGGGATTTACGGGAAATAACATACTTCCTGCAACTGAATTCTGCTTTCATTTTCACTCTTTGCTCCGTCATCTATAATCCCACCCATGTACCGAGATTGTATACAATGATCTCCATAATACTGAGAGCTCCGATCTATCATCATATGATGGGGGTTGATTTACTAAAGGCAAATAGATTGTGCACTTTGCAAGGAGCAATGGCTCCAGAACTTAATAAATGCGGGGAGGCTTCACTTTGCAAAGAATACCCAATCATATGCAAGGAAAAAAAAATAATTTTTTTCTTGCAGATGATTGGATGATGGAAGTCGGCAGCACTTCTGCTCATTTACAAAAAAACTATATAAAGTATTAGTGCGCTAATATCAGTACTCAATACAATATACTCGTGCCATAAAAATCAATAATTATGTAGATAAATTAATAATAAATAACCAGTGTATATAATTGAATAAATAAATTCAAATATTTTTTTTTTTCCCTTGAGAATGTCACGTGACCTGTGACGCAACACATCGGGAGGAGGAGCCAGTGACGTCAAGCCCACAGTGCCCACGGAGGGGCTGAGAGGAGGAGTACAATCTGAAGTTTTGCCGTTATCCTATGCTTTGACTGGAAAGGTTTTGTGAGTGGATCGATGTGCATATATAAAGCGTTGTCTGTCTCTTTTCTCTTTTATGGCAAATGAAAGTTAACCACTTAAGGACCGCCGCATGCCAATGTACGTCATCACAATGGCATGTACAGGCACAAGCACGTACATGTACGTGCTTGCCTTCCAGCGGGTGGGGGGTCCGATCAGACCCCCTCCCGCTGGATGCGGCGGTCCGTTTCGCTTCAGGAGCGATCCGGGATGAGGGGATGGCCGTTGGTTTCTGGCCACCCCCTCTCGATCGCTCCTGGCGAATGAGAAGCTTCCTCCCGCTGTGTATAGTAAACTCAGGCAGGGAGGAAGGGATGTCATTCTCCTCGGGGCGGTCTACGAGGAGAAGACTAAAAGTAAGTGTGCACCAACACTACACTGACATGTAGGCACACATAGGCACACAAACCCCCCCCCCCCCCCCAATCACCCCCCAGATCGCCCCCCCTCCCCCTCCCAGTCACAGTGTCACTGATTGCAGCGATCATTTATTTACTGATCACTGCATTCAGTGTCAGTTGTAAAAGTAAAAACTGTCAGGGCAGTTAGTGTTAGGTCCAGGGTAGCCCCCTACCACCCCCCAATAAAGGTTTAACCCCCTGATTGCCCTTAGAGTTAACCCTTTCACCCCCTTTTGCCAGTGTCACTAAGCGATCGTTTTTCTGATCGCTGCATTAGTGTCACTAGTGCCGCTAAGTAGCTAGTTATTTTTTATGTTCACCGCCAGGTTTTTATAGCGCTAGGTACCCCGATATACTACCCAATAATGGTTTTAACCCCCTGATTGCCCCTAGTTAACCCTTTCACCCCCTTTTGCCAGTGTCACTAAGCGATCATTTTTCTGATCGCTGCATTAGTGTCACTAGTGTCGCTAGGTAGCTAGTTATTTTTTTAGGTTCACCGCCAGGTTTTTATAGCGTTAGGTACCCCCATATACTACCCAATAATGGTTTTAACCCCCTGATTGCCCCTAGTTAACCCTTTCACCAGCGATCACCGTATAAGTGTCACTGGTGACGCTGGTTAGTTAGTTTGCTTTTATAGCATCAGGGCACCCACCATTTATTACCCAATAAAGGTTTAACCCCCTGATCACCCGGCGGGTGATATCAATTAGGTTTTAGGGTCAGGGTCTGCGTCGCCCCAGGCAGCGCTAGGTTAGTGCCAGTACCGCTAACACCCATGCGCAAAGCATACACCTCCCGTAGTGGTATAGAATCTGAACAGATCAATATCTGACTGATCAGATCTATACTAGCGTCCCCAGCAGTTTAGGGTTCCAAAAAAACGCATTGTTAGCAGGATCAGCCCAGATACCTGCTGGCACCTGCATTTTGCCCCTCCGCCCAGCCCACCCAAGTGCAGTATCGATCGATCACTGTCACTTACAAAACACTAAACACATAACTGCAGCTTTCGCAGAGTCAAGCCTGATCCCTGCGATCGCTAACAGTTTTTTTTGGTAGCGTTTTATATTTAAATCCGGATTGAAGTGCTTGGTTTTCGGGGTCCCGTACGTGGCTAGGCTCCCAAAAAGTCCCCCGTATGTGGTATCCCCGTACTCGGGAGAAGCAGCAGAATTTATTTTGGGGTGTAATTTGACTTATGCCCATAGCATGTGTGAGCAATATATCATTTAGTGACAACTTTGTGCAAAAAAAAAAAAAATTGTAATATTCCTGCAACTTGTGGCAAAATATAAAATATTTCATGGACTCAGCATGCCTCTCAGTAAATAGCTTGGGGTGTCTACTTTCCAAAATGGGGTCATTTGGGGAGGTTTTGTGTTATTTTGGCATTTTATGGCCTTCGAAACTGTGATAGGTAGTGAGGAGTGAAATCAAAAATTTGCACCCTAATGCCGCGTACACACGATCAAACAATCGGGTGGAAAAGTCCGGCAAACTCAAGTCCGCCAGACAATCCCCCCGTGTGTAGCCTCCGGCATTCTTTTTTGACCCGAAAGTACGGTGGACTTAGAAAGTAGTTTTGCACTCCAATCTTCCCGCCGGACTTGCATTTAGGCAGACAATCCGGCTGTGGGTATGCCAGTCCGCCATACTTTTGAAATGAACGGACTTTTCCCGCCCGGAGAAAAGTCAGCTCATTTTGAGCGGGTCTCCAGGTAGGCGGGGCCTGCGAAGGAGACGCCGCTGGCCCCGCCACCTGGTATGGACTTAAAGGGGAACCCCAACGCCAAAAAAACTATTTTATCTTGTGTGTTGTGTTTTTTTTGTACTTTATTTTACAGGTGAATGGGTAGGGGTACATTGTACCCCATACTCATTCACATAGGGTGGTGGGGCCGGTATCCGGGGGCCCCCTTATTAAAGGGGGCTCCTGGATTCCGATAAGCCCCCCTGCCCGCAGACCCCGACAACCAACGGCCAGGGTTGTCGGGAAGAGGCCCTTGTCCTCATCAACATGGGGACAAGGTGCTTTGGGGTTGGGAGGGGGGGCCGCTCGCTCGTCCCCCCCTTTCCTGGCCGGCCGGGTAGCGTGCTCGGACAAGGGTCTGATGTGGACCTGGGGGGGACCCCCACGCCGATTTTTTCGGTGTTGGGGTTCCCCTTTAAGTCCATACCAGGTGGCAGGGCCAGCGATGTCTCCTTCGCGGGCCCTGCCTACCTGGAGACGCGCTCGAAATGAGCCGGCTTTTCTGCGCGTGTGTGGGCGAGTCCGTTCATTTCAAAAGTAGGGCGGATAGTACGGCGGACTTAGTACGCCGTATTAGTCCGCTGAAAAAGTGCCGTGTGTGGGCAAGTAGCCCGTTCGTAAAGTCCGACGGACAGTCTGGTGGGAAGTCCGCCAGACTAAGTCCGTCGGATAGTCAGCTACGTGTGTACGCGGCATTAGAAATCCTGAAGGCAGTGATTGGTTTTCCGGGTGCCGTACGCGGCTAGACTCCCAAAAAATCCCACATATGTGGTATCCCCGTACTCAGGAGAAGCAGCAGAATATATTTTGGGGTGCAATTCCACATATAACTATGGCAAGTGTGAGCAATATATCATTTAGTGACAACTTTTAGTAAACTTTTTTTTTTGTGTCATTATTCAATCACTTGGGACAAAAAAAAATATTCAATGGGCTCAACATGCCCCTCAGCAATTTCCTTGGTGTGTCTACTTTCCAAAATGGGGTCATTTGGGGGGGGGGGGTTGTACTGCCCTGCCATTTTAGCACCTCAAGAAATGAGATAGGCAGTCGTAAATTAAAAGCTGTGTAAATTCCAGAAAATGTACTCTAGTTTGTAGACGCTATAACTTTTGTGCAAACCAATAAATATACGCTTATTGACATTTTTTTTACTAAAGACATGTGGCTGAATAAATTTTGCCCTAAATGTATGACTAAAATTGAGTTTATTCGATTTTTCTTATAAAAAAAAGTAGAAAATATTTTTTTTTCTCAAAATTTTCGGGCCTTTTTCCATTTTTATATCGCAAAAAATAAAAATCGCAGAGGCAATCAAATACCATCAAAAGAAAGCTCTATTTGTGGGAAGAAAAGGACACAAATTTCGTTTGGGTACAACATTGCATGACCGCGCAATTACCAGTTAAAGCAGCGCAGTGCCAAAGTGTAAAAAGACCTCTGGTCATTAGGCTGACAATTGGTCCGGGGCTAAAGTGGTTAAAGAGCAAGAAATAAGCGGTATATGCGGAACAGCGGTGAAAGCTTGTTTGGTATGGTGTCTGTGGACAAAATATATGGGACTGAGTGATAAGTCATTTTGAGGATTATATCCTGGGTCTTGTAGACATCACCGCACGGGAGTGTTCTGATTGCAGTTATATAAAAGAGCTGTATTTGATCAGATCCGTGATCCATCCATCCCATCAGGAGCAGACTTTTATACACATGGAATGCATTAATAAAGGAATAATAATTGATATATATATTTTTTAATTCATTTATATACACAGTGTACTAATTATGGAGCATTAACTAATTTTTAATTCACATTTAATTTGAATTTAAATTTAAATTTATTTATTCAATTATATACATTGGTTATTTATTATTAATTTATCTATATACCGCATTTTTCGCTCCATAAGACGCACCTAGGTTTTAGAGGTTGAAAACAAGAAAAAAAAAAACTATTCTGAACCAAATGGTGTACTAAAATATTTTCCAGTGCCCATGAAATGCAGAGTGACCATTACCATAGAAAGTATTGGCAGAGTATTGGCAGGGTATTGCAGAGTATTGGCAGGGTATTGCAGAGTATTGGCAGGGTATTTCAGAGTATTGGCAGGGTATTTCAGAGTATTGGCAGGGTATTTCAGAGTATTGGCAGGGTATTTCAGAGTATTGACAGGGTATTTCAGAGTATTGACAGGGTATTGCAGAGTATTGGCGGGGTATGGCAGAGTATTGGCGGGGTATGGCAGAGTATTGGCTGGGTATGGCAGAGTATTGGCAGGGTATGGCAGAGTATTGGCAGGGTATTTCAGAGTATCGGCAGAGTATTTCAAAGTATTGACAGGGTATTTTAGAGTATTGACATGGTATTTCAGAGTATTGACATGGTATTTCAGAGTATTGACAGGGTATTGCAGAGTATTGGCAGGGTACTGCAGAGTATTGGCAGGGTACTGCAGAGTATTGGCAGGGTATTGCAGGGTATTGGCAGGGTATTGGCAGAGTATTGGCAGGGTATTGGCAGGGTATTGGCAGGGTATTGCAGAGTATTGGCAGGGTATTGCAGGGCATTGGCAGGGCATTGGCAGGGTATTGGCAGGGTATTGGCAGGGTATTGGCAGAGTATTGGCTGGGTATTGCAGAGTATTGGCTGGGTATTGCAGAGTATTGGCATGGTATTGCAGAGTATTGGCCGGGTATTGGCCGGGTATTGGCCAGGTATTGGCAGAGTATTGGCAGGGTATTGGCAGGGTATTGCAGAGTATGGAGGGATGGCTGTGACTGCACTTGTCACAGAGCAGAGCTGTTGGTACTACAGATGCAGCCCACAGCGCTGCTGCCATCTGATCTCTCCCCTCCACTGTACAGATCTGTACACAGAGGGGAGAGAGGAACCAGCGTCATGATTTGTTTACAAGTGATCGCTCATTTGACAGAGCAATCACATTGCAAATGGCGGGTGCACCAAGATGGCCACCACTCCGGAGCTAGGCCAAAGCCGCTGCCTTTCCTGAGGCCGAGGCCGTGGACCGCTCCAGATCGCGGCAGGGGGCGGTGCCAATCGTATATTCTCACCATAAGACACAAGCACATTTCCCCCCATATTTCTGGAGGAAAAATGTGCATCTTATGGTCCGAAAAATACGGTAATTATTGATTTTTATGGCACGAGTATATTGTATTGAGTACTGATATTAGCGCACTAATAATTTATATTGTTTTTTTTGTATTTCTGAAAAGTGAAGGTTCACTGATATTGGTGCAGCTTTTATCATTATTATTATTTTTGATCATTTCTTCACCACACCAGCGCTTGAGTATTTTGCACTTTAGTTTAGTTCTGCTCATTTACAAAGCTCAGGAGCAACTGATCTTTAGTATAGTACAGTTGGAACCTTGGATTACGAGTATAATCCGTTCCAGGAGAATGCTTGTAATCCAAAGCACTCGCATATCAAAGTGAGTTTCCCCATAGAAGTCAATGGAAACGAACATAATCTGTTCCGCATTGACTTCTATTACATGCAATACCGCATGTGGCCAGAGGTGGGGGGGGGGCACTGGAGAGCCTTGGAAATACTCTGGGACAGCTCGGCTGAACTCGGAAAGCCTTTAGAAAGGCTCGGAAACACTCAGGAATGGAGTATTTTCGAGTGTTTCTGAGTATTTCCGAGTCCTTAAGACTATTTCCGAATGGCTCCGAACTGTTTCCGAGTGTCACCGGCGCCCTCCGGCACCTCTGGCCAAATGCGGTACTGCACACCCCATTTGCTTGAATTCTGCTCATTTTGTGAGACAACACTCGCAAACCGAGTCAGAATAAAAGAAAAAAAAAAGTTGCTCGTCTTTCAAAACACTCGTTAACCACGTTGCTCGTAAACCAAGGTTCCACTGTATTTGCCTTTAGCGAATTAACCCCTATGTATCTACAATACACAACTTATGCATTATTAACCATATTAATATATATTATATTATATATATATATATTAATTATAAACCAACGCTGTACCGAATTACATTTATATAATTTTTCACACAAGTAGAGCTTTCTTTTGGTGGTATTTGATCACCTCTGGATTTTTTATTCTTTGTGAAAAAAGACCGAAAATTTCGAAAAAAAAAAAAAATATATATTTTTTACTTTCTGCTATAAAACGTCCAATAAAAAAAAAGAAAAAAAAAAAGTTTCATGAATTTAGGCCAAAAATGTATTCTGCTACATGTCTAAATCCAATAAGTGTATATTAATCGGTTTAAATGTAAATTATACTGTCTACGAACTATGGGATATACACTGGAATTTTTATTATTTTTATTTTTTTATATTAGTAAAAATAGATCAGCAACCTATAGTGGGACTGTGATAGTTTGGCGGGCAATCTAGAACTAACTGACACTGGGGAGTACACTAACTGACAATGACATCAATAGTGAGACTAGTACAGTGACAGTGTATAGTATTAGCACTGATCACTGTACTAATGACACTGGCTGGGAAGGGGTTAACATCAGGGGGCGATCAAAGGGTTAACTGTGTGCCTAACTATGTGTAATGTGTGTGATATGCGCGGCTTTTACTACGAGATCTTGCTTTTTTTTCCCCCCTGCTTTCCAGCAAGATCACCTGTCAGCCTTCATAAACAACACAGAGCTCTCTTCTGTGAATGGCAGTGAACAATCATTGACAGAGACCGCTGATTGGCTTGTGTTGTAACAAATCACAGCACAACTGGGGCGCTCCCTACCTGGAAGCACTGATCACATACCAGGTAGGCGATCCATCATGAGCCACCCTGCCACAATAAAGGTATGTTGGGCGGCCACCAACTGGATAATCCCAGACAATGGACATCGGGAATAAACTGTATGTGATAGCTTGTATACTGGGTGTAATTCTCAGTATCTGTTCTTATTCTGTATGTATGGAGTCTGCACAGTACCACTTCTCTTGTCCTGTATGTCGGGTGTAATTCTCATTATCTGTTCTTATTCTGTATGTACGGACTCTGCACAGTACTACTTCTCTTGTCTTGTATGTTGGTGTAATTCTCAGTATCTGTTCTTATTCTGTATGTATGGACTCTGCACAGTACTACTTCTCTTGTCTTGTATGTCGGGTGTAATTCTCAGTATCTGTCCTTATTCTGTATGTATGGACTCTGCACAGTACCACTTCTCTTATCCTGTATGTTGGGTGTAATTCTCGGTATCTGTTCTTATTCTGTATGTATGGACTCTGCACAGTACCACTTCTCTTGTCCTGTATGTCGGGGGTAATTCTCGGTATCTGTTCTTATTCTGTATGTATGGACTCTGCACAGTACCACTTCTCTTGTCCTGTATGTCGGGGGTAATTCTCGGTATCTGTTCTTATTCTGTATGTATGGACTCTGCACAGTACCACTTCTCTTGTCCTGTATGTCGGGTGTAATTCTCGGTATCTGTTCTTATTCTGTATGTATGGACTCTGCACAGTACCACTTCTCTTGTCCTGTATGTCGGGGGTAATTCTCGGTATCTGTTCTTATTCTGTATGTATGGACTCTGCACAGTACCACTTCTCTTGTCCTGTATGTCGGGGGTAATTCTCGGTATCTGTTCTTATTCTGTATGTATGGACTCTGCACAGTACCACTTCTCTTGTCCTGTATGTCGGGTGTAATTCTCGGTATCTGTTCTTATTCTGTATGTATGGACTCTGCACAGTACTACTTCTCTTGTCCTGTATGCCGGGTGTAATTCTCAGTATCTGTTCTTATTCTGTATGTATGGACTCTGCACAGTACTACTTCTCTTGTCCTGTATGCCGGGTGTAATTCTCAGTATCTGTTCTTATTCTGTATGTATGGACTCTGCACAGTACCACTTCTCTTGTCCTGTATGCCGGGTGTAATTCTCAGTATCTGTTCTTATTCTGTATGTATGGACTCTGCACAGTACTACTTCTCTTGTCCTGTATGCCGGGTGTAATTCTCGGTATCTGTTCTTATTCTGTATGTATGGACTCTGCACAGTACCACTTCTCTTGTCCTGTATGTCGGGTGTAATTCTCAGTATCTGTTCTTATTCTGTATGTATGGACTCTGCACAGTACCACTTCTCTTGTCCTGTATGCCGGGTGTAATTCTCAGTATCTGTTCTTATTCTGTATGTATGGACTCTGCACAGTACTACTTCCATAGTGCCATATTGCCAGCATGGGAGATAGACATGGTATACACTGAGGCAGCAACAGAGCCGTCTTTAATATTGATTGGACCCTGGCCAAAACTTTTGTTATTTTTTACAATATTTTTTTTTATTATTTATTGCAATACTTTGTGTGTTTTTTTTTTTTTTATCAGCCCGGTTGGGGGGCTTTGGTTTAGATATCAGGGATCTTGACAGACCCTTAATATCTCCCCCTTGAGACAGAGAAAGAGACCGAGGATAGATATTTCCCAGTCCCTTTCTCTGCAGCCTCTGCTGCAATGAACATGAATGGAGAGAAGACAGCGGCTGCTCTCCATTCATAAACTGAGACATCATAATCACAGGAGGTTACAATGTTTCAGTTATGTGAATGTTCATACAGAAAAGGAAAGAGGAGGACATGGAGAGGGACAGCAGAACAGAGGGGGACATGGCGGAAAACTGGAGGGGGGCAGCAGCAGAACGGATAGGGGCAGCAGTAGAACAGAGGGGGAAACAGAGGAAGAACGGAGGGGGGCAGCAGCAGAACGGAGGGGGGCAGCAGCAGAATGGAGAGGGGCAGCAGCAGAATGGAGAGGGGCAGCAGCAGAATGGAGAGGGGCAGCAGCAGAAAAGAGGGGGACACGGAGGAAGAACGGAGGGGGGCAGCAGCAGAACGGAGGGGGGCAGCAGCAGAACAGAGGGGGACACGGAGGAAGAACGGAGGGGGGCAGCAGCAGAATGGAGGGGGCAGCAGCAGAACAGAGGGGGACACGGAGGAAGAACGGAGGAGGGCAGCAGCAGAATGGAGGGGGGCAGCAGCAGAAAAGAGGAGGACACAGAGGAAGAACGGAGGGGGGCAGCAGCAGAACGGAGGGGGGCAGCAGCAGAACAGAGGGGGATACGGAGGAAGAACGGAGGGGGGCAGCAGCAGAACGGAGGGGGATACGGAGGAAGAACAGAGGGGGGCAGCAGCAGAACGGAGGGGGGCAGCAGCAGAACAAAGGGGGAAACGGAGGAAGAACGGAGGGGGGCAGCAGCAGAACGGAGGGGGGCAGCAGCAGAACAGAGGGGGACATGGAGGAAGAACGGAGGGGGGCAGCAGCAGAACGGAGGGGGGCAGCAGCAGAACGGAGGGGGGCAGCAGCAGAACGGAGGGGGGCAGCAGCAGAACGGAGGGGGACACGGAGGAAGAACGGAGGGGGGCAGCAGCAGAACAGAGGGGGACACGGAGGAAGAATGGAGGGGGACAGCAGAACGGAGGGGAACAGCAGCAAAACGGAGGGGAACAGCAGCAGAACGGAGGAGAACAGCAGCAGAACGGAGGAGAACAGCAGCAGAACGGAGGAGAACAGCAGCAGAACGGAGGAGAACAGCAGCAGAACGGAGAACAGCAGCAGAACGGAGGAGAACAGCAGCAGAACGGAGGAGAACAGCAGCAGAACGGAGGGGGGCAGCAGCAGAACGGAGGGGGGCAGCAGCAGAACGGAGGGGGACATGGAAGAAGAACAGAGGGGGACAGCAGAACGGAGGGGGCATGGAGGATGCGGTGACAGTCAGTGGTGATCGTGTGTGGGAGAGTTACAAGAACCGATCACCACTGTATAGATTTCACTAAAGCAGCTGGAAGCTGCAGGGGAAGAAACTTGTAACTCCCCCACACACCGATCACTGCTGACTGTCCAGGTGAAGCACCGGGAGAATTTGCCCAAGTACAAGGACTTGGGCAAATGCTCGGTATCGGTGCCGATACCGATACTAGTATCGGTATCGGGACAACCCTATTCAGTATATATACACTTCTCCTCTTCTACTTCCAGCACAGTCTTGCTTGTAGAACTACATCTCCCAGGACTGTGTTGAAATGATCCAACACAGACTCAGTCAGATCCAGAGCAATGCCCTTTGCAGGCAGGGACCGTGGGCCCCTTTGATAGTGTAGCAGAAAAGAGGTCCAGGGGTTAGCTGTCCTATTCCTGTGACTACTGGTCCCAGCCCCCCCCCCCCCCCCAAAAAAAAAGAAATTCACTCCTAGCACAAATCCTCTACTCCTAAAATCTTCCTTCCTAGTACACATCTTCCACCCCCCCTACCCCTACTTCAGATTCCTCACTCCCAGCACAAAATCCCACCCAAACCCTCCTAGCACGTATCTTCTTTGCCCCCCCCCTCCCCCAATTCCCCCCTCCTAGAATAATACTTATCCCATGTCGAACTACAAATATCCCCTTCCAACACAAATCCCCGCTTTCCCAGTCTCCTTGTGGCCCACCAACCTCACATGATACAATAGTACCCAGGACAGTCACCCCTCCTTCCCACCCCTTGTTCCGGCCCTGCTGTCATCCTATCAAGGACCCCAGAGCCAGAGCTGTAAGAGAGGCCTTCCTCAACTCTTCAGGCTCCACCACCGGGTACGTTACAGGGGGAAAACAGGAGGACCAGGTATATGCGGAGCAGAGAGAGTGTATTTGCCGGCTGCAGTCTGTTGTTTGCTTGTGTGACGGACTGGGGTTTATATGGTCCCAAAACAGACACCCCAAAGCAAAGTACATATTCATTTTTTTTTTTTATATTTCTAAACATCTCCCTTCTATTCTATTAATAACCAGTAGATGGCAGAGAAGGTACACAAACAGAGTCTATATAAGGCCACACACCATGTGACTGGAAATTAAACTACTTCCAGCCATAAAGTCAGTGGTCATATCTCATGCTGTTTGTGTGATTCTTTGCAGGTATGTACTCTAAATTGTTCCTAATCTGTATTAACCTGTGATAGAAAGATTCCTAAACATCTTGAGCAGATGCAGAAAAAGTCTCAGCAGATTTTATGCTATAGTTTTGCTGTAATTAGAAGTTTAGAACAGCATGTGGGAGAAACAAGTGAAAAGTGCATAAGAACATGAAAATACTGCATTAGTCAGAACAAATGTCTATGATAAACACTAAACCTTTCTAAATAGGTATATTTAAACCTGATTTATTGGAAATGGCATAGATTTATAGAAGCACATGTTTTCTGTTATTTAATATAGAAAAAAACCTATTGTATGTAAAGCTTATGTATTGCATCATACAGACATGCAATGTGCACCATCTAGTGGTTAAAAAAGAGTACTACCATGAAAATATTTGTATTAAAGCAATGCATTGCTAGTATGATTATTGCACACTTAAAGTGTACCAGAGAGATAAAGATAATTATCTATAACACTGAATAACAGGGATATATATGTTATTAAATTTAGTAATGTTCATTGTTATAACTACGTTTTAAAATACTTTAGTTAAAATCGGTATTATATATATTGTTAATGTTTATAAACATGTGACTATAAAAATGTAAAATATGTATTGTTATGTAAAAATTAAACTACTTCCAGCCATAAAGTCAGTGGTCATATCTCATGCTGTTTGTGTGATTCTTTGCAGTCCACGCCAAGCTGATCACCTTATCTCATCGCGTCTACAATCATCGGCTCTCTTAATTCACATTTTGAGGCCGGTAACACTTGGTTAGCACTCAATGCGCATGCGTGGGTGAAGTAATTGGTGCAAATAATATATTATTCGGGGGTGGTTATTCCCTATATCTATTGCACCTCTGCATTACCTTTTTTATTCCCCTAATTAGGTAGTCTATTAAAACTCTGATTACATGTTACTGTTGATATCACAATAATACAAGGTTTGCTATGAAACCAAACACACGGCTTAATAACAAAGTCTTATTTATTTCCCAAGAAAATAGAAAAGGCTAACATGAAAGTACTAAAAGATATTACAAACATATACCAACAAAACACATCATATCAGAATATCAAAGATACTTATCACAATGCTTTCCTTGAGGCTTTGTATGGCTGTGCTCAGATGTCAAAGAGAGCGAGCCATGCGGCTCGGAGAGTCACCAATGAAAAGGGTAGAGGCAAAGAGGTAGCTCTCTCACTCTCTCAGTCTTTTATACTTCAGACATACACCATCCGAACCAGGGGCGTAACTAGAACCTTCAGGGCCCCGATGCAAGGAACCCTGAAGGGCCCCCCTGAACCCCAGCCAGGGCCCTTCCCTCTGAGTCCAGCGGTGGAACTCCAGGGCGTGGTCACAGGTATGACCTTTGTGAGCCCTGTAGTTCCACCACTGGTATCAGTATTTTTTTTTTATATAAATTAATAAGAATGCGGCGCTACCTAAAAGTACTAAAACTTATAAATGAATAATAATCCCAAAATCAATATAAATCAAATAATATCGACTAAATGAAACATGGATATAATAAGAAATGAATCCATATAGATAATCCAAATAAAGATACGTGTGCACGCAATAAATGTGCAACAATTAGTGAATAAAAGTCTGTGAAAAATTATCAATCCAGTGATTAAATAGAAATAATTTGCATAAGTAATCCAAATATAAACAAGCGTATAAAAAATATATATATATATATATAAAAATGTATAAAAATATATAAAGTGAAAAATCCGTGAAAAAACAAATGTAGTGACTATTTAGATAATCAATATACACACGTGATTGTCCATAAATAAAGTGCACTGATGACTGATGAATTGCAAAAAATATACAAATAAAGTTCATGCAAAAAAGTGTGAAGAATCAATTCCCAAGAGTGGCAAATCACTGCAAACTTCAGTGCTTAATGGGTGCACCAACTATTTTCCCCAGCCTCTCACCTCCAATAGCTGGTAAACAGGCACTGTGTAAAAGGATAACTGCTGGCTTCTTAATCTTTCAGTCACACTGCTCCACCGCTGTTTGTATTTCACTGTAAGGTTATATATTATATGCCCTCCTAATAGCTCCAGGAAATCCAAGCCATATAAAGTGGAAAAACACAGAGGGCTTTCATGTGTAGTATCTTCGCTTTTTTATTGAAATAAACAGGTAAAATCCACACTTACATTCACAAATACAGCAGAGTGTGCAGCAATCGCGGACTTCCGGTTTCGGCCGTAAACCGGAAGTGATAGGTCCGACACCAAATTCCTTCCCTGACGCGTTGCGTTACAGAACGTAACTTTTTCAACTTTTTTTTTTTTACTCTTTTTTTTTACATTTTTAGGTGCCCCACTGGGGGACTGTCCCTAGGCAGGATGGGGTCCCCGTCCCCAGATGAGATGAGGTCCTTTTCTCCAGGGCAGATGAAGTTACTGCACCCAGGTGAGAAGGGGTCCCTGTCCCCAGGGGAGGTGGGGGTCCATGTCCCCACGTGAGAAGGGGTCCCTGTCCCCAGGGGGAGATGGAGGGGGTATGTAATGGTGTGTGTGGGGGGGGTGGGGTCCTCTCACTCCCCATGACCAAGCTGTAGGGCGCGCACTCATCCATGTTGGCCTGGGCTCCATCCAGTGTGCTGGACGGCAATCAGCATATCTCCCAGAAAGACCTTTCATCATCTGTGTATGACGGGGGAGGAGGGGGGCTGGCAGACAAGCCTGCAGTGTCCTCCGGGGGGCTCTCATAGGGCTGCACTGCATCTGTGTGCTTAAAGTTTGTTTACCCGGGAGAAGTATGCAGTGCAGTGTGGGCCGGACTCAGGGGGGGGGGACTCTGGCTGGGGAGAACAGACATCGGACTGAGCGGCAATGCATGGAGCAGGAGAGGGGTACTCTAAGGAGCCGGCCGAGGACACAGGTCATGCGGGGAATGCACTACTAAAGAGCAGCCAGTGTGATAGTCGAGCGTGGAGCTCTGCTAGTCACCCTCCACCTCCAGCCACCCGTGTGCATGGTGCACTGGTACCCCAAGCTGCCTATGCTGCTGCCGGCCATATGTAGAGGGGGCTGCATGGGCCCCCTGCATCACAGGGCCCAGTTGCGGTCGCGACTGCTGCACCCCCTATAGTTACGCCCCTGATCCGAACCCAACCTCAGTGCCATCCCATCTAGACTTTTGACAAATCAGTATTCATGGGGATTATATTACTGTCCTTCCTGCTCTATTGGCCTCTAGGGGCAGCATTGTCCACGTATCATCTCTGGGTGCCTGTTGATCCTTTAATCTTTGTCACCCACTAGGGATGAGCCGGTGTTTGATTTGAACCCATGTTCGAATTGAACATCAGCCGGTCGTCCATTCGTCGAAACCAGAACTTTGTGGGCCGTTCGCATCAAATTCGTGTGATACGAACGGCCCACAATGCACTGCGCCAGTCGCAGTGCATTGCTGGCTGTTGATTGGCCAAGCATGCACTGTGACCCCGCATGCTTGGCCAATCACAGCGCCAGCAGCGAGGAGAGCCATAATTGGCCACAGGCATCTATCTATAGTGAGAGAGTTTTGACAGGAGAGAGGGGACGGCGCTCCTGCGCCCTTTATAGACGCCGCTACTGCCTATATGTAAGACTTATTATAGGCTTACCTATAGGCAAAAGTGGTTATAAAGGGTTTACAACCACTTTAACGTGAATACGGAGGCCCCTTTCACACAAAACAAAACATTGTTGTGTCTTTTTTTTTTTTTCTTTTCCATG
The DNA here is from genome assembly GCF_037356315.1 of Lithobates pipiens. Taxonomy (NCBI): domain Eukaryota; kingdom Metazoa; phylum Chordata; class Amphibia; order Anura; family Ranidae; genus Lithobates; species Lithobates pipiens. Next base: position 24,459,453 of record NW_027507784.1, on the reverse strand, counting down.
TGTCCAATAATGCCACCAACATCCACTCCAACAGCTCTAACTGCGAGGGGCCCTCTGACCACCGCTATGGTTGTGCAGTCCAATAAACCCGACTTCCCCTGCAATCGGGCCAACCATGCCCAGGGCTGTGCCTCCTATGGCACTGCCAATATTTATTGTACACATGGTGAAGCGCTTTGAATATTTGTCACAGAAACGTTCTTGTTTTTCTGTCAACTGAGATGTCATTTCCTCCATGAGCAGCTCCTTCTCCGCAGCGTTATCTCCTCTCAGGCTTAGCGTATATTTTTCCTGAAATTGAATGATCTTCTTGCTGACCCTGGACTTCATCTCAGGTGGCCTCACTCCAAAAATATCCAATGCAGAAGCATCATCGGGAGACTGTGGGAGGAAAAAAAAACAGTAAAACTTAAATGAAATGTTGGACTTGCCCAGGTTAATGTGAAACTAGAACTTCTGCTGCTACATATCACCTGCATTAAAACCTGGAATTTGTATATCTAAAAAGGAACATGCCACTTTGTATAATATTCTGGGGATTTTTATTTTATATATATATATATATATTCTTGTAGCACCCTGGGGTAAGGTCAGGGAGCTCCTCACCAAATTCCTTATCAGGAGAAGCTACCACAGTTTGGCCTTGTTGTACTTTTCTCTTCTACCACTAGGTGGACGGGCACTTGGTGGTACTAGATATGAGAAGGACAACTCAAGGTCAGGTTATGAGTATATGGGGTATCTCAGCCAATGGGCAGGGGTTTTCTTGAATCCTTTGGCCTGCTGGGAGAGCTTATATATTGGAGTGGAGTCAGGTGATCTTTGTTCTGTGCCATCCGGACTACCATCTGGGTGGACGTGTGTCGTCTGCCCTGGGCTGCTAGGCCGGGGATTGGGCCTATCCCGGGGGCAATTGGCTGTCAGGCTGTGTGAGGGCCTGTCCAGAAGTAAGAGGGCAGCGTTGGGTTGGGATTGCGGCTTGCAGCCCAACCAAAAGTGATGGTTCTGCCGGCCGGAGAACCTGTCGAGGTAGAAGGAAAGCTGTCCCCACTAAGGGACCAATCACCTTTACCAGGGACCACAGTGAGTAACTGAAGCAAGTCCCGGAGCAACATTCCCATCGAACGGGCACGGTCGAGAATCTGGAAAGTTCAGGCAGTGATCAAGTCAGGGACGCAACCAGCGGAGGTGACGCTTGCAGAGCAGCCTTGTGCGTCAAGCCAGGGACCGAGCCGGTCAGCGGGGGTGAAGCTTGAGAATTATCTGGAGTGCCAAGCTAGGGACCCAGCAGGGAAGCGTGGGTGAAGCTTGAGGGAGATACCACCGAAAAAGCCTTGAGGAGCTCCAGGGATTCAGAGTCAGTGAATTAGAGGGTCCAGTGAGAGACCAGGAGCTCAAGCGGCTGAAGAACTACAAGAAGAAGTTGTAGTAAAGCTGAGAGAATTGTTACGTTTGAACTAGAAACTGTTAATTACTGTTGCCATAGGAGACAGCAATCCTGAACATGCAGAAGTGGCGCCTTGCTGAGGCCTTTCCCTGTATGGCTGTCCTCCTATTGAAGTCCCAGAGTCTGCCACTTGAAATTGCTACTACTTAAAGAGGAAGTAAACCCTGATGAGTTTACTTCCTCTTTCATTCCCTGTAAAGGCAAAGCATAATGGACTACTATGCATCGCATAGTAGCCCATTATGTGTCACTTACCTGACACAGGAGCCAGCGAAGTCACCGCTGTCCCCTGTAGTTCCGAGCGTCCATCTTCTTGGTGGGTCTCCGTGGGTCTCGCTGCTCCGGCGCTGTGATTCGCCGGAGCAGCGATGACGTCACTCCCGTGCTTGCGCACGGGAGCCGAGACTCGCGGCATTGCCGTCATCGACGATGCCCCGCTCAGTGCACCTGCGCGCCGCTGTCTATGGCGCATGCGCCGTAGATAGCGGTGCCCGTCTTCGGGCAAATATCTCCTAAACCGCATAGGTGTGGGAGATATTTCTTGGACCTACAGGTAAGCCTTAATCTAGGCTTACCTGTAGGTCAAAGTGGTTTGTAAGGGTTTACAACCACTTTAAGGGTGTCCTGGCCCTAACCCTCCTTCCCCGGGCAAAATATAAAAAGGAATGTTAAAGAAATAAAACCTATTTTGCATCCAAGAAGTGTCTGGCGCCCAATGACTTTTACCGCTCTTGCACCCACTATGCCTCACAACCCACTACATCAGGGGTCTCAAACTGGTGGCCCTCCAGATGCTGCAAAACTACAAGTCCCATCATGCCATTGCCTTTGGGAGTCTTGCTCTTAACTGTCAGCCTTGCAATGCCTCATGGGGCTTTTAGTTTTTCAACAGCTGGAGGGCCACCAGTTTGAGACCCCTGCACTACATATTGAAGGAAGTCAGCTATCTTTGACCTTGAAGGTTCTCATTAGACTGGAAGAGGTGAGAGATTCTGCTACATTCTCTTAAAGAGATGAAGGCCAGATTGGACTTGAACCTAATAGAGTAAGGAAGGTTATAAATGTAGCACCCTCTAGTGTGTGCTATGAGTAGTGAGAGTAGGTAAAAAATATTACCAACTCCTCCCCTTTACAGATGTTTCCATGGCAACGACTCAAACACAGAGATGCTCCCCTAAGAAGTCTTTGTTACCTTGGGATCCTCCCATGATCCTATAACAATAAAGAAAATACAGGAAGAGCTTACACTAATGAGACCTGGAGGGGAGTCTCTCTGATGCACACAGAAAAGGCTTCTGTTAGAAAGAGTCCCCGGACATAGTAAAGAAGATGGTCAGAGACTGCAGACATGATACAAGAGATGGTCAGAGACTGCAGATATATCACAGGAGATGGTCAGAGACTGCAGACATGATACAGGAGATGATCAGAGACTGCAGATATATCACAGGAGATGGTCAGAGACTGCAGACATGATACAGGAGATGATCAGAGACTGCAGACATGATACAAGAGATGGTCAGAGACTGCAGATATATTACAGGAGATGGTCAGAAACTGCAGACATGATACAGGAGATGGTCAGAGACTGCAGACATGATACAAGAGATGGTCAGAGACTGCAGACATGATACAAGAGATGGTCAGAGACTGCAGATATATTACAGGAGATGGTCAGAAACTGCAGACATGATACAGGAGATGGTCAGAGACTGCAGACATGATACAAGAGATGGTCAGAGACTGCAGATATATTACAGGAGATGGTCAGAAACTGCAGACATGATACAGGAGATGGTCAGAGACTGCAGACATGATACAAGAGATGGTCAGAGACTGCAGATATATTACAGGAGATGGCCAGAGACTGCAGACATGATACAGGAGATGATCAGAGACTGCAGATATATTACAGGAGATGGTCAGAGACTGCAGTTCCTATGGACATTAGTAGATAATGGCCGATCGGCCCTCTTATCTGACCCAGCGATACAGCAACAATGGTTCTTCTGATCAGGAGTCAGCTCACTATGAATTGCCCGTGGGTAGCGCCCAGATCTGTATTCTGACAATGACTCCATTCCTTTCTTCCCCAGGGATGGCGCCAGGCTGTGTGTCTTTCCCTCTGGTGGTACAGAGCAGCGGGGTTCTCTCTCTGATGGTGTTCTCTCGGCACTGTCCTCTCCCTCTGGAGTCCTGGGTGTACTTCCCTGAAAGCTTTCCTGGGCTCCTGGCTCTCTCTCTTTCCAATTCAGCTGAGCCTGCTGTGTGGGCTGCAGTTACCATGTTACAGTGGGGCCGCCAGTCCTCGGGACTACATGTCCCACAATCCTCTTCTCTGTTCATTTTTTTATTCTATTTCTTCCCTGGCCAATATTAAAGCGGGGGAAGAAACATAGTGGGCATCTGTGCTGGTGGCAAGCGCCGCTCACTAGTACAGCAGTGCACGCGAGGAGGAGAGGGAGAGAGGTGGGGAGAAGAGCCAGCAGCTGGTCTCTCTCCACACAGACAGCCGCTCCGATCTCCGGCCGCTTCATTCTCCTCCTCTGACAGGAGGAGGGAGGGGGGATGGGCTTGGGCAGGAAACACAGAGAACCCTCTTCTTGTTGCTAACAGTGGCGGCAGTGGCGCAGTCTCTCCTCCTCTGATTCGCTCCTGTCAGTTTCCGGCGGAGAGCCACCTCGGGACACAGACAATGAGAGGAGGAGGGAGGGAAGCACTCCACCTTTGCTGCGCCTGGGTGAGCTGAACCCCACACACCCGCCCAGGATCAGCCCTGTCTTCATCCACCTTGCCCCGGGGGAATCTCTATGTGTGTATGCCAGTTGGGAGGACTGGCGGAAGCAAGCAGCCAGGCTGGTTGGTAGTCTTCTGCAGCGGTAGAACTGGGCTCAGTGTCTACAGGGAAGCAAAAAGAGACGCTGATCACTCCACAATGTGCTACTCTATCCAAAAGAGGGACGGGAGGTTCCTACCCAGTGAAGGGTTGTTGCTGAATTAACAAAGAATCTGTTCATTTCCCAGAAGTGAGCAGCAGATGCTGTACATAGGAACCAAGTTTGTGCAGGAGGAAGGAAGAAGAACATTTTTGTAAATAGGGAGTAAGAATCCCTGAATTGTCGTAGTTGTTACTGAGCATCCTCTAGCCTTACCCCATCCAAATTATCATCCCCTAATAAAACCACAAAAAAACAAGCCAAAGACTGATTTCTGTGCCTGGATGAAAGAAGATAATGCTGTGTGACTGGCTGTGCAGCAGTGGGGAACCCCGACATTAACGACTCCTATGGGGGTAGTGCTATATAACCTCAAACACATTTTTTTTGCCATCTCTGTCTAATTGGGGAGACTAGACTTATGAAATTCAAGATTCCCAAAATTCTAAATTCCTGAAATTCAAAATTACAGAAATTCGAAAATTTGAAAATTTGGAAATTTGAAAATCCAAAAAATTTAAATCTGAACATTCAAAAGAATGAAAATCTGAAAACTCAAAAACCGAAAATCTGAAATAATAACCAACTAATAATAAATATTAAATTATAGGTATTGAAATTTCATTTCAAATTTGGCTGTTAGTGAACGTAACGAGTACAAATTCATCTGAAGTTAAGAATTATCTGAAATACTGTATGCCGTATCTAAACTAATGGAATGTAACAATCTAATAATAATAATAAATATTAATAATAAAACCTTTGTATTATTTTTATATATTATTAATTTGTTCTATTTCACATTTCTGAATTTCCGAATTTTCAAATTCCGAAAATCCAAAAATTCAGAAATTCGGAAATTCGGCATTTGAAAATTCGGAATCCAAAAATTTGGAAATTCAGAATTTGAAATTTGGAATTCAGAAATTAGAAAATTTGGAGATTTGAAAATCCAAATTTTCGCATCTCCGAATTTCCAAATTTTCAAATTTCCCAAAAAAAGCAAAAAAACAAACAAAATTTTTGTCAGTGCACATGTCTAACATCAACCCCCTAAGACACACAGACAAAGAGCGGCTCAGCCTCACCATAAAATGCATGAAGGTACAAATCCTTGAACCTTTACAATCACTTGAAACTTAAAAAGAAAAAAATATATATTTATATTTTTTGTAATGTTGCATAGAAAAACATTACAAATCTCTCACAAGCTATAGTAGAATATGTGATATAGGACAATTCAATGGCTCCATCGCCATCCTTCGAGTCATTGGATCTTCATAGGGGAAGGTCAGAGATGCTCACCTTGTATGAGCAGAGGAGAGCGCTCCCTATTCCTCTATCCCAAGCAGGGCCGGATTAACATAGGGGCTATTGGAGCTGCAGCTCCAGGCCCCTTTCTCAAGATTTGCCCATTTGCCAAAAAAAAAAAAAAAAAAAAAAATCACAAAAGAAAAAAAAAAAAAAAGATCGACTTCGAGAATTGTAGCTCGGCGATCAGGAGTCACAGAGACCCCACCTTTGGGGGGTAGGTAGCTAAAGACCCACTCCAGCACTGGTTCAAATATGGGGCTGCTATCATCTATGGTTCCGGAGATACGGGGCTCCTTGCGCAGCCTGTCAGAAGCTGCATACAGAGCGGCAGTATAAATACAGCTGGAACACTCTGCAGCAGACTGAGAGGATGACCTCACAGAGCTTATAATAATTATTTGTATATTACTTATGATAATTAACCCCTTGCCACCCAGGCCCATTCTGAGACTTCTCTCCTACATGTAAAAATCATCATTTTTTTTATGCTAGAAAATTACTCAGAACCCTCAAGCATTATATATTGTTTTAGCCGACACCCTATGGAATAAAATGGTGGTCTTTGCAACTTTTTATGTTACACGATATTTGCGCAGCAATTTTTCAAACTTTTTTTTGGAAAGAAACTGTTTCATTCATAAAAAAAACCACTAAATTTAACACGATTTTGCTTTACATTTTTTACAGGTTACATGTTTAGAGTTACAGAGGAGGTCTAGTGCTAGAATTATTGCTCTCGCTCTAATGATCGTGGCGTATGTAACCTGTGTGTATCTGGCTCTGATACTAACCAGTGCCTACCCAGGGACTGACTAGTATCTCCCCCCAGCCTGTCCCCACACACCCTCTCACCTGCTGACCTGTGAATGGGACAATCACTCCCGCAGTGTTATTGTGTTCTGCCAGTCAATACAATGATTAGTGTTGCTAACTATAGCTGGCAGCACTGATTGTTTTGGGGAAAACCTGACAGGCTGGTTGTACTCAAGTTGGTTAATAGGTTGACTTGTGTAAAACCAGCTAGTCCATACATAGATCGACTATGGCTGGCCTTTGCTTAATTGGTGTAATTTCAATCCATGTCTGGCCCGCTTAACCACTACACTGTCCCTATACATCCTTCCACAAACCTTTACATTTTTCCTTCCCAGATTACTTCATCCTCCTCGCCTATACATAGTGCCCACTGTCATACCCTCCACACTTCTCTCCTGTACATACTGCTCACTGTCATACCCTCCACACTCCTCTCCTATTCATAGTGCCCACTGTCATATCCTACACACTTCTCTCCTATTCATAGTGCCCACTGTCATACTCTCCACACTTCTCTCCTATACATAGTGCCCACTGTCATACCCTCCACACTTCTCTCCTATACATAGTGCCCACTGTCATATCCTACACACTTCTCTCCTATACATAGTGCCCACTGTCATACTCTCCACACTTCTCTCCTATACATAGTGCCCGCTGTCATACCCTCCACACTTCTCTCCTATACATAGTGCCCACTGTCATATCCTACACACTTCTCTCCTATACATAATGCCCGCTGTCATACTCTCCACACTTCTCTCCTATACATAGTGCCCGCTGTCATACTCTCTACACTTCTCTACTATACATAGTGCCCGCTGTCATACTCTCTACACGCCTCTCCTGTACATAGTGCCCGCTGTCATACTCTCCACACTTCTCTCCTGTACATACTGCTCACTGTCATATCCTACACACTCCTCTCCTATACATAACGCCCGCTGTCATATCCTACACACTCCTCCTCTCTTGTAAATAGTGCCCACTGTCATACACTTCTCTCCTGTACATATTGCCCACTGTCATACCCTCCATACTCCTCTCCTATACATACTACTCACTGTCATACCCTCCATACTCCTCTCCTATACATAATGCCCACTGTCATACCTCCAACACTTCTCTCCTATGCATAGCACCCACTGTCATACCCTCCGCACTCCTCTCCTGTACATACTACCCACTGTCATACCCTCCGCACTCCTCTCCTGTACATACTACTCACTGTCATACCCTCCATACTTCTCTCCTATACATAGTGCCCACTGTCATACCTCCAACACTTCTCTCCTATACATAGCGCCCACTGTCATACTCTCCACACTCCTCTCCTGTACATACTACTCACTGTCATACCCTCCATACTCCTCTCCTATACATAGTGCCCACTTCATACCCTCCCTCCACACTTCTCTCCTGTACATAGTGCCCACTGTCATGCCCTCCACACTCCTGTACATATTGTTCACTGTTATATCCTCCACACTCTTCTCTTATACATAGTGCCCAATGTCATACCCTCTACACTCCTCTGCTGTGCATACTGCCCACTGTCATACCCTTCACTAGGGATGAGCTTCGTGTTCGAGTCGAACGTACGTTCGACTCGAACATTGGCTGTTCGTCCGTTCGGCGAAGTCCGAACATTTTGGTCCGTTCGCGTCAAATTCGTGTGGCGCTCACGGACCACAATGCACTGCGATGGCGCAGTGCATTGCTGGCTCATGATTGGCCAAGCATGCACTGTGACCCCGCATGCTTGGCCAATCGCAGCGCCAGCAGCGAGGAGAGCCATGATTGGCCACAGGCAGGATGCCTGTGGCCAATCATAGCTCAGGCTGTGTAGTGCACGCCCCACACTATATAAGGCCGCCATCGTGGCGGCCTCGTGTAGTGTGTTGGCGTCTGAAGCAGTGGGTGTTCTGTGTACCTTCAACACAGTACACACCGATCGTTTTCGGCCGATTTTCTATCTTGCTGTTGTGTAGTGGTTATTGTCTGCGTGCCCTGACCGCAGTATACACCTCTATATTCACCTCACCTATATAGCTAGTGATCTATCTTTAATAATAGAGCTTGCAGTCAGTAGTGTTAGGAGATGCGTGCTGTCTGCGTGCTCTGTACCCAGTACATACCGCTATATCCACCTACATAGCTGTTCTCTATTTGAGCCCACTTGCCATCTGCAGGAGTTATTGGAAGTTGTGTGTGCCTCCAGCACAGCACAGTATACATCTGTATATACCCCTTTATCTCTGGTGTTCTATAATAAAGGCATCTGCAGGAGTTAGTGGGTGTTGTGTCCCTCCAGCACAATATACACTACCCAACTGCTGTTTTACCCAACTCCCTTCAGGCCATTGCCTCTCCTTGCTGGCCTTCCAGACATGGTAGACAGGCGCGAGCCGATAAAAGAGGGCAAGCAGGCTCTGTGTCTAGAGACAACAGTGCTGGTCGTGGACGCGGTGCATTGTCATCAGCATGCGGCCATGGGACATGCTTGTCCTTCTTTTCGGCAGCTGGACATGTTGAACCGCAACATGCCAACGACTTGGTAGAGTGGATGACCAAGCCCTCTTCATCCTCCTCATCCTCTCTCACCCAGTCTCAGGGTAGTAGCAAAGCAGCTGCCAACGCATCGTCTTCCCTCCTCTCAATGTCATCATCAGTGACTCCTTCCCTAGACCCACCACGTCCTCCTGAGGAGTCTCCTGAACTCTTTGAGCACAGTGTTGGGTACATGCTCCAGGAGGATGCCCAGTGTTTTGTGGGCTCTGATGATGACACTCAGCTAGAGGAAGGCAGTAGCGTGAGCGCAGAGAGAGGGGATGCTCAAGAAGAACAGCAATCTGGCAGTCATGTTCCACAAGCTGCAGCATACTGCCAGGTTTGCTACAGCGATGAAGAGGGAGGGGATGATGAGGGCACTGACTCCACGTGGGTGCCTGGAAGGAGAGAGGAGGAGGAGGAGGAGGAGGCACATGTCCAACGAGGCAGGATGCCCTCCGGGGGCCAGCTTAGGGGCAGCACACCGACTGAATCACACCGCAGAGCTCCGCCTGTGCAGAGCGCTGCCTCTGCGCGTTATTCTAAAAGTTCTTTGGTGTGGGCCTTTTTTGAGATGAGTGCATCAGATCGCACCACTGCTATTTGCAACATATGTCTCAAGCGTATCTCACGTGGCCAAAACATCAGCCGCTTGGGCACCACATGCTTGACCAGACATATGTTGACCTGCCATGCAGCTCGTTGGCAAGCGTACCTCAAAGACCCACACCAAAGAACAAAGCGGACCTCTCCTTGCTCCTCATCAGCTGGCATCTCCAACCCCACTAGACCTTCAGTCCTCTCTGAAACCTGCTCTGAGAGGAATGAAGGTGTAGAATTAGGTGTGTCACAGCCAAGTGCTTCCGGGAACTCTGCTAGCAGTACACCCATGTCCGATTATAGCAGGCAAATGTCCCTGCCCCAGCTGCTGGACCGGCGGAAGAAGTTCACTCCCAGCCATCCACATGCCCAGCGGTTGAATGCTAGCTTGGCTAAATTGCTAGCACTTCAACTGCTGCCTTTTCAGTTGGTAGACTCGGCCCCCTTCCGAGAGTTTGTACAATGTGCGGTTCCTCAGTGGCAGGTCCCCAAACGCCACTTTTTCTCACGGAAGGCGATTCCGGCTCTCTACCGGCATGTGGAAGGCAATGTCCTTGCCTCGCTGGACAGGGCGGTCAGCGGTAGGGTGCATATTACCGCTGACTCATGGTCCAGCAGGCATGGACAGGGACGTTACCTGTCTTTCACGGCCCATTGGGTCACTCTTCTGGCAGCTGGGAAGGATGCAGGACAAGGTGCAGTAGTGTTGGAGGTTGTTCCGCCACCATGCCTCCAAAATGCTACTATTGGTTGTGACAAACCTCTCTCCTCCACCCCCTCCTCTTCTTCTTCCTCCATGGCCTCTTCCAGTGCTCTGTCCTCAGAACCAGCGGTGCTCCGTAGGCGTTCCAGGGGCTACGCAAGTACGCAGGCAAAACGATGCCATGCCGTGCTTGCGCTGGTTTGTTTGGGGGACAGGAGCCACACTGGGGCGGATGTTTTGTCAGCTCTGCAGGGGCAGGCCGAGAGGTGGTTGACGCCACACCAGCTTAAGCCAGGAATGGTGGTTTGCGACAATGGCACCAACCTCCTCTCCGCCCTCCGACAGGGACAACTGACCCATGTGCCCTGTGTAGCTCACGTCCTTAACCTGGTGGTGCAGCGGTTCTTGGGCAGGTACCTCGGCTTACAGGATGTCCTGAAGCAGGCCAGGAAAGTCTGTGTGCATTTCCGCCGATCATTTAATGCCTGTGCTCGGCTGGCTGAGCTCCAAAAGGAGTTGAACCTGCCCAAGAACCGCCTTATATGTGACATGCCCACCAGATGGAACTCAACATTGGCCATGCTGCAGTGGCTGCACATGCAGCAGAGGGCCATCAATGAGTACCTGTGCGACTACGGCACCAGGACAGGGTCAGAGGAGCTCGGTTTTTTCTCACCACGCCAGTGGGGCATGATCAGGGATGCATGCACTGTCCTGTCACCGTTTGAGGAGGCCACAAGGATGGTGAGCAGTGACAGTGCATGCATCAGTGACACTGTACCTCTTGTCCACCTCTTGGAGCATACACTGCGTGGAATAATGGACAGGGCACTTGAGGCAGAACAGAGGCAGGAAGAGGAGGACTTCCTTGCCTCTCAAGGCCCCCTTTATCCAGACAGTGTTCCTGCTGTGCCACCCATCACACAGGAAGAGGATGAGGAGGAGGAAGAGGAGGAGGAGGATGATTGTGTCAGCATGGAGGTGGAGGCTGGCACTCAGCATCAGCAGCAGCAGCAGCAGCAGTCTTGTAGGGATGATTTACAGTCCCAAGAAACACGTGGACTTGTACGTGGCTGGGAGGAGGTAGCTGCGGATCATGTTGTCCTAAGTGACCCAGAGGACTCCGGACCGAATGCCTCAGCTAACCTACGCTGCATGGCCTCCCTGATCCTGCAAAGCCTGCGGAAGGATCCTCGTATTCTTCGGATCAAGGAGAGGGACCATTACTGGCTGGCCACTCTCCTTGATCCACGGTACAAGGGTAAGGTTGCCGACCTTATCTTGCCATCGCAGAGGGAGCAGAGGATGAGACATCTCCAGGAGGCCTTGCAGAAAGGTCTGTGCAACGCGTTCCCAGAGACTGGGAGGTTACAAACTCCTGGTCCTGGACAACGTGTTGCTGAGGCATCAGTCAGAAGGAACGGTGGAGAAGGTGGCCGTCTGACTGATGCTTTCAGACAATTTTTTAGTCCGCAGCCCCAAGGTATGATCGGTTCCAGCACCCATCGCCAGCGTCTGATTTACATGGTGCAGGAATACCTAGGGGCAAGGTCAGACTTGGACACCTTTCCCACCGAAAATCCTCTGGCTTACTGGGTCTTGAGGATGGATCACTGGCCAGAGCTTGCACAGTATGCAATTGAGCTACTGGCCTGTCCTGCATCCAGCGTTCTTTCGGAACGCACCTTCAGTGCTGCTGGTGGCTTTGTTACCGATCACAGGGTGCGCCTGTCCACCGAATCAGTTGATCGACTGACCTTCATCAAGATGAATCAGTCTTGGATCACCCACAGCTACCAAGCACCTGAAGCTGATGTAACAGAATAATTTTTTTTTAAATACCACATCCCTTCAAGACTGCCTATGCTGATGCTGAGTGACTGTCCTGTTATGTTGATTGTCTATCCTCTTCCTCCTCCGCTGATATGTTGGAAGAACATTTCTGGTTCTGGTTGATGCCATCAGCCCAATTTTTCTTCCCCTGTTTAACAGGGGCGTTTAAGTACAATTTTTGATGCAATGCTTTGCAGCAGGGCTAATTCCTGCAATAAAACTAGAGTATATGGGAGAGGTTGCAGTGTCGTGGCACCAGCACCAGTGCCTAAGGCCCAATTTTTCTGCCCCTGTTTAACAGGGGCGTTTAAGTACAATTTTTGATGCAATGCTTTGCAGCAGGGCTAATTCCTGCATTAAAACAAGAGTATATGGGAGAGGTTGCAGTGTGGTGGCACCAGCACCAGTGCCTAAGGCCCAATTTTTCTGCCCCTGTTTAACAGGGGCGTTTAAGTACGATTTTTGATGCAATGCTTTGCAGCAGGGCTAATTCCTGCAATAAAACTAGAGTATATGGCAGAGGTTGCAGTGTGGTGGCACCAGCACCAGTGCCTAAGGCCCAATTTTTCTGCCCCTGTTTAACAGGGGCGTTTAAGTACAATTTTTGATGCAATGCTTTGCAGCAGGGCTAATTCCTGCAATAAAACTAGAGTATATGGCAGAGGTTGCAGTGTGGGGGCACCAGCAGCAGTGCCTAAGGCCAAATTTTTCTGCCCCTGTTTAACAGGGACATGTAATTACAATTCTTGATATAATATTTCACAGGAGGGCCCCTTCCTGTGCCCACCCAGAGTAACTGTGAGGACTTATAGTGTTGTGGCACCAGCACCACAACCACCAAAGGTCAATTTTTCTACCACTGTTCAACAATGGCATGTAATTACAATTCTTGATATAATCGTTCACAGCAGGGCGCTCCAGCGCCCACCAAGAGTCACTTTGAGGGCTTACAATGTTGTGGCAAAACCAACACCTTGTTCCGCCATTTCTGCAGAGCATATAGGGCAGGCCCCTACTTTCAAACATCCAACTTACAAACATCTCCTACTTGCAAACGGAAGGAGACAACAGCAAGTGAGATGAAAAAAGATGGACGACAAAACAAATTATACAAGGGTGATAACCCTTCCCTATGTTTTCCAAAAAGCTTAAAAATAGTTTTTTTGACTGGAGCTACACTTTAAAAATGTAGCAGTTGAAAATTACAAACAGATTCAACTTAACACAACAAACCTACACAGTCCCTGTCTTGTTTGCACCGCCTGTATACTGCTGTTCTGAGTATATAGGGCCTGGGGGCCACACGCATTTCCTTTTTTTAATATGGGTACAGGGTTCCCCTTAATATGCGTACAAGACCCAAATAGGCTGGTAATGGGCAGGGAGGGCTACCCATGCCATTTTTGTCAATGATTTTCAACCATATTGCAGGAACCAGATATAACATTAAAACCGCAAGCAGTTTTAAATGGTGTTATTTCCGTTTAATGTCATTTTGTGCAGGGACTGTTCTAAACACGGGAAACACGTGGCACTTCACAGGCATACTACAGACACCCCCCAGGCACCATATTTAAAGGAATATTTCACTTTTTTTTTCACTTTAATCATCATTAAAATCAGTGCTCCCACCAAAACGGCCATTTTTAAAAACATTTTAGGCATTGACCCATGTCCCCTGGGGCAGGAGCCAGGTCCCCAGCCCTTTTTAGGACAGTATCTTGCATATTAGCCGTTAAAATTAGCACTTTTCATTTCGAACGTTCGAGTCCCATAGACTTCAATGGGGTTCTAACGTTCGTTCGAATTTGGGGTCCGTTCGAAAGTTCTGGTGCGAACCGAACCGGGGGGTGTTCGGCTCATCCCTACCCTTCACACTCCTCTCCTGTACATAGTGCCTTCTGCCATACCCTCTGCACTCCTCTCCTGTACATAGTGCCCACTGTTAGACCCTCCACATTCCTCTCCCTCACCTGCACATACTTCCCACTTTTATACCATCCATACTCCTCCCCTATGCCTCTTACCCACAAAAACTGTTCTTTAAAATTATACTGAATATCCTCAATGTTACCAGTTCTAGAATGGGCACTTTTGTCAGTTCAACTAAAGGAAACCTCACAGTCCTCATATTTGTTCTGCCCCATTATTAGTACTTATTTTATTTTGTAATTACTATTGTGATGTATAGAGGAACACGGGGGATGTCAGCTACTCTAATTATAGCACTTGTAAAGAAAAGCGTCCCTGAAAATATTTTTGAAATGTTGACAACTATGCACTTAGGCACTGCCCAAGGGCCACAGGGTCAGTAGGGGGCCCCATGAGAGGCTCGTGATATTAAAGCAGTAGTAAACTTTTCTAACATTACGACTTTTTAGAGGCCCTGGGGTAGGTTATGCCATAATGTACAAGTATGCCCAGCATATTAGCACATTAGGGTACACTTAAATTGTCAGACTGAGCCCTCCAGTGCTGTGCTGTGATCAACCGGCGGGGCCCGGGCACTTCCATCTTCACCCGGTCTTCCTTCTGGGTTCTGTGCCTTCGGTCACTTGCCTTGGCCGGGCTGCATTGATGTCATTCCCATCCTCTCTCTCTCACCCCCCCCCCCCCTTTCTCTCACATCCTCCCTCCCTTACCCCTCTTTCACCCCCTTTCTCTCTCTCTCTCTCTCTCTCTCTCTCTCTCTCTCTCTCTCTCTCATCCTCCCTCTCTCTCTTTAATTTAATTTGTTATCACAAAAAATAGTTAGCATTTTTATTTATTTATTGTTTATAAAAGGCCCCACCAAAATCCTCAGCACCAGGCCCATGATGTTCTTAATCTGGCCCTGATCCCAAGTGTGGCCAACCAGTGGCTCGGGGGCCACATGTGGCCCGTGGAGCCCTTTGATGTTGCCCGCGACCTCCTGCTCTGGAATGGTGGGTTAGTAAGCCCAGATCACAGGTTGCCGACCCGTCATACCACAGCATTGGTGTTGTGAATGAAGCTGGTGGTAGAGGAAGAAAACGGCTGCAGAGCAGAGCCCATAAGCCGATGCTTCCTGTACAGCGTCGGCTTTTGCCACAGGCAGAGTCTATGGCAAAGTTCAGTTAACCCACAGCACTACCCTGCACCCGCGGTGTGGGTAATCATCAGTGTGAAAGCAGTTTAGGCCCCTTTTCACAAGATCGGCCCTACCCAATCGGACCCTCAATTCACCTCTACAGAGCGGCAGATGTAAACAGACTTGTCCGTTTACACCCGCCTGCCTCCAATCCAGTCCTAAAAATCTGATAAAAAAAATAGAAGGGAGTTTGCCCCCTTCCATCTGGGTGAATCGGATCAGAGAGCCTATAGTGTAGCCGTGACTTGTCACCAAGTTGCTTAAGGTGGTTGTAAACCATTACAACCAACTTTGACCTACAGATAAGCCTAGATTAAGGCTTACCTGTAGGTCCAAGAAATATCTCCTAAACCTACACGGTTTAGGAGATATTTGCCCGAAGACAGGCACCGCTGTCTATGGCGCATGCGCCGTAGACAGCGGCGCGCAGGAGCACTTAGCGCGCCGCGGTCAACGCCGATACGCCGCAAGTGGCGGCTCCCGTGCGCATGCGCGGGAGTGACGTCATCGCGGCTTCGCCGAATGACAGCGGCGGAGCAGCGAGACCCCACCAAGAAGATGGATGCGCCGGACTACAAGGGACAGCGGTGACTTCGCTGGCTCCTGTGTCAGGTAAGTGACATATAATGGACTACTGTGTGATGCATAGTAGTCCATTATGCTTTACCTTTGAAGGGAATGAAAGAGGAAGTAAACTCATCGGGGTTTACTTCCTCTTTAGGTGGCCCTCGCTCTTAAAACAGTTGGGCACCCCTGCTCTATCCTCTTCTCAGACTCCTTTATTATTCATTCCTCTTTGCTTCTATTCTGATTGCTCTTTTACGTCTTTACAGTATTTTCCTGTCTGACTCCTGCTTATTGCAATCAACTCAGCTAATCTGAATGCTAATTATTCCTCCTCTTATGGACCATCTAGTGAAATGTCTCCTGTACTCAGGGCTCGAGTGCTGCGGGAACGCATGGGAACGGCGTTCCCGTACTATTTCCACAGCGGGAACGCCGTTCCCATTAGCTGTCTGAGGGCTGAGGCTATGCAGCGCGTAGTCTGCGCCGCTCCTCAGCCGCCGAGTGACTGGTTGCTAGGCAGGGGCCGCTCCGCATCTAGCAACCGGTCACATGACTTCGGCCGTGCACGTGGGCACGCACTGGCACGAGTCAGTGGGCAGTGTGACACACGCTGCGCGCCTGCTTGGATACGGAGTTCCGGACTGTCCCCCCCTCTCCCCTCTACCCAGTGCCAGACAGTCCTGGCCTCCTGGGGCCACAGCACTTTTCCAGTTTACTTCTCCCCCGAGAACAGAAGGGAAGAGAATACCAGGTTAGTCACTAAGTTGCATTCTGCAATACCCTGCCAATACTCATCAATACTCTGCAATACCCTGCCAATACTCATCAATACTCTGCAATACCCTATCAGTATCAATACTCTGCAATACCCTATCAATACTCTGCAATACCCTATCAATACTCTGCAATACCCTGCCAATACTCTGCAATACCCTATCAATACTCTGCAATACCCTATCAATACTCTGCAATACCCTATCAGTATCAATACTCTGCAATACCCTGCCAATACTCTGCAATACCCTATCAATACTCTGCAATACCCTATCAATACTCTGCAATACCCTATCAATACTCTGCAATACCCCGCCAATACTCTGCAATACCCCGCCAATACTCTGCAATACCCCGCCAATACTCTGCAATACCCCACAAATACTCTGCAATACCCCGCCAATACTCTGCAATACATACCCTGCCAATACTCTGCAGTACCCTATCAATACTCTGCAATACTCTGTCAATACTCTGCAATACCCTGCCAATACTCTGCCAATACATACCCTGCCAATACTCTGCAATACCCTGCCAATACTCTGCAATACCCTGCCAATACTCTGCAATACATACCCTATCAATACTCTGCAATACCCTGCCAATACTCTGCAATACCCCATCAATACTCTGCAATACTGTGCCAATACTCTGCAATACCTTGCCAATACTCTGCAATACCCTGCCAATACTCTTCAATACTCTGCCAATACTCTTCAATACTCTGCCAATACTCTGCAATACCCCATCAATACTCTGCAATACTGTGCCAATACTCTGCAATACCTTGCCAATACTCTGCCAATACCCTGCCAATACTCTGCCAATACACACCCTGCAATACCCTATCAATACTCTTTAATATCCTGGCAATACTCTGCAATACTCTGCCAATACTCTGCAATACATACCCTGCCAATACTCTGCAACACCCTGCCAATACTCTGCAATACCCTATCAATACTCTGCAATACCCTGCCAATACTCTGCCAATACCCTGCCAATACTCTGCAATACAATACCCTGCCAATACTCTGTAATACATACTCTGCAATACTCTGCAATACCCTGCCAATACTCTGCAATACCCTGCCAATACTCTGCCAATACATACCCTGCCAATACTCTGCAATATCCTGCCAATACTCTGCCAATACTCTGCAATACATACCCTGCCAATACTCTGCAACACCCTGCCAATACTCTGCAATACCCTATTAATACTCTGCAATACTGTGCCAATACTCTGCAATACTCTGCCAATACCCTGCAATACCCTGTCAATACTCTGCCAATACTCTGCCAATACTCTGCCAATACATACCCTGCCAATACTCTGCAACACCCTGCCAATACTCTGCAATACCCTATTAATACTCTGCAATACTGTGCCAATACTCTGCAATACTCTGCCAATACTCTGCAATACCCTGCCAATACCCTGCCAATAAATACCCTGCCAATACTCTGCAATACCCTGTCAATACTCTGCAATACTCTGCCAATACTCTGCAATACCCTTCCAATACTCTGCAATACCCTATCAATACTCTGCAATACCCTATCAATACTCTGCAATACCCTATCAATACTCTGCAATACCCTGCCAATACTCTGCAATACCCTGCCAATACTCTGTAATACATACTCTGCAATACTCTGCAATACCCTGCCAATACTCTGCAATACCCCACCGCTACTCTGCAATACATACCCAGCCAATACTCTGCAATACCCGGCCAATACTCTGCAATACCCTGCCAATACTCTGCAATACCCTGCCAATACTCTGCAATAACCCACCGCTACTCTGCAATACATACCTGGCCAATACTCTGCAATACATACCCTGCCAATATTCTGCAATACATACCCTGCCAATACTCTGCAATACCCTGCCAATACTCTGCAATACCCTGCCAATACTCTGCAATACATACCCTGCGAATACTCTGCAATACATACCCTGCCAATACTCTGCAATACCTACCCTGCCAATATTCTGCAATACCCTGCCAATGCTTACCCTGCCAATACTTACTCTGCCAATACCCAGACATACCCATCCATGCTCAGCCAATATTACAGTGGGGGAGATGTATATTGCAGTGGGGACTATATGGTGGTGGCATTTTCACAGGTTTTTGCAAATTCAATAATTATTTGCTGATTCGAAAAATGATCCGATCCGTGACTCTGATCCCAGGAATGATCCGATCCCTGAGTTTTTTGATCCGTTGCACCCCTACCAGTTTTCCTCCGTGTCCCCCTCCGTTCTGCTGTCCCCTCTGTTCTGCTACTGTCCCCCTCCAGTTTTCCTCTCTGCCCCCCTCCAGTTTTCCTCTGTGTCCCCCTCCATTCTGCTACTTCCCCCCTCTGTGAAAACACCTGCTTCTCTGATGAGGGCACTGTTATGGGGACACTCTGATGGGGGGGCTGTCTGAAGGGAACCCCTGCTCTCTGATGGGGGCACTGACAAGGCTCCATTTGATGGGCACTGATCGGGCTGCATTGATGGGAACAGATGAGTGAGTGGCCTGGAGCCTGAGCCCCACTTTGCAGAAACAATACAGGCAGCCTGAGAAGAGGAGCTCCGGGCCGGCAGACTCAGCATGCCCGACCTCCCTCCCCTGCACAGACCAACACATGTGTGGACATCTTGCGGCAGAAGGGGCCCCACATATCGTAGCTTGCATAGAGACATAGTGCAGAAGGGGCCCCCAGTAATTGCAATCCCCTGCGAGGGAACCGTTTTCACACATTTGTGGTGGTTTTTTATTAGTATAGCATACAGCTTAAATTATTTTGTTACATCTGTTCTAGATTTATTTAAGGCATGTGAATTTTGGAGGTGTCCTTGTAAACTGGTACTATAAATGTTGCAGTTTATTTGTTAAAGGAGTATGATTATATATATATATATATATATATATATATATATATATATATATATATACACACACACACTTTTTTTGTATTTTTGAAGTGGGGAATCTTGGGTGAGTGCCAGGCCAGCACCCTGAGACCAGCCATGCCAGCGCCATGAGACCAGCCAGGCCAGCGCCCTGAGACCAGCTAGGGAACTACCGAGTACCCTGAGGCCAGCCAACCAGCACCCTGAGACCAGCTAGGCCAGCCAGCACCCTGAGACCAGCCAGCCAGCACCCTGAGACCAGCCATGCCAGCGCCATGAGACCAGCCAGGCCAGCGCCATGAGACCAGCTAGGGAACTACCGAGTACCCTGAGGCCAGCCAACCAGCACCCTGAGACCAGCTAGGCCAGCCAGCACCCTGAGACCAGCCAGCCAGCACCCTGAGACCAGCCAGGCCAGCACCCTGAGACCAGCCAGGCCAGCACCCTGAGACCAGCCAGGCCAGCACCCTGAGACCAGCCAGGCCAGCACCCTGAGACCAGCCAGCCAGCACCCTGAGACCAGCCACGCCAGCACCCTGAGACCAGCCAGGCCAGCACCCTGAGACCAGCCAGGCCAGCACCCTGAGACCAGCCAGGCCAGCACCCTGAGGCCAGCCAGGCTGCTTATTTTACACCATTATTGTTTTCATTGTTACAGAAATGAGCAAACGAAAAAGCAGCATTACAGATTTCTTCATGAAGGCATCCAGTAAGAAATCTCATGCTGATTCTGCAAGTTGCTCAACTCAGGCTGAGCCTTTGCTTCAGCAAGCGGTGTCCGCTGCAGAAACTACACCAGTCAGTGAATCGGTTGTTGACTTCATTACCGATGTGGCTGAAGATACCACTGCCAATGCCAGTGATATCATTGTTCTTCCGGAATGTTGGGACCAGAATCAGTGGATAGAATTTAATAAAAAGAACCCTTGGCAGTTTGTAGAAAATGGTCTTTTAGGGTGCAAATTGTGTCGTGAAATTAAACACCTTGGAGTGTCTGTTTCACAGGGTGTATCCATTTCCAAAGAATGGAGCACTGGTACAATTACTCCATATGGCAAAACCAAAAAAGATATGTTGACCTCACTGCGTAAAAAAATCCACATACATCGGATTTCAGAAGCACATGTAAAGGCAGGAAATATCCAAGCAGTATCCAGAAAGTAGATACTGCAATCCAATATTGCAGAACAGCAGAAGCATAAGTTTGTGTCCACCACTAAAGTCTTTCGCACTGCCTACTTTTGTGTGAAAAAAAATCGCCCTTTCACAGACTTCCCAGATCTTATCAGCTTGCAAGTTGCAAATGGAGCTGACTTAGGAAGTATTCTCCATAGTGAGTACACAGCAGCACAAATAATAGATTGCATTGCTAGTGAAATGAGGAAAAAGCTTTGCAAAGCAGTTGTTGAGCAGGCTTCAAAAATTTCTGTTTATATTGATGAGTCTACAACAGTTTCTACACATTCAGTGTTAATCGTTTATATTCGTGCCTCTGTTAACGGAAAAGACCCAGTTACTTTTTTTCTTGATTTGCTTGATTTGCCTAAAGCAGATGCACAGTCTATTGAAGCCACTCTTCTAGCTTGCCTTTCTAAATTTGGATTCAGTGATGACTTTCTTGCCAAAAACTGGATTGGTGCTTGCAGTGATGGTGCAAGTGTAATGCTTGGAAGAAAGTCAGGTGTTTTGGAACGACTCAGTCAAAAATATCCACAGCTTGTGAAATGGCACTGCTTGTGTCATAGGCTTGAATTGTGCATTTCAGATACAATTCATTCTATTCCTGGTCTTCACCATCTCACATCATTTTTTGAGAAGTTGTATGCTGTGTATCATCAGTCACCGAAAAAACTGGCAAGGCTCTCTGAATGTGCAAAAGAATTAGAAGTACAAATTCTTAAAATTGGAAAAGTTTTTTCAGTTCGATGGGTTGCTTCAAGCCAGAGAGCTATACGAGCAGTTTGGGAGTCGTATCCTGCACTACACAGTCATTTCTTGAAAGCAAGTTTGAGCTCAGCTCATAACAGTCAACAGAAATTTCTATTTAGTGGCCTTAACAAGGTCTTGACATCAGAAGATTATTTGTTAAACCTTGCAGGGGTTGCGGATGCTGTTCAGGAAATGGGACTGCTATCTGAAGCTCTACAAAGAGATGACATCACACTTCCACGAGCCTATCAGCTGATTAATCGTTCAATTCGTGCAGTTGAAAAAATGAAAGACATGCCTGGTAAACATCTGAAAGAAGTCATGGAATCGCTAGAGAAAGGGAATTTCAAAGGTGTGACCATGAATACAGAGAGTTCAAAAGGCCAAGTGAAGATAAACCTCCCTCAGTTTTACCAATGTTTGGTGGATAATTTGCGCTCCAGACTCTTTGCTTTAACTGCAAGCAACAGACCTGCCACTTCATCACAGTCAGGTGAATTTGAAAGTCTTGTTTCTGAAATTGACATCCTGAATGCACAACGCTGGCCAATCAATGTGGACAGTCCATGGTTTGAAGGTGAAGTGAAGCTGGAGCAGCTGTGCAAAAGATTCCGTCTCAGCTATTATCCATCCATCTGTGAAGGTTTCAGAGACTACATTGATAATGGTGGTGAAGAGATTCCTGAAAAGCTGAAACCAGTGGTGACAGCAGCTAACAGTCTTCCAGTGACATCCGGTGATTGTGAAAGGGGCTTCAGTACAATGAATTTGGTGATGTCACCCATTAGGAGTGGGCTTGGCATTGAACGCCTATCTTCTCTATTGTTTATTAGTCTCATTGGCCCCCCTGTGCATTTATGGGATCCTTTGCCATATGTCACAAAATGGCTGACCACACATCGCAGCGCAGATGATAATAAATCTCAGAAAGTTGATAATCTTAAACGCCAAGGACAACGTTATTCCTGTTTGTGGGATATTTTCTAATGGGCTGTGTAACAGAATTTGGAACAGGGTGTATTTGTGGTAGAAATTCCCTGCGAGGGAAAGATCATCACCCATTGTGTTGATTGTTTTGTTTGACAAGTTATTTTGTTTTTGTAAACTGGCACTTTACAATAAATGTTGTACTGTATTTTCTGTGAAGTATATATGCATATGAGCGTACTTTTTTTTTTTTTGGTGGGGGAATGGATCTTGGGTGGGAGTTCCCACACTTTTTTTCCCAGGACTTGACCCCTGCCTGTACTACAGTCAAACCATGCCCCAGACCTCTTCTTTTTAACTAACATTGGTAGCAATCTCTCTGGGAGACAGTCTCTCTGTGGGGATGATGAGGACTTTGATTTAGGGGGGACTCTGTGGCCTCTAATGTACAGAGGGAAAGCTGGGGGCTATCTGTGTCCTTCATTTCTGCTTGTTACTGCCCATCAGTGCCTATCAGTGCAGCCTATCAGTGTCCATCAGTGCAGCCTCATCGGCGCACATCAGTGAAAGAGAAAAATTACCCGTTTGCAAAATTGTTTTGGCCATTGTGCTTGCAGCTCAGTTTCAGGGTCTTGGGAATCCTCTTATAGCCTAGGCCATCTTTATGTAGAGCAACAATTCTTTTTTTTCAGATCCTCAGAGTTTGCCATGAGGTTCCATGTTGAACTTCCAGTGACCAGTATGAGAGAGTGAGAGCGATAACACCAAATTTAACACAACTGCTCCCCATTCACATCGGAGACCTTGTAACACTAAAGAGTCACATGACACCGGGGGAGGGAAAATGGCTAATTGGGCCCAATTCGGACATTTTCACTTAGGGGTGTACTGACTTTTGTTGCCAGCAGTTTAGACATTAATGGCTGTGTGTTGAGTTATTTTGAGGGGACAGCAAATTTACACTGTTATACAAGCTGTACACTCACTACTTTACATTGTGGACAAGGTCATTTCTTCAGTGTTGCCACAAGAAAAGATAGAAGAAAATATTTACAAAAATGTGAGAGGTGTACTCACTTTTGTGAGATACTGTAACTGTTGAAATTTCGTAAACAAAAAGGCATATCGGAGTATCGGGTAAAGAGGGTCAGTTTTGTTACCTGCTGGTCCAAGTACTTTTGGTATGCCTGTAAGAAGGTCTTCAGTTGCTTCCAGTTTCTAAGAAAATTTGACATCTGTTGAGAGAATTGGACACAAAAGCAGTAGAGTTTGTTTGTTTTGCAAAAGGAAACTTCCATACGGTGTAACGTAAAGCGGAGTTCCACCCATTTAAAAGTCAGCAGCTACAAAAAGTGTAGCTGTTGACTTTTAATAATAAATCGGACGCTCACCCGTCCCATGGTCCAGCGATGTGAGCGAACAAAGCCCAGCTCCCTCTCCCCCTCACCTCTGCGGCGCCGCCATTGCAACTGTGGGCGCCCGGCTGTGGCTTCACAGCCGAGCGCGCACTGCGCGTGCACGAGCCGCGCTGCGCACTGTGAATGCAATCTTCTGGGACCTGTGATGTGTGATAGCCGCTTCCGAAATTCGATTTTTGAAATTCGAATATCGAATACAGTAGAATAAAGTAGGATACAGTATAGGATACAGTAGAATACAGTAGGATCGAATAGAAAGAATATATAAAAATAGAACATAGCCGTTATCCAAAATTTTGAATAAAATAGAATAAAATAGTAAGAATATAGCAATCTAAGAGGCGGGCTGGGAGATTGAGTAATTTGGTGGCAGCAGTCAGCTAATCACAAGCCCCCTTACAAACAGACTGGTGTAAATAATCAGATATCTTTATATATTGGTGAAAATCTATTCACATATAACTGTTAGGCCGCGTACACACGCGGGGACTGTTCGCCCAACTTTGTCCGTCAAACAGTTTCGGCAAAAAGTCCGCTCAAAATTAGCATGGACGGACATGGCCACACACGGCACTTTTTGAGCGGACTGTTTCAGCGAACTGTTTGCCAAACAGTTCGCTCAACTTTTGAAATGAACGGACTCGCCCACGTAAGGCGGAGGCAAGTCCGCCCATTTCGAGCGCGTGTACAGGTAGGCGGGGCCCGCGAAGGAGACGTCGCGGGCACCGCCGTCTGGAATGGACTTAAAGGGACACCCAACGCCGAAAAAAATCGGCGTGGGGGTTCCCCCAAAGTCCACAACAGACCCTTGTCCGAGCACGCTACCCGGCCGGCCAGGAAAGGGGGGGCGAGCGAGCGCCCCCCCCCCTCCTGAGCCGTACCAGGCCGCGTGCCCTCAACATGGGGGGTGCCTTGGGGAAGGGGGGGCCGCGCGGCACCCCCACCCCAAAGCACCTTGTCCCCATGTTGATGAGGACAAGGGCCTCTTCCCGACAACCCTGGCCGTTGGTTGTCGGGGTCTGCGGGCGGGGGGCTTATCGGAATCCGGGAGCCCCCTTTAATAAGGGGGCCCCGGATACCGGCCCCCCACCCTATGTGAATGAGTATGGGGTACAATGTACCCCTACCCATTCACCTGTGAAATAAAGTACAAAAAAAAACACAACACAGGGAAAAAATATTTTATTGCACAGCTCCGGGGGTCTTCCGTCTTCGGGGGTCTTCTCGCCGGACTCCTCCGCTATCTTCTTGTAGCTCTTTTACTAGCGGAGGAGCCCGGCTTTCTTCCTCCCCGCCGCCGGCCTCTTCTCCCGACTTCGGGGGTGTTGTCCCCCTCTTCGGTTCTTCTGCCGGGCCACAGCGCCTTCTTATAGCTCTTTTACAGGCGGTGGCCCGGTCTTCTGTCGCCGCTGTGGCCTTCCGGTCGCCTTCCGGTCGCCTTCCGTTCTTCTTGTTCTTCTTCTCCAGGAGATGTTGACACGTCGCTCTCTCCGGTCGGAATGCCAGAGCCGCGCTATGCGGCCACTTATATAGTGACAATGGGGCGGTGTCACATGGTATATGTCACATGGCTTGGTGTCACATGGTGACCCCGCCCCCTTACGATGTCATAGTCCCCATGTGACATCAACCCATGTGACCAACCCATGTGACATATACCATGTGACACCGCCCCATTGTCACTATATAAGTGGCCGCGCAGCACGGCTCTGGCATTCCGACCGGAGAGAGCGACGTGTCAACATCTCCTGGAGAAGAAGAACAAGAAGAACGGAAGGCGACCAGAAGGCGACCGGAAGGCCACAGCGGCGACAGAAGACCGGGCCACCGCCTGTAAAAGAGCTATAAGAAGGCGCGGTGGCCCGGCAGAAGAACCGAAGAGGGGGACAACACCCCCGAAGTCGGGAGAAGAGGCCGGCGGCGGGGAGGAAGAAAGCCGGGCTCCTCCGCTAGTAAAAGAGCTACAAGAAGATAGCGGAGGAGTCCGGCGAGAAGACCCCCGAAGACGGAAGACCCCCGGAGCTGTGCAATAAAATATTTTTTCCCTGTGTTGTGTTTTTTTTTGTACTTTATTTCACAGGTGAATGGGTAGGGGTACATTGTACCCCATACTCATTCACATAGGGTGGGGGGCCGGTATCCGGGGCCCCCTTATTAAAGGGGGCTCCCGGATTCCGATAAGCCCCCCGCCCGCAGACCCCGACAACCAACGGCCAGGGTTGTCGGGAAGGGGCCCTTGTCCTCATCAACATGGGGACAAGGTGCTTTGGGGTGGGGGGGGCCACGTGGCCCCCCCCTTCCCCAAGGCACCCCCCATGTTGAGGGCACGCGGCCTGGTACGGCTCGGGAGGTGGGGCGCGCTCGCTCGTCCCCCTTTCCTGGCCGGCCGGGTAGCGTGCTCGGACAAGGGTCTGTTGTGGACTTTGGGGGAACCCCCACGCCGATTTTTTTCGGCGTTGGGGTTCCCCTTTAAGTCCATACCAGGCGGCGGAGCCCGCGACGTCTCCGTCGCGGGCCCCACCTACCTGGAGACGCGCTCCAAATGAGCAGACCTTCCTCCGAGCGGGAACAGTCCGCTCATTTCGAAAGTACAGCGGACTGGCCCACACACGGGCGGACTGTCCGCTCAAACCAAGTTTCAGCGGACAGTTTTTCAGAATTTCCGAAAAACTTTGTTCGTCAAACTGTCCGCTGAAACTGTCCGCTGAAGCCCCACACACGAGCGGACTGTCCGCTGAAACACTGTTCAGCGGACAAGGTTGGGCGAACAGTCCGCCCGTGTGTACGCGGCCTTAAACGTTCTAAACTTTTGCAATTAGGATACTTTATTATTGTAACGCTCATCTAAAAGTTATATTTTTAAAAGCTTGCTGACATATATACTTGTGATTGCAATATAATATTTTACACACAGTCATTATATACAAATGTCTAGTATGATGCAATAATTACCTGCAAGGAGGAAGTAAAGCTGCACTCTTCCCTTTGTAGGATGCTGACAAGGTCCTGCAAAATAAGAAATTTTGTCATTGTCGGGACTTAATCCTTCTTCCTAGTGTAAGGCTACCTCCATAGGGGCCGCTGGTTTTTAACTGGTTCTTCCACAAACAGCGCAAAGGCCACCAATGACCCAATCAACACTCCATTCCCTCTGGCTCTAATAAATAGTCTAGGGCAGTGATGGCGAACCTTGGCACCCCAGATGTTTTGGAACTACATTTCCCTTGATGCTCCACTACACTGCAGAGTGCATGAGCATCATGGGAAATGTAGTTCCAAAACATCTGGGGTGCCAAGGTTCGCCATCACTGCCCTAGACTATTCCTAGTGGAAGGTTACCTCCATAGGGGCCGCTGGTTTTTAACTGGTTCTTCCACAAACAGTACAGAGGCCACCAATGACCCAATCAACACTCCATTCCCTCTGGCTCTAATAAATAGTCTAGGGCAGTGATGGGCGAACCTTGGCACCCCAGATGTTTTGGAACTACATTTCCCATAATGCTCCACTACACTGCAGAGTGCATGAGAATCATGGGAAATGTAGTTCCAAAACATCTGGAGTGCCAAGGTTCGTGTCACGTACCTTTAAGCAGAGCCCGGATTGCAGGGAGTGGCCTCTCGTAGACCTCTGACTCGGGAGACCCTGGTAGAGATGACAGGGGCTCAGGAGTACAGAGGGGCACAAGTGCCTGACTGGATAGCAGGTGGTAGAGGCAGTAGACCGCTGAGGGAGGAGGTGTATTGTAGTCCGGTGTCAGAATGCAGGCAAAGGTGAGGTGAGGTTCAGCAAACAGCAGAAGGATTCCTGTAGTCCAGCAACGGCATACAAGTGTTTGCAGGAAATGACAAACAACGGAGGGGTATTGTAGTCCAACAACGGATACAGGTGCAATGGAACAGGTGGAAGTGGAAGAGTCCAGTAGTCTGCAGCCGGAGGTAGAAGGCTACAAACACAAAGGGAGTACAGCCAAATATTGCAGAGGACTGGGAGGTGTCCTGTAGTACAACAGCAAGCAACTTACAGTTGGCGGATGGTGTAACAGTCCAGGTCAGGCACAGGCGGGCAGATCAGGTACAAAACGGAATCCAAAGAGTAGTCGGGTACAAGCCAAAGTCGGGGGGCAGGCAGCAAACAGCAGAGTCGGGAACAAGCCGGGTACGATACGGATCAGGATACAGGTACAGGTACAGGTTCAGATATGGATCTGGATACAGGTACAGGTACAGGTTCAGGTTCAGATACGGATCTCCAGGAAGCACGGGAACGCTGTTGATCAGGCAGCAAGGCAGTGAAGCATGAATCCAGTTTAAATAGCGCTATTGGCGCCAATTTGCGTCAAACGGCCGCGCGCGCACGCGCACGTGCACGCGCACGCGCGCACCGCTGATCGCGGTAACGCTCCTGAAACTGGGCAAAAGATCTTCTGCGACTTTCGCCGCTCGGACATCCGTGAGGAGGATCTTCCTGACAGTTCGCCATCACTGCCCTAGACTATTCCTAGTGGAAGGCTACCTCCATAGGGACCACTGGTTTTTAACTGGTTCTTCCGCAAACAGAGCAAAGGCCACCAAGACCCAATCAACACTCCATTCCCTCTGGCTCTAATAAATAGTCTAGGACAGTGATGGCGAACCTTGGCACCCCAGATGTTTTGGAACTACAGTACATTTCCCATGATGCTCCACTACACTGCAGTGCAGTGGAGCATCATGGGAAATGTAGTTCCAAAACATCTGGAGTGCCAAGGTTCGCCATCACGGGTTTAGGGGTTGTCTGTTTTTTTTTTTTTTTATGTTTTATTGCTTGTAGAACTTGTAACAGCACGGGGGAGGTTGGGGTGGTATGGGATATTCCAGAAATACTGAAAAGCAAGAGTAATGCCGCGTACACACGACCGGACTTTCCGGCAGACTAGGTCTGACGGTCTTTCTGACGGACTTTCGGCTGAGTTCCGACAGACTTTCCGAACGGACTTGGTCACACATGAACGGACTAAGTTGGTTCGAAAGTCCATTTGTTTTGAACGTGATGACGTAAACGCGACTAAAAAACTTAAGTTCAATAGCCAGTAGCCAATAGCTTCCCTTGCATCGTATTTGGTCCTTCGGACCAGCACATAGACGGATGGTTTTCCCGATAGGAATTGAGTCCGTCGGATAGATTTGAAACATGTTCTATTTCTAGGTCCGTCTGATTTTTTTTTATAAAAAATGGTGGGATTAGCCCACACATGATCAGATTGTCCGATGGACTAATCCCGTCGGACCTAGTTTGCCGGAAAGTCCAGTCGTGTGTACGCGGCATTAGGCACACTTTGCTAGGCTGAACTTCTTTGAGGAGTCTTTAAATCAGGAACAATGAGGGCTGGGCAGAACTAAGACTCTGTAAATCAGCAAACTCCAGTGGATTTGTCCCAAAGGGACAATAGCCCCTGAGGCTGTGGATCTTTGTGGATCTTCTACAGCAGGACAAGAAACTGACCCACTCCAGACCCCAAATTAGTTATGTTCTCCCCAGCCACCTACTGTTCACACCTACCCAGGGATCAGCTGAAGCACAAAAAATATTCAAGCTACCCATTTTACTCTCCCAGCCCCTATGTTCTAGAGACCTTCAGAAGGCAGGGGTAAATAGTCAAGCCTGCAATCTGTGAGATCTAGAACAGCCAATAGCTCCTCCAATGATTACAGAGGAACCAAAAAGAACTGCATTTGCCTTACATCCTAGCAGCCTATTTAGGAGGGTGCTACATCAGTAAGAGCTGGTATCTTCCTCTTGGGAAGGCTTATTATTACTAAAGACAACAGAAATAAAATTCAGCAAATGTAGTTAGAACAATGTCATGGCAATACGTACGTGGTTTCCAAACATTTCTAAGCAAAGGGCCAGTTTACTGTCCTTCAGGCTTTGGGGGGGAGGGGGGCAGACTTTGGCCAGTAGGAGTAGAAAATGTCCTGGCATCAGTGCCCAATCATGGGTTTTAAAGGAAGGAATAGTGCTCAATTGATATCAATGAGAAGAATAGTGCCCGCTTGATGGTGTAAGTAGGGGGAATAGTGCCCCATTATTGGTTTCAGTTGGTGGAATAGTGCTCCAAGGGCCAGATAAAGTCAAACAAGGGGCCACATCCAGCCCACAGGCTGCAGTTTGGTGACCACTGCCTTACGGTATAAGCCCTTGTACACACGGTCGGACATTCCGACAACCAAATCCGTCTGATTTTGTCCGAAACTGTTGTACACACACGGTCAGACAAAGTTGTCGGAAAAGCCGATCGTTCAGAACGTGATGACGTTATTTCGTTACGAGGGGACTACGTTCAGGCTAGTAGCCAATAGCTTTGATGTAGGAATTTAATCTGAGCATGCGTTGGCACTTTGTCCGATCGAAATTCTCTACACATGATCGGAGTATATCCGATCGGAGCATTTTGTCGGAAAATTTTACCAACAAGTTGGAAAACTTGGTTCGTCAGATACTCCGACGGAAACAGTCCAATGGAGACCACACACAGTCGGAATATCCAACAAAACGGTCCGATCGGACACATTCCGTCGGAATCTCCGACCGTGTGTACAAGGGCTTAGTGTATAAAAAAATAGAACTGGGAGGTTTCATGAATTTTGCTACCTTAGACATATAAGACATATAACAACTGCCTTGACCCATTCCATGGTGCTTAGATTTAGTTGACTGAGCTAGAGAATTCTGAATACTGTATTCTCCTTACAGCAGCACACATGAGCTTCAGTAGAACCTGCATTAGTTAAACTTGTACAATTCGGGTTCCATCTAGCAGCAATAGGATATCAGTAATTCTAATTGATCGCTATGGATCATCACACTTTTCCCTATGCAAATGACTTTCCATGTTCCAATAGTGTGACCGGAGGTCTCTGTGATGGACTGACCTTCAGCTCTTTTCCCACATGGCCGCAGGTGATCTTCTCTCCGCTGATATTCTGGTGGTGGGGCCAAATTCCTTCCACAAGATCGGAGATGTATGTTGTGAGGTGATGTCTGAAATCTTCATCCATGTCTGTGAATAGAGAAGGACTGTGATTGGATGGAAAGACACGTGATGGCAGCAGAGGATTTTGTTTAAGGCTCCAAGACAACAAAGTCCCAGTGAAGAAATGCACCGGTTGGAGATCTTGTGTATACAATGAGAGATGGAGTATGAAAAGTTGAAGCTGGTTAGAGCACAGAGGGCTTGCAGTTAACGCTTCCATTTGAGCTGATAATCAACTAAACAGGTTACACCAGTCATTCTCAACCAGGGTTCCGTGGAACCATGGGGTTCCTCCAGAGACTGATAGGGGTTCCTTGAGCTGTGGCTGATTAACCACCTTTTTGATGGTGCCTAGTGCCTACAGAGTTCAAGGTTCAGCACCACTTAGCAAAGCCAGCAGCCTGACACAAAATATCTTTTTATCTGTATTTAAGGGTGGCATTCTGAGCACCACTTTAAGGGGAACATTCTTCCTATTGACCACCAGTATAAGGGGCTGTCAGGTCACCTTGAGGCGAGGTGACAGATGCACACTGTGGGGATCAGGAGTGCACCGCAAGGTTGTGGACCCTACGGCTGACTGCTGCGGATGGGAGACAGGTCCCACCGGGGTTAGAGCGTAAGATTCCCTGGGGCGCGGAGTCTAAGAGCCAGCAGGTGTTCACCAGAGCCTCGAGTGGTGAGGATGGACTTGGCTGCAACTGGCTCCAGGTCGCGACCCCCACGGTCCCCCAGCTCACACCCATAGTAGGCAACAGGAGGATAGGGATGGTGAGGGACAAAGCCAAGGTCGGGGCCACAAGCAGACAGGAATAGTCAGGGACACGCCAAAAGGTCAGGATCACAGGCAAACGGGGATAGTCAAAGACACGCCAAAGTCGGTAACGGAACAACAGAAGAGCACACGGCAGGTAAAAGGAAGCTAACACACAAAGGAATACACAATGGTTGATCAGCAGGGCTGGCCTGCAGTGCACAGGTTAATATAGAGTTCTCTGATAGGAACTAGGGTGGAGTCATGCCAGAGGATGGATTACAAAAGCAGTCAGGTGAGGGTCGGCTGGTCTCTAGAGATGAACACATGGAAACAGGTAAGCAGACCAACTCTATTGCATAACCATGACAGGGGCATTGTTCCTACTGACCCCTGATGAATTGGTTTTAGTAAGGGTTCCTCGAGACCTGAAAAGTATTTTTGGGATTCCTCTAGGGCAGTTAAGGCAAACCTCGGCACCCGAGATGTTTTGGAACTACATTTCCCATGATGCTCATGCACTCTGCAGTGTAGATGAGCATCATGGGAAATGTAGTTCCAAAACATCTGGGGTGCCAAGGTTCGCAATCACTTCTCTAGGGTTAAAAGATTGAGAAAGCCGGGGGGTTATAGGCTACAGGTGATTTGTCTTGCTTACTTTCAAGTTGATCTGGTGATATGTTGCTGGGAGGTCTTTTGTCTTTATTTTATTGGGAGTTTTCCCGCCATGATTGGAGCCTTACACTAGGGTTATTGCACGCTATATACCCTTTCTTTTATGTAAAGTATATAAGAAAGGCGGGTGATTTTCAAGTTTTGGGATCATGAGAGAATGAAGGAGTTGATGGCTAGACAGATATTTATGGACACTCATAGACTTTTGTTCATTAATAAAAAAAGGGTGTTACATTCTACTACACTGGATTTTATTGACTACATGTTGGGATTCACATGCATTATTGATAAAGTTTTAGTGAAATTTTTCAGATTATTAGTGATATACTATTATAGAGCACACATTATGTTTCATTTATATTTGCATTTATGTTTTTAATAGCATAGATTAGTTGCTGTAACAGTTTAGATCTTACCAGAGAAACACGCATGTAGGTGGGGTACAGCGTGGTGCTGCAGTAATAAAAAAAATTAAGAACTGAATTAATGCAGCAACAGTTCACAGCAACCTGGTTGCCCAACCGGGTGCACTCATGGTTTCCAGCAATGTGAAAGGAGCAGGTTTTAGCCCCACTGAGACTGTTGAGATGGGCAGAGTGTGGCCTGGCCATCAGTGCCCAGTCAGGAAGGTGTCCAGAAGAGTTGTGACCCTACGCTTTGCCTCATCAGGAACCATTCCCTTTACTGTCCCTAACATATAGGTACCTTTGTCTATGCTACTCACTCGCATAAAGCACGCCAAACGCAGGAGCCAGGGCCTTAAGTAGGCACTGCCTGACACAAGATGGCTGCCAGAGTCCTATGGGGTGACAGCATCCACTCAGATTGCTTCCCCAGTGACCGAAGAAACCATAGAGGAACCATGTTTCTCATGACTTCCTCTCCAGCTGCAGGGCCGCTGCGATCGAGCGCCACCTGCAGTGGAAGAAGTACACTCCACCTGCCTACCTAAACTTTACACTAAGATCCAACAGTATACAGTGTATAATGTGCTCAATGCTATTCAGAGCTCCCGACCCACTCCCATCACCTTTTGGCCACAGTTGACATTAGTAGACCCCATGGAGCTTGTAGTCTGATGTCTCTTGATCATATTCATGCATGTATAGGAACAGTTGGGACAGGAGACAAGTGGTCAGTAGGAATGTGTTAGCGTGTGGGTGGGGCCAGAGTGCCCAGGTAAGCTCCACGTGGGTGGTGTTGTGGTTGGGGTTTGAACCAAGGATCCTTGTAGTGTGAGGCAGAGGTGCTGGCCACTGAGCCACTGTGATGCAACTTGAGGTGTATGTTTTAGCATTAGCGGGAGTGATTCTTACCAGAAGGGGGTTAACCAGTAATGTTCTTTAAGGGAGAAATTAATGGAACTGGTTTACATGTATATAAAAAAAGGGATAGATATTGGATATTTTCCCCCTATTAACATTACTTAAGAGCTCTATTCACCTATCTATGCACAAAGCCCATAGCCATAGGAGGAAATGTCCCTTATCTTTACATATCCATACAGGGGCAGACTGACAACTCATGGGGCCCCCAGGCAATAGGAGATTATGGGGCCCCTGGGCAATAGGAGAAGATTATGGGGCCCCTGGGCAATAGGAGATTATGGGGCCCCGGGCAATAGAAGATTATGGGGCCACACAGTATACACACACACATACAGTATATACACACACAGACACACAATATACACACACAGTATACACACACGCACAAAGTTACTGGAGAGGCGGTGCAGCTATAATCTTGGGATTTAAAAAAAAAAACACAGATTTTTACATACTGTCCCTGGTTTTATTGAGGCTGGCAAACCTGATGGGGCCCCTTAGTGGCATGGGGCCCTCAGGCAGTGCCCGAGAGCCCGAATGGTCAGTCCGCCCCTGTATCCATATCATTTTTTAGCAGTAATGATATGGCGCTTACAAATGCTATGCAATGAATGTGAAAACTGACTACACCAGGCATCACTAAATGGTGGACCATGGTCTGGATCCGGACCATGTGACTCTCGACCACAGCAGTTGTACCACTTAGGAGACAGATCCCTCTCTCTCTTGCCCCCCACGCCACCTTGTGGATCACTCTGCTGGTTCTTTTCCCCCCAGCTGCTGCCTCTATCATCCTGACAGCAGGGTAGAGGGCAGAAGACGCAGTAGTTCTGGGTGAAGGGCAACAAATGAGCACGTTTTTAAGTTAGCAAGCAGGCGATTGGCTGCTAGAAAGCAGGGTGGTCTTAGCAACCAATCCCCAGCTTGTTAACGTAAAAAGTTGGGCAGCGCCCATCTTCTGTCCAGAGCTGCTGTGCCCTCTGCCTCTGCCCTGCATAAAATAGGACTCTGAAGGGTTGCTGAGGATACTGAGGTGCAAGCCAGGGGGGGGGGGGGGGGGCGGGGGGAATTGTGATATGTGAAGGGGGCACTTTTATGTACGGGGGGGAGCTGGGATATAAAAGGGGAATCTTGACAGGTGGTATGCTGTAGGGATCCCTCATTATCTTACAATATAAAACTAGTTCACGGATCCAAACTGCACATAGGACCGCAGTTCAGATACTCAGGTATTTGATTTAAGTTGGGAAAGAGAACATTTACTGAAAGAAAAGAGAAATACCACAAAAAGAAAGGAGTAAGGAGGTTGAAGGGTCACTCCAGCATGGCTATCCGGTAGATGAGGTTGGGTCATCTTCAGCCCATATGGTAAAGTCTTCGGAGTAACAAAATACTGACCATGAAGACCAAGTGATGGAGAAC
Source organism: Lithobates pipiens (assembly GCF_037356315.1). NCBI lineage: Eukaryota > Metazoa > Chordata > Amphibia > Anura > Ranidae > Lithobates > Lithobates pipiens. Next base: position 24,424,422 of record NW_027507784.1, on the reverse strand, counting down.
TGTTTCTCCTTCCCGGTTTCCTGGACCAACAGACACTCCAGATCTCTAATCCAATCTACTTCAGTAGCCCAATCCCCCAGGGAATGTACCTCCGTTGATCTCCAATGACGAGAAACCACCGTCCTAACTGCGGCAAGGAAGTGACGCAGGGTTTTTTTTTTTTATCGACTTAAGGGGTCCTGGGATCATAGATAAGAGGGCTACCTCTGGTGTGGGCTTAATTGAGGTCGCCATCAGCCTGCAGTATAAGTCAAAGACTCTTTGCCAGAGTTTCCGGATAGAAGGGCAAGCCCACCAAATGTGGAGCATAGTCCAGGACAGACATCGCCAGCAGGCATCTGGCAAAGAAGTGTTAACGCGTTGTATAGTCACAGGGCATCTGTACCATCTTGTCAACAGTTTAAACCCTTTTTCTTGAGTGTTAGTTGCTAGAGAAATCTTATGCGTTAGGATGAAGCACTTTTGCCAATCAGCAGGTGAGAGAATATCGTAGGTCTGCTTCCCATTTCTGCGTGTATGGTGGAAGGTCAGGGGTAGAAATGTAAAGGGAGGAGGACGCTTGATTTGAAGGAAAGGGAACTGATGTGAAGGGGGAACTGGTGGGGATGGAAAGGAGAGTGGGAATGAGGACACTCACTGGTGGAAAGGGGGGCTGGGATGTAAAGGGTGGAGGGGACTATAACGTGAAGAGGGCTCTGGACAGAGGCAAGAAGAGGACTCTGATAATGAAGAGTCTGAGCCATTGTACAATTCAGACCTCTGCTGGAATAACATTTTACTGACTGGACCTCCATGAATTTTAATTCAATAACTCTTGTCTATGCAGTAACAGTCCCCGGGGGTCTGATTTACCTGCCAGTGTGCCCTGACTGGATTTCGGGAACTTGTTTCCCGGAGGCAAGAGGAAGCAGCTGACAGATGGACTTCTAAGAGTGTCCATGACTAGGTTGTACTTTGAATCTTCCCGCATTGTCAGTTTCTGTAGTAAAGAAATAATTGGGTAACAGGTTACAATTATCACTAATATACAATATATAGCCAAAGGTTTGTGGACACCTGGCCATCATGCCAATATGAGTTTGTTGGGCATCTCATTTCAAAACCATCCCCATTAATATCAATTTTTCCGTTCTTCGTGGTTATAGCATTCTCCACTGTTCAGCAGGCATGTACTGGCCATCGGGACTACCGGGAGTTTCCCGGTGGGCCGATGGCTCAGTGGGGCACTCTGATGTAAGGGGGCTGGTGATGGGACACTCTGATGTAAGAGGGCTGGTGATGGGACACTCTAATGTAAGGGGGCTGGTGATGGGACACTCTGTTGTAAGGGGGCTGGTAATGGGACACTCTTTTGTAAGGGGGCTGCTGATGGGACACTCTGATGTAAAGGGGCTGCTGATGGGACACTCTGATGTAAGGGGGTGCTGATGGGACACTCTGTTGTAAGGGGGCTGCTGATGGGACACTCTGTTGTAAGGGGGCTGCTGATGGGACACTCTGTTGTAAGGGGGCTGCTGATGGGACACTCTGATGTAAAGGGGCTGCTGATGGGACACTCTGATGTAAGGGGGTGCTGATGGGACACTCTGATGTAAGGGGGTGCTGATGGGACACTCTGATGTAAGGGGGCTGCTGATGGGACATTCTGATGTAAGGGGGCTGCTGATGGGACATTCTGATGTAAGGGGGCTGCTGATGGGACACTCTGATGTAAGGGGTCTGCTGATGGGACACTCTGATGTAAGGGGTCTGCTGATGGGACACTCTGAGGTAAGGGGGCTGATGGGACACTCTGATGTAAGGGGGCTGGTGATGGGACACTCTGATGTAAGGGGGCTGCTGATGGGACACTCTGATGTAAGGGGGCTGCTGATGGGACATTCTGATGTAAGGGGGCTGCTGATGGGACACTCTGATGTAAGGGGGCTGATGGGACACTCTGATGTAAGGGGGCTGGTGATGGGACACTCTGATGTAAGTTGGTGCTGATGGGACACTCTGATGTAAGGGGGCTGCTGATGGGACACTCTGACGTAAGGGGGTGCTGATGGGACATTCTGATGTAAGGGGGCTGCTGATGGGACACTCTGATGTAAGGGGGTGCTGATGGGACACTCTGAGGTAAGGGGGCTGATGGGACACTCTGATGTAAGGGGGCTGGTGATGGGACACTCTGATGTAAGGGGGCTGGTGATGGGACACTCTGATGTAAGGGGGCTGGTGATGGGACACTCTGATGTAAGGGGGCTGGTGATGGGACACTCTGATGTAAGGGGGCTGGTGATGGGACACTCTGATGTAAGGGGGCTGCTGATGGGACACTCTGATGTAAGGGGCTGCTGATGGGACACTCTGATGTAAGGGGCTGCTGATGGGACACTCTGATGTAAGGGGGCTGCTGATGGGACACTCTGATGTACTCTGATGTAAGGGGGCTGCTGATGGGACACTCTGATGTAAGGGGGCTGCTGAAGGGACACTCTGATGTAATGGAGTGCTGATGGGACACTCAAAATATAAGTGGGCCGGTCTGGATGAAGTCCAGGGCCAAATTTCTGTCCCAGTCCAGCCCTGCTGTTCAGTAAAAGGACTTCCACGAGATTTTGGAAGGTGTGTGTCCGGAGATTTTCACCCATTTGTGAGGTCAGGTACTGATGTTGGTTGAGAACACCTGGCTCACAATCGGCATACCAACTCATACCAAATGGGTTGACTAGGGTTGGAAGAGCAAAGAGTCTTTGTATGCTCTCTTATAAACGGGTCCCTTCACTGGAAACACCTGAACTCTGTCATTTGGTGGGGAATCCACATACTTTTGCCCATATAGAACGTAAGTGTATATATAAATATATACTGTATATAAAATATAATACGTATTACACCACCAGAACAAGGATTTACAAATCTGAATATATTGTGATACTAAGGTCAGTAAGTAATGGTGCGCACAACTTAAAACATTTTACATTTTAACAATCCAGCAATTAAACCACAATTGTTTGTTCCTCCTGACACATAGCATAAACATACAGGAAGAGAGGATAAACCTACCATGTGTCCGTATAGCCAATTACATATAAAAAAAAAATTAAAAAATTACCCTGCTCTTGAAGTTAACTAAGAAAAAAAGGTTTAGTTAGACACTGAATGCAGCTAGGTTCTGTCAGGGCTGGGCTCAGCCCTTCCTTCTTTGAGCTGGCCGCTCAGCTGTCGGCTAATTGCAGGCTCCTATCTCTCCACAGTTACTCAGCTGTTGATGATATCCTGCTCGTCAGTCCTGCCTACTTAAGCTGTCCAGTCCAGAAGAGCTCTGCCTTTGCCTTGATCAACATCACAGAAACGATCTCCTGCGATCCTGTTCAAGACTTGCTTTGCTGACATCCCTTCTGGCTCCAGATCCTGCTTGCTGTTCCACTACATTGATCCCTGACTCCTGGCTTGGCTGACTATCCGTCCCGGTTACTGAACTCTGGCTATGTTTTGACTACGTTTGTTCTTTTTACTTTTATTATTAAACAAGTGTGATTTAACTGTACTTCTGTCTCGGCCTGATTTCATGGTTTCTGATAGGTTCCTAGGCCTGGAGAAAATTAACCACTTCAGCCCCCGAAAGGATTTACCCCCTTTCTGACCAGAGCGTTTTTTGCGATTCGGCACTGCGTCGATTTAACTGACAATTGCGCGATCGTGCGATGTGGCTGCCAAACAAAATTGACGTCCTTTTTTTTCCCACAAATAGAGCTTTCTTTTGGTGGTATTTGATCACCTCTGCGGTTTTTATTTTTTGCGATATAAACAAAAAAAGTGAAAATTTTGAAAAAGAAACACATTATTTTTTACTTTTTGCTATAATAAATATCCCCCAAAAATGTATAAAAAAACGTTTCCCCTCAGTTTAGGCCGATACGTAATCTTCTACATATTTTTGGTAAAAAAAAAAATCACAATAAGCGTTTATTGATTGGTTTGCGCAAAAGTTATAGATCAGAAAATAGGGGATAGTTTTATGGCATTTTTATAATTTTTTTTTTTTTTTACTAGTAATGGTGGTGATCAGCGATTTTTATCATGACTGCGACATTTTGGCGGACACATCGGACAATTTTAACACATTTTTGGGACCATTGGCATTAATACAGTGATTGATGCTATAAAATTGCATTGATTACTGTAAAAATGTCACTGGCAGTGAAGGGGTTAACCACTAGGTGGCAGTGTATGGGGTTAAGTGTTCCTAGGGGTGTGTTTCGAACTGTCTGGGGGCGTGGCTGTGTGTGACACCACACTGATCGCTGCTCCCGATGACAGGGATCAGACGATCAGTGTGCTGTCATTAGGTAGAACGGGGAGATGCTGTTTACATCGGCATCTCCCCGTTCTTGAGCTCCGTGACATGATTGTGGGTATCCCCACGGCAATCGAGTCCGCGGGACCTGTGACGATTGAGTCCGTGGGACCCACGACCACGGTCACGGAGCTCTCGGCAGGCACGCTCGCACGGTGGGAAATTCAAAGTAATGTAAGGGTACGTTACTTTGCCCAGCCATGCCATTCTGCCGACTTATAGGTACAGGATCCGGTCTGGAACTAGTTAAGAAAGATGGTATCTATCCCTGTAATACGATGGAAAAGAAAACCTGCAATGGAGTATGGAAGGGAATTGGGACTATATGATACCCAGGTAATATTGAGAATGAAAGTAATGTAAAGATAAAAAAAATTACAAAGTTTATAATATAGTTACATAGTAGTTACATAGTTAGTAAGGTTGAATAAAGACACCAGTCCATCCAGTTCAACCTGAGTGAGTGTCTACAATTGTCCCTATCCCTGTACATTGCACACTCACATCAGTCCCTACCCTCAAGGAGCCCACAATCCAAGGTCCCCATTCATATACTATAGAAAACAAGATAAGGTCTGGTGTCACCGGGAACACACCTCCATCCCTATAATATGCAACAAAAAAGAAAAATTCGCCCTGGGACTTTAGATGAGGTGAGCACCAATAAGCCAATAAAAGTAGCAAGAGTAGGTACAGTATATGTTTTAATTCAGTAAAAATATTACAAGCATTATGTCATTCATATACTAGGGCCAATTTGGGACAGAAGCCAATTAACCTACCTGCATGTCTTTGGAGTGTGGGAGGAAACCGGAGTACCCGGAGGAAACCCACGCAGGCACAGGGAGAACATGCAAACTCCAGGCAGGTAGTGTCATGGTGGGGATTCAAACCAGCGACCCTTTTTACTGCTAGGTGAGAGTGCTAACCACAACACCCCTGTGCCGCCCGACATCAATATCAATATATAAAAACCTCAAAAAGAAGAAAAACATTTTGACAACACCGTTAAAATAAAAAAAAAGTCACACAGTAATTTCAATATGGTAAATACAAAGGGGTGAGCCCCGTGCATGTAAAATGTAGCTGAACTGAGTGAACATAAAGACGCCAACGCGTTTCAACAAAGTGTCTTCTTCAGGGGGAGAAGATGTCTATTTGAGAAGGATATAATGTATCAACTACAATAGCAGGTGTATTTATAAAAGGAAGAAACTGTGTGTCTGTGGCTTACAGTGGTGTCATACCAGGTCCCATGCATTTACTGTAGTTAGACACTGCTGAATGTGAGTGGAAATATGAGTGGAAAGGAGATACTGTACATACTCAGGAGTATCAGGACCAAGAAATAAAAGTCAGGCAAAACAAATTTAATAAAAGAAATATGTTTTTCAAACTTATGATTGTAGGAAAAATTCCTAATTTTCTGAGCCCTCCTCCCATTTACCCTCATACCTCACGCTCGTGCTGTAGGTAGACATGAACTGCTTCACGGCCGCAGCGGTCAGGATCCTTCGAGTCTCTCACCAGAACATCCAAGTGCTGCAAAAAAAAAAAATCTTCATTTATGAAGTAATGATTTGAGATAAAATCCATCCATCACGTAACCCTTTCCACGTCACATAACAATATAAATATTTGCCAGCACAACACAGCATGCCTGACAAAGGGGTCCCACGTGCCTCCAAAACCCTGGACTACTTTGCTGTGATGTATTCTCTCTGGGTTGCTATTAATGCAGTAGAGGGAAGATTTAGAGGAGTATGCTGTGCTGGATACTTGATTTGCTTACCTTTAATTTGTATTCCCCTTTATTTTTCTGTTGCTATTTTCTGTAATTTTTTTGCTTGCACTATTTTTTGTTTAGTCTTTTCATTAAAGCCATTCTTAAGGTTCTGATTAAAAAAAAAAAAAAAAAAAAAAAACACAAATGTTATACTTACCTGCTCTGTGCAATGCTTTTGCACAGAAAAGCTCCAATCCTCCTCTTCTTGGGTCACACCTGGCTCCTCCCCCCTTGCTAATTGCCCCCAGAACAAGCTGCATGCTCTGGGAGCACTCGTGCGTGCTTGCTCCCGAGTCGCCTCTGTGTGTCTATATACCTCCGCCCCCTCACTCCCTCCTCACTGGCTGTGCTTGATAGCGGAGGGGAGCCAATAGCTCCTGCTGCTGTATCTCAACCAATGAGAAGAGAGTGACCCAGGAGAGCCAAGACTTCCATGCGTGCTGCAGGATCAAGATGGGGGTCAGGTAAGTACTAGGATGGGCTAAGGTGGGGGGGCGGCTGCAAACAGAAGATTTTTTTACCTTTATGCATAGAATTCATGAAGGTAGAAAAACTTTCTACCACTTTAAAGGGTAACTCCACTTTTATAGGGAAAACAAATAGCAAATAAAAAATAATAATAATAATACCTAAAGGGTAACTTTCTACCACTTTAAAGGGTAACTCCACTTTCATAGGGAAAACAAATAGCAAATAATAATAAAAAAAAATAATACCCAGCGCCCAGGGCAAAGATGCCAAACTGCGCCCCCCTTTCCCTTAGGGTTAGGGTCAGGGTGCCCCCTACCCCTGCAATAAACCATTGCGCCAGGGGCAGCTGTCCCTCCTGCCCACCCCTTGTCCTCGGCCCTGCAAGAGAGCCAAGGCTCCCGTGCACACTGCAGGATCGAGCTGGGGGTCAGGTAAGTATTAGGACGGGCTAAGGTGGGGGGGGGGCTGCTGCAAACAGAAGATTTTTTTACCTTTATGCATAGAATTCATGAAGGTAAAAAAACTTTCTGCCTTTAGAACCACTTTAAAGGGTAACTCCACTTTCATAGGGAAAACAAATAGCAAATAAAAAAAATAAAATAAAAAAAATAATAATAATATAGCATATACAATTGCGACACAAGTCATTGTAATTTAATATTATTAAAAATGACCTTCCCTTTCAATCTGCAGCTCTGTAATTTTTTGTAAAGTGCAATATGGGAACCTGAAGGTGTTCTGTACAGAGAATGTGTACAAAACGCCCCCACCCTCCCCAGAAACATCATCATTTCCTGCTTGTGTGATCAGCTCACTGATTTTCCTAGAAATCTACACTAAGAAACAAGTCAGATATCAGGCAATCCCTGCAACAAAAATTTTTATTTTTGGAGAGATACTCCCAATAGACAATAACGTCTAAAGGGGTGCAGACCCTGCAACTTTACTCATTACAGCTCTGCAGGTGCTGCAGCTGATTGATAATTATAAAACCACTCCCATTAGAATCACTCAGCCCAGGGGCAGAGGAACAAACAGTGATTTCTTCAGAATAGCAAAAAGTAGAAATCCGCAACAACGTTCGTTAAACCCCTGGCAATGTACTCAGATCACTCGGAGGGGAATGTTTTTTTTTTTTTTTTTTCTCAACGCTTTAATATCTATAAAATTGTTATGTTTTTTGAAACCTGAGGACTTTACTAATCCTATGACAAAATATTTCTTCACCATATGGGAAAGAGAGCAGTGCCGCTCTAAGCATAATAAATTTGTAAAAAAAAACTGCTGGTGATGATCAGGCATTAGGTTATGGTCTGGTTCTCTTCAGCTGTGCTGGGTGGTCATTTGGTTCCAAGCTGGGCAGCAGTGTTGTTGTTATTGTGATTTTGTGTTGCTTTGATTGAATGTAACTGTATCTTAACGATTTCCCTTTGGGGTTAATCAAGTAATCTGAATCTGAGACTCAGCTGTAATCAAGAGCATTTGAACTACATTTCCCAAAGGGAGATTTCCAGGAAGAGGAAAGAGCTTCATTTTCTCAGGCCGTACAGAACACAACTTTCTCTTGCCGCGAGGGAGAATGGATAGTGCACATCGCTGTCCAGTGTGCACCATCACCGCAGCATATCAGCGGCCTGAGTGGGGTCCAGAGTGCTGAGTTTGGGAATGCTGACAGCTAGAGTAACCTGGGTGCAGAGCAGACAGGGAGTAGACTAATCATGTGTGCCCGGATGATGAGCTGCAATATCTCTGGAACTGGTGAGCTGCTGCTTTGAGGATTTACTATTTGCTGCTAGAGAGACTGAGCCCTTTGGGAACTGATCATACAGCTATCTAGTAGCTTTATTGTTGCCTGCAGGCTTCAGGCTTAACTGGGATTATTCTCATATGCACCAACCATTCAACTGGACTCCAACGCTAACAGGCTGAAGAGTTAGGACTAAACACTGTCCCTTTACAGCTGCTACACAGGGACCTTTGCTTATTGCCTATGCTAAGAGGTACCTCTCAGGGGACTTAGCATCATATCCTAGTCATTCTCATAGAGTGCACTCTAGACTAGTTATAGTATTATAATTCACATTGCAGTAAATGCTTATAAACTGTTTATTGCTGACTTTGCTGATGTATGTGTTAATTCCAGTCTAGTGGTATAGAACTCTATTCTAAGTTATTTTGATAGCGTGATTATACTGTCTATCAGATTGTGTCTGAACCTACCTTCTGTATGCTCATTTATGGTCACAACACTATTGACTCTAACCCGTACCAATACATTGAGTTCATTTACCACTAAAAAGTCTTGTGTCTCTTTCCTGATACTAATTCACAGTTGAGTTAAAGGAATCCACAATTCTGTTCCTATAAGTGTATGCGGTAACTTTCATTCAACCAGGTGTGCCAGAGGGGCTGAGGTTGTACTTGGAGTTGAGGAGCAGAGCAGAGAATCCAAATTGCCAATCTGCTCCGTTGGAGGTAGTGCTACATCAGGATTGCTACAACAGATACTCTGGGTCTTTTGGGTTGAAACAAGGTAGTGGCAGCCATGGTCAGGCATGGTCAGGCACTTTAGGTGACAGCCTGTCAAAGTAATGGCTCCAACAGGATCACAGGAGGCCCCATGATACTCTCCTGTTCCCCCCATGCTGTCCCCCTCTGTCCTCCACCCCCCACGCTGTCCCCTTCTGTCCTCCACCCCCACTGTGTCCTCCACCCACACTGTGTCCTCCACCCCGCACTGTGTCCCCCTGTGTCCTCCACCCCCACTATGTCCTCCACCCCCCACTGTGCCCTCCACCCACACTATGTCCTCTACCCCCCACTGTGTCCCCCGTGTCCTCCACCCCCACTATGTCCTCTACCTCCCACTGTGCCCTCCACCCACACTGTGTCTTCTACCCTCCACTGTGTCCCCCCCCCCCATTGTGTCCTCCTGTGTCCTCCACCCCCCTGTGTCCTCCACCGCCCACTATTTCCAATTGTGTCCTCCACCCACCACGATGTTTAACTGTGTCCTCCCCCCCCCCCCACAGTGCCCCCCTGTGTCCTCCACCACCCACACTGTCCCTCTGTGTCCTCCACCCCACTCCCCAACAGCATATATATACTATTTTTGTGCGTGTTCGGAAAAAATTTAACTGGCCCGGTCTGGATGAAGTCCAGGGCCAAATTTCTGTCCCAGTCCAGCCCTGGCCATGGTTTGTGTGTGTAATGGATTTAACTGTGGAGTTAACTGATCCTAGTGGTGATTAGGGATGAGCTTCGTGTTCGAGTCGAACGTACGTTCGACTCGAACATTGGCTGTTCGTCCGTTCGGCGAAATCCGAACACTTGGTCCATTCGCGTCAAAATTCGTGTGGCGCTCACGGCCCACAATGCACTGCGATGGCACAGTGCATTGCTGGCTCATGATTGGCCAAGCATGCACTGTGACCCCACATGCTTGGCCAATCGCTGTGCCAGCAGCGAGGAGAGCCATGATTGGCCACAGGCAGGATGCCTGTGGCCAATCATAGCTCAGGCTGTGTAGTGCACGCCCCACACTATATAAGGCCGCCATTGAGGCGGCCTCGTGTAGTGTGTTGGCATCTGAAGCAGTGGGTGTTCTGTGTACCTTCAACACAGTTACACACCGATCGTTTTTGGCTGATTTCCTATCTTGCTGTTGTGTAGTGGTTATTGTCTGTGCCCTGACCGCAGTATACACCACTATATTCACCTCACCTATATAGCTAGTGATCTATCTTTAATAATAGAGCTTGCAGTCAGTAGTGTTAGGAGCTAGTGCGTGCTGTCTGCGTGCTCTGTACCCAGTACATACCACTATATCCACCTACATAGCTGTTCTCTATTTGAGCCCAATTGTCATCTGCAGGAGTTATTGGAAGTTGTGTGTGCCTCCAGCACAGCACAGTATACATCTGTATATACCCCTTTATCTCTGCTGTTTTCTGGTTATTGTCTGCGTGCCCTGACCGCAGTATACACCACGATATTCACCTCACCTATATAGCTAGTGATCTATCTTTAATAATAGAGCTTGCAGTCAGTAGTGTTAGGAGATAGTGCGTGCTGTCTGCGTGCTCTGTACCCAGTACATACCGCTATATCCACCTACATAGCTGTTCTCTATTTGAGCCCACTTGCCATCTGCAGGAGGTAGGAAGTTGTGTGTGCCTCCAGCACAGCACAGTATACATCTGTATATACCCCTTTATCTCTGGTGTTCTATAAAAAAGGCATCTGCAGGAGTTAGTGGGTGTTGTGTGCCTCCAGCACAATATAAACTACCCAACTGTTGTTTTACCCAACTCCCTTCAGGCCATTACCATGTCTGGAAGGCCAGCAAGGACCAATTTTTCTGCCCCTGTTTAACAGGGGCGTTTAAGTACAATTTTTGATGCAATGCTTTGCAGCAGGGCTAATTCCTGCAATAAAACTAGAGTATATGGCAGAGGTTGCAGTGTAGTGGCACCAGCACCAGTGCCTAAGGCCCAATTTTTCTGCCCCTGTTTAACAGGGGCGATTAAGTACAATTTTTGATGCAATGTTTTGCAGCAGGGCTAATTCCTGCAATAAAACTAGAGTATATGGAAGAGGTTGCAGTGTGGTGGCACCAGCAGCAGTGCCTAAGGCCAAATTTTTCTGCCCCTGTTTAACAGGGACATGTAATTACAATTCTTGATATAATATTTCACAGGAGGGCCCCTTCCTGTGCCCACCCAGAGTAACTGTGAGGACTTATAGTGTTGTGGCACCAGCACCACAACCACCAAAGGTCAATTTTTCTACCACTGTTCAACAATGGCATGTAATTACAATTCTTGATATAATCGTTCACAGCAGGGCGCTCCAGCGCCCACCAAGAGTCACTTTGAGGGCTTACAATGTTGTGGCAAAACCAACACCTTGTTCTGCCATTTCTGCAGAGCATATAGGGCAGGCCCCTACTTTCAAACATCCAACTTACAAACATCTCCTACTTGCAAACGGAAGGAGACAACAGCAAGTGAGATGAAAAAAGATGGACGACAAAACAAATTATACAGGGGTGATAACCCTTCCCTATGTTTTCCAAAAAGCTTAAAAATAGTTTTTTTGACTGGAGCTACACTTTAAAAATGTACCAGTTGAAAATTACAAACAGATTCAACTTAACACAACAAACCTACACAGTCCCTGTCTTGTTTGCACCGCCTGTATACTGCTGTTCTGAGTATATAGGGCCTGGGGGCCACACGCATTTCCTTTTTTTAATATGGGTACAGGGTTCCCCTTAATATGCGTACAAGACCCAAATAGGCTGGTAATGGGCAGGGGGGGCTACCCATGCCATTTTTCTGAATGATTTTCAACCATATTGCAGGAACCAGATATAACATTAAAACCGCAAGCAGTTTTAAATGGTGTTATTTCCGTTTAATGTCATTTTGTGCAGGGACTGTTCTAAACACGGGAAACACGTGGCACTTCACAGGCATACTACAGACACCCCCCAGGCACCATATTTACAGGAATATTTCACTTTTTTTTTCACTTTAATCGTCATTAAAATCAGTGCTCCCGCCAAAACTGCCATTTTTAAAAACATTTTAGGCATTGACCCATGTCCCCTGGGGCAGAAGCCAGGTCCCCAAACCCTTTTTAGGACAGTATCTTGCATATTAGCCGTTAAAATTAGCACTTTTCATTTCGAACGTTCGAGTCCCATAGACTTCAATGGGGTTCTAACGTTCGTAACGAACGTGGGGTCCGTTCGAAAGTTCTGGTACGAACCGAACCGGGGGGTGTTCGGCTCATCCCTAGTGGTGATCACTCTCATTCTGCAGGTATTTACATTGCTGTTCTCTAACCCAGAAATTTTCTGTTTTCACGGATGCTGTTGGGAGCGCCATCATCACGTTCTGATAGCAGTGGTGAATTTGGAGACTGCCACTGTCACATAGGAAGTTTAGTCCCTTGTAAAAAACCTCTATGAGATAATAAACTGCTTCATTTACCTGCAGATGTTGTAGTAAAGATGAATCTTCCATCAACTTGGACCAATTAACATACTTCTGGAAAGATCAATGAGAAAAGAAAAAGAAAAAAACAAGATATGTTAATCAGATTCTCTAACATAATGGGTTGTTATCACTTTGAGTATGGTTGATCAAACTAATATTTTACACCAAGGTAGACATGATGTTATAGTTCTACAGCAGCTCTGCAATGAAAATCAGAAATGGACGAGGAGGATGAGAGGTAATCACTTTGAGGAAACCCTTCAAAAAGAGTTGCTGTCCACAGGGGCGGACTGACAACTCATGGGGCCCCCAGGCAATCAGAGATTATGGGGCCACACAGTATACACAAACGCACACAGTATACAATCACACAATATACACAGACAAGACATGTTTCTATTGGCTGAGAAGGTACTGGAGAGGTGGGGTAGCTATAATCTAAGAATTTTTAGACCAAAAGGATGTTGGTAAGGGACATTTCAGAGACAGATGTAAAAAAAAACACAGATTTTTACATGCTTTCCCTGGTTTTACTGAGGCTGGCAACCCTAATGGGGCCCCCTAGTGGCAGGGGGCCCTCGGGCAGTGCCCAAGTGGCCCAATGGTCAGTCCGCCCCAATAATGGTAGCCTTATATCGAAATACTTATCAGTCTGCATTACATGAGCTTTCGCATTCTTGGAATAGTGGCTTAACTCACAAAGGATCTGCTGTTAACTTCACTTTATTTGACCTTTTCACAGTTTTCTAACCTTTTTATAAACAATTGGTAAACATTTTTACCTGACACTGCCTGAGGAATATTACAAATAGTATGGATCGGTACAGCTACTTTAGCCCATGGAGTTCAATGTATGTCAAGGTTTCACCAAGAACCATTGTAAAGAGTAATTCCTCGTACACACGGTTGGACTTTCCAGCAGAAAAAGTCAGACGGAATCTTATCATCGGATATTCCGATTGTGTGTGGGCCTCATCTGACTTTTTTTTTTTTCAAAAATTCTGACGGACCTAGAAATAGAACATGTTCTAAATATTTCCGACTGAACCAATTCCTATCGGGAAAACCGCTTGTCTGTATGCTGTTCCGACGGACCAAAAAAACGATGCATTCTCTGAAGCAAGTACGAGACGGCAGCTATTGGCTACTGGCTATTGAACTTCCTTTTTTTTTTTAGTCCCGTCGTACGCGTTGTACGTCGCTGCATTCTAGACGGTCGGACTTTTGTGTGACTGTGTGTAGGCAAGACAGTTTCAGAGGAACTCCGTCGGAAAAACCTTCAGAGTTTATTCCGACGGGGAAACTGGTCGTGTGTAGGTGGCATTATTGTTTTGGCTTTGTAAGGTGCCAGGTTGGACCTTTGACACAAAGTCGTACACAGGTACTAACCACAATGACAGACATAGTCACAAAAGAGGACACCAAAATGCCACAAATGCCCAGAAGGATGTTTTCATTTGGGATTTTACTAGTGCACCGAGCAAAATTTACGCTTAACGTTACAGTGGATGTCAATGTCATAAACATGTCTGAAGATGCCTTGGTTGCATTTTGCATCTTAACCACTAGAGACCCGCACTATAGCCGAATGATGGCTACAGCGCGGACCTCCTTTGCCGGGACTACGTCCCTGCCAGTGCCCACCTGCCCCCTGCCAGTGCCACCTCATTAAAAAATAAGTGCCCCCCGTCAGTGCCATCCAGCAGTGCCCACAGTGCCACCCATCAGTGCCCACAATCTGCCTCAACAACGGTGCTGCACCCCAGTGCCACATATCCGCGCCCATCAGTGTCATTTACCAGTGCCCATCAGTGCAAATCAGTGCCGCCCATCAGTACCCAGCAGTGCCACCTATCAGAGCCACCTATCAGTGCCACCTATCAGTGCCCATCAGTCCCATCTATCAGTGGTACCTATCAGTGCCCCTTAGTGCCACCCATCCATGCCACCCATCCGTGCCACCCATCCGTGCCATCTTATCTGTGCCCATCAGTACTGCCTTATCTGTGCCTATCGGTGCCACCTTATCTGTGCCTATTAGTACCGCCTTAACTATGCCTATCAGTGCCCACCAGTGCAGCCTATCAGTGCCCACCAATGCAGCCTATCAGTGCCCACCAATGCAGCCTATCAGTGCCCACCAATGCAGCCTATCAGTGCCGCCTCATCAGCGCACTTCAATGAAGGAGAAAAATGACCTGTTTGCAAAATTTTATAACAAACTATTAAACGATTTTTTTTTTTTTGCTAATAAAACTCCCAGCTGTAATTAAATACCACCAAAAGAAAGCTCTATTTGTGGGAAAAAAATGATAAAAATTTAATTTGGGTACAGTGTTGTATGGCCACGCAATTGTCATTCAAAGTGCATCAGCGCTGAAAGCTGAAAATTGGTCTGGGCAGGAGGGGGGTTTAAGTGCCCAGTAAGCAAGTGGTTAAGTAACAGTGTGGACACACCTGGTCAAATGTGGAAACTATAACCACATAGAGAGAGGACCATTGACTATCCATTGAGGTTACCCAATTTGTATTATTTATTAAACCATGGGATCTCATAGACCACTTACCTCCAGATAATCCAGTTCTGTGGTGTTCAGAGTTGCATTCGCATGAATAATCTGCAGAATACATGTAAGATGACACATTATTATCAACAAACAGATACCTTAGAACATTACTGGAAAATGTAATATAACATAGATGACATCTAGAATCTAATACCAGATGTGAGCTGAGTAACATAGACAGTGCAGACAGTTTAGGGCAGATCTCCTGGTCACCCTCAATATCCAGCGAGCCCTCCATGTCCAGGACAAATACCGCCATCTGTGAGGAGAAGGTAAATGGTCACCAAAGCAGTCAATGAACCAATCCCAAAGGACACTCCTTAGCCTTTGTACACACGGTCGGAATTTCTGACGGAAAATGTCCGATCGGACTGTGTTGTCGGATAATCCGACCGTGTGTGGGCTCCATCTGACTTTTTCCGTCAGAATGTCCGACCAACAAAGTTTGAGAGCTGGATATAAAATTTTCTGACAACATGATCCGATCGGAACTTTATCCAATCGTTTGTAGAGAATTCCTATTGGACAAAGTGCCACGCCTGCTCAGATCAAATTACGAGACCAAAGCTATTGGCTTCTAGCCTGAACGTAGTCCTGTCGTAACGACCGAACGTTATCACGTTCCGTACGATTGGATTTTCCGGCAACTTTGTGTATGCAACACCAGTTTCGGACAAAATCCGTTGGAAAAAATCCGCCGGATTTTGTTGTCGGAAGGTCCGACCGTGTGTACAAGGGCTTAGACTATATCAGATTTGGAACAGATGGTTTCACTAAAAAATTGATACTGTACATCTATTATATCCAACTTTGCTTAAAGAGGAAGTAAACCCTGATGGGTTTACTTCCTCTTTGATTCCCTGCAAAGGTAAAGCATAATGGACTACTATGCATCGCATGGTAGTCCATTATGTGTCACTTACCTGACACAGGAGCCAGCGAAGTCACTGCTGTCCCCTGTAGTTCCGAGCGTCCATCTTCTTGGTGGGTCTCGCTGCTCCGGCGCTGTGATTCGCCGGAGCAGCGAAGACGTCACTCCCGCACATGCGCACGGGAGCCGACACTCGCCTCATATCGCCGCGATCTGCGGCTTAATCAGTGCGCCTGCGCGCCGCTGTCTACGGCGCTGTCTTCAGGTAAATATCTCCTAAACCGTGTAGGTTTAGGAGATATTTCTTGGACCTACAGGTAAGCCTTAATCTAGGCTTACCTGTAGGTCAAAGTGGTTTGTAAGGGTTTACAACCACTTTAACAAACTGTAAATTTGACCAAAGCTTATTTGTAAATTGCCTGTGAATATTCTCATTTGTCCAGATCATTGTATAGCTTTTAGTACTTAGTCATTAAACTGGACTTCTTCTGTGATACTGATGAAATGTTACCCCTGATCCTAGTGGCTCTTAGTTCTAAGGAGTGTCGGGAACATAGCTTGGAATGTATACAGTTACCCATGTGAATATAATTGATGGGTATGTACCTGACACTCAGAGTTGAATTCTGAACATTACAGAATAAGTTCAGATGAATGTGATGCGTATGTAATGTATATTTTTCTTACCTGTCTCTCTGTGTCTGTTTGCCAATATCCAAGATAGGCAAGACTGCAATTACAGTTCCAACCTATCCACTGGGCCAGTGAAACAAGAAAGAGCTCAACCTCCACCCCACAACCCAGAACCAATTTCAGGACATGCTCTTTTTTGTCACTGTTGCTTCTATATTTCAGGTACTGAACCTGTGTTGGATAGTGATGATAGCAGGCCCTACTATCATTGCCTATAGGGATACCAGATCTGGCTTGGCACTGACTTCTCTAAGCCCTTGTACACACGATCGGAGATTCCAACGGAATGTGTCCGATCGGAGCGTTTTGTCGGATATTCCGACTGTGTGTGGTCTGCATCGGACTGTTTCCGTCGGAATATCCGTCGGACCAAATTTTACAACTTGCCGGAAATATTTTCCGACAAAATGCTCCGATCGGACATACTCCGATCATGTGTAGAGAATTCCGATCGGACAAAGTGCCATGCATGCTCAGATCAAATTCCTACATCAAAGCTATTGGCTACTAGGCTGAACATAGTCCCGTCGTAATGATATAACGTCATCACGTTCTGAACGATCGGATTTTCCGACAACTTCGTCCGACCGTGTGTATGCAACAGTTTCGGACAAGATCTGTCGGACAAAATCCGATGGATTTGGTTGTCGGAATCTCCGATCGTGTGTACAAGGGCTTAGTATTATTTCTCGGGATGGGTCCTCTATACCAACGCAAGCAAGCAATTTATCTAAAGACAAATTAAGAAGCACGGATGGATTGGCAGTGATCCTGAGATGATTCACGTGTACAATTCAGATTTGTTGTCTATTTGTTGGACTCTAGCAGTCATTGCTGCACCAGAGAGGCTTTGAGATTTTCTTGGTGAGGAAGCTTGGATAATGGCAGGACTACATCCCTAATAATTTGTCCATCTTTATATATGATAAGATATCAGCCTATATAATTTAACAGAAAGGTTTTTTTTTCAAACCTTCTCCCCATTCCTCTCCAGGATGAAGGGTTTGCTCCAGATCCAAATCCCCTTTGTTACACTGTCAATACCACTTCTCCATTCAAACTCTGGGAGGTCATCATCCTGCCCCAGATTGACCGGCTGGCCTCTCTCCTACAAAGGAAAATCATCATCAATTCAACACACTCAATCTGTAAAAAAAAAAAGTAGGTTTTATAAACCAGCTTCAGGGCCGTCTTTAATATTGATTGGACCCTGGGCAAACATTTTCTTGCCCCCCCATGCAATTTCACTCTCCATCTGCTCTGAGACATACAATAAATAACAGCTAGACTTAAAATCAGTTTAATGTATCAGATCAGGCAGAAATTGCAATTGGTTTTCAGAAGTTATAGCATATCATTACTGCTTACTGAATAGTTGCTAGAGGTTACAGCACACATTATGGCTCACTGATTCGTTGCTAGAGGTTACAGCACATCATCACCTCACATATGAATGCTGCCTTCATTTACATATCAATGCCGCCGGCTGCATCTATTTACTTACTAATGCTGCTGCTATTTACATATGAATGCCAGTTATTTACATGTAAACACAGGGTCTACAGGTGAGTTACTTGTATACAACAATAGGGCAGAGCTGGGCAGCATTAGTACCAGATATCGGGACACAGCACAGGACTAAAACTTCAAGGGACAAGGGAATTTAAATTGGGATAGTTAGCAAGTATGAGGCAGCTGCTTTGGGCCCCCAACAATGACAGGGCCCTGACCAGCTGCCCCTTTTGCCCTGCCTTAAAGACGGCCCTGACCAGCTTCATGTAAACAGTAAAATAAACTTCAGGTAGGTATGAAAAACACATATTAATGAAGAATACCAGGTATAGATATTTTTACTAAATTACATTTATTCCAGCTTGGACCAATTTAACTATGTATATGCCATACCTGGCCGATGCCCTGGAAGCTGGAAATCACTGACGCAGACACCACTACAATAGTGATCACCACTTGCCTCCGTGTCCTGCCCTACATTCTAAACACAGGAGATAGGCTGCTAATCATGGGAGCCATTCAGAGAATGCATTTTATCAATGAATGCAAAGCAGTCTCTGATGGATGAGGTGGAAAGGTGGGGTGGTGACATAGCGCTCCTCACCTCATCCAATCAGAGAATGCTTAGCATTTTGCATTCGTCGAGAAAAGGTATTTTCTGAATGGCACCTACCTCCCGTGTTCACAATGCAGAGCTCTCAGGATATGATATGGATGGGTTTTCCCACCAGACAATGAAGGGCTCTCAGGATATGATATGGACGGGTTTACCAACAAGGCAGTGAAGGGCTCTCAGGATATGATGTGGACGGGTTTACCAACAAGGCAGTGAAGGGCTCTCAGGATATGATATGGACGGGTTTACCCACCAGGCAGTGAAGGGCTCTCAGGATATGATATGGATGGGTTTACCCAGCAGGCAGTGAAGGGCTCTCAGGATATGATATGGATGGGTTTACCCACCAGACAGTGAAGGGCTCTCAGGATATGATATGGACGAGTTTACCCACCAGGCAGTGAAGGGATCTCAGGATATGATATGGACGGGTTTACCCACCAGGCAGTGAAGGGTTCTCAGCATATGATATGGACGGGTTTACTCACCAGGCAGTGAAGGGCTGTCAGGATATGATATGGACGGGTTTACTCACCAGGCAGTGAAGGGCTCCCAGGATATGATATGGACGGGTTTACCAACAAAGCAGTGAAGGGCTCTCAGGATATGATATGGACGGGTTTACTCACCAGGCAGTGAAGGGCTCTCAGGATATGATATGGACGGGTTTACTCACCAGACAATGAAGGGCTCTCAGGATATGATATGGACGGGTTTACTCACCAGGCAGTGAAGGGCTGTCAGGATATGATATGGACGGGTTTACTCACCAGGCAGTGAAGGGCTCTCAGGATATGATATGGATGGGTTTACTCACCAGGCAATGAAGGGCTCTCAGGATATGATATGGACGGGTTTACTCACCAGGCAGTGAAGGGCTCTCAGGATATGATATGGACGGGTTTACCAACAAAGCAGTGAAGGGCTCTCAGGATATGATATGGACGGGGTTTACCAACAAAGCAGTGAAGGGCTCTCAGGATATGATATGGACGGGTTTACCAACAAAGCAGTGAAGGGCTCTCAGGATATGATATGGACGGGTTTACTCACCAGACAATGAAGGGCTCTCAGGATATGATATGGACGGGTTTACTCACCAGGCAGTGAAGGGCTGTCAGGATATGATATGGACGGGTTTACTCACCAGGCAGTGAAGGGCTCTCAGGATATGATATGGATGGGTTTACTCACCAGGCAATGAAGGGCTCTCAGGATATGATATGGACGGGTTTACTCACCAGGCAGTGAAGGGCTCTCAGGATATGATATGGACGGGTTTACTCACCAGGCAGTGAAGGGCTCTCAGGATATGATATGGACGGGTTTACCAACAAAGCAGTGAAGGGCTCTCAGGATATGATATGGACGGGTTTACTCACCAGGCAGTGAAGGGCTCTCAGGATATGATATGGACGGGTTTACTCACCAGGCAATGAAGGGCTCTCAGGATATGATATGGATGGGTTTACTCACCAGGCAATGAAGGGCTCTCAGGATATGATATGGACGGGTTTACCAACAAAGCAGTGAAGGGCTCTCAGGATATGATATGGACGGGTTTACTCACCAGGCAGTGAAGGGCTCCCAGGATATGATATGGACGGGTTTACTCACCAGGCAGTGAAGGGCTGTCAGGATATGATATGGACGGGTTTACTCACCAGGCAGTGAAGGGCTGTCAGGATATGATATGGACGGGTTTATCCACCAGACAGTGAAGGGCTCTCAGGATATGATATGGATGGGTTTACTCACCAGGCAATGAAGGGCTCTCAGGATATGATATGGACGGGTTTACTCACCAGGCAGTGAAGGGCTGTCAGGATATGATATGGACGGGTTTACTCACCAGGCAGTGAAGGGCTCTCAGGATATGATATGTATGGGTTTACCCACCAGGCAGTGAAGGGCTCTCAGGATTAGGGATGAGCTTCGTGTTCGAGTCGAATACATGTTCGACTCGAACATCGGTCGTTCGTGCGTTCGCCGAATTCCGAACGTTTGGGCCGTTCGCGGCAAAATTCGTGTGGCCCACAATGCACTGCAATCATAGCTCAGGCCGTGTAGTGCACGCCCCACACTATATAAGGCCGCCTTTAAGGCGGCCTCCTGTAGTGTGTTACTTTGCATCTGAAGCAGTGGGTGTTCTGTGTACCTTCAACACAGTACACACCAATCGTTTTTGGCTGATTTCCTATCTTGCTGCTGTGTAGTGGTTGTTGTCTGTGCCCTGACTGCAGTATACACCACTATATTCACCTCACCTATATAGCTAGTGATCTAGCTTTAACCACTTAACAACTGCCCATTGCCGATTAACGGCTTCAGGGCGGTTGTTTAACTCAGAGAGGCCGTTAATTAACGGCCTCCCAGAATTCTGCTCTCGCGTGCCCCGAGGTGTGCGCACTCGAGAGCATCCGTGACCGCCGGGTCCATAGGACCCGGCGCATCACGGTAAACGGCTGCTCATAGCGGCCGTTTACCACGTGATTGCTCCGTCAAATGACGGAGTGATCACTTGGAAACAAACCGGCGTCATGTTATGACGCCTGTTCCTCCCTCCCCTTTCTGTACCGATCGGTACAGCGGAGGGGAAAGAGATCGGTGTCAGCAGCGATGTGGGCTGCATCTGCAGTGCCCACATCGCTGCTCACCGAATTTAACCCCTCAATTCCCTGCCAATAATCTGCAATACCAGTGCATACTCTGCAGTACCCTGCCATTACTCTGCAGTACCCCGCCATTACTCTGCAGTAACCCCCATTACTCTGCAGTACCCCCCATTACTCTGCAGTACCCCGCCATTACTCTGCAGTACCCCGCCATTACTCTGCAGTACCCCCCATTACTCTGCAGTACCCCCCATTACTCTGCAGTACCCCGCCATTACTCTGCAGTGCAGTACCCTGCCATTACTCTGCAGTACCCCGCCATTACTCTGCAGTACCCCCCATTACTCTGCAGTACCCCCCATTACTCTGCAGTACCCCCCATTACTCTGCAGTACCCCGCCATTACTCTGCAGTGCAGTACCCTGCCATTACTCTGCAGTGCAGTACCCTGCCATTACTCTGCAGTACCCTGCCATTACTCTGCAGTACCCCGCCATTACTCTGCAGTACCCCCCATTACACTGCAGTAACCCCCATTACTCTGCAGTACCCCCCAATACTCTGCAGTACCCGCCATTACTCTGCAGTACCCCCAATACTCTGCAGTACCCTGCTATTACTCTGTAGTACCCCGCCAATACCCCGCCAATACTCTGTAATACCCTGCCATAAATTGCCATACCCAGCCATACTCAGAGATACCCAGCCATACTCGGTGATACCCTGAAATACCCAGCCATAGACGCCCCCCACCCCTCACCGCCCTCCGGTGCTTCTACCAACTCGCCAGTACAATCAAAGCCAGAATCTTTTTTTTATTTTTTATTTCAGGCTTCCCAGCCTAGAGGTGAGATGTGGGGTCATATTGACCCCCCAGATTTCACTGTAAAGAGGACCTGTCACCCCATATTCCTATTACAAGGGATGTTTACATTTCTTGTAATAGGAATAAAAGTGATCAAAAATATATTTTTGGGAAAAAAAATGTCAAACTAAAATAAATAAAGTAAAATGAACAATAAAAAAATAAAATAAAAATTAAAGCGCCCATGTCCCCATGTGCTCGCATGTGCCACACATGTGAGGTATCGCCGAGAATGTTAGAGCGAGAGCAATAATTCTAGTCCTAGACCTCCTCTGCAACTCAAAACATGTAACCAGTAAAAAAATATTTAAAGCGTCGCCTATGGGGATTTTTTAAGTAGCGACGTTTGGCGCCATTCCACGGGCATGTGCAATTTTGAAGAGTGACATGTTTGATATCTATTCACTCAGCATAACTTCATCTTTCACTTTATGCAAACATTGGGCTAACAAGTGGTTAATAATAGAGCTTGCAGTCAGTAGTGTTAGGATATAGTGCGTGCTGTCTGCGTGCTCTGTACCCAGTACATACCGCTATAATATAGGGCAGGCCCCTACTTTCAAACATCCAATTTACAAACATCTCCTACTTGCAAACGCAAGGAGACAGCAGCAAGTGAGATGAAAAAAGATGGACGACAAAACAAATTATACAGGGGTGATAACCCTTCCCTATGTTTTCCAAAAAGCTTAAAGATATTTTTTTTGACTGGAGCTACACTTTAAAAATGTACCGGTTGAAAATGACAAACAGATTCAACTTAACACAACAAACCTACACAGTCCCTGTCTTGTTTGCACCGCCTGTATACTGCTGTTCTGAGTATATAGGGCCTGGGGGCCACACGCATTTCCTTTTTTTAATATGGGTACGGGGTTCCCCTTAATATGTGTACAAGACCCAAATAGGCTGGTAATGGGCAGGGAGGGCTACCCATGCCATTTTTCTGAATGATTTTCAACCATATTGCAGGAACCAGATATAACATTAAAACCGCAAGCAGTTTTAAATGGTGTTATTTCCGTTTAATGTCATTTTGTGCAGGGACTGTTCTAAACACGGGAAACACGTGGCACTTCACAGGCATACTATAGACACCCCCCAGGCACCATATTTAAAGGAATATTTAACTTTTTTTTTTTCACTTTAATCGTCATTAAAATCAGTGCTCCCGCCAAAACGGTAGTTTTTAAAACTTTTTTTTGCAGTGACCCATGTGCCCTGAGGCAGGAGGCAGATCGCCAAACCCTTTTTAGGACACTATCTTGCATATTAGCCGTTAAAATTAGCACTTTCCAATTCGAACGTTCGAGTCCCATAGACTTCAATGGGGTTCTAACGTTCGTACCGAACGCGGGGGTCGTTCGCAAGTTCTGGTGCGAACCGAACCGGAGGGTGTTCGGCTCATCCCTACTCAGGATATGATATGGACGGGTTTACTCACCAGGCAGTGAAGGGCTCTCAGGATATGATATGGACGGGTTTACCCACCAGGCAGTGAAGGGCTCTGAGGATATGATATGGACGGGTTTACTCACCAGGCAGTGAAGGGCTCTCAGGATATGATATGGACGGGTTTACTCACCAGACAGTGAAGGGCTCTCAGGATATGATATGGATGGGTTTACTCACCAGGCAGTGAAGGGCTCTCAGGATATGATATGGACGGGTTTATCCACCAGGCAGTGAAGGGCTCTGAGGATATGATATGGACGGGTTTACTCACCAGACAATGAAAGGCTCTCAGGATATGATATGGACGGGTTTACCAACAAGGCAGTGAAGGGCTCTCAGGATATGATATGGATGGGTTTATCCACCAGACAGTGAAGGGCTCTCAGGATATGATATGTATGGGTTTATCCACCAGGCAATGAAGGGCTCTCAGGATATGATATGGACGGGTTTACCCACCAGGCAATGAAGGGCTCTCAGGATATGATATGGACGGGTTTACCCACCAGGCAATGAAGGGCTCTCAGGATATGATATGGATGGGTTTACTCACCAGGCAGTGAAGGGCTCTCAGGATATAATTCAGTAGACTGGACTTTCCTTTCCTCCTCTCACCGATCCCACATATAAGGTACAGGGGGTACTTTGACACCTTCTTCTGCAGGAAGCAACTCTGTAGCACCCTCTCATTCAGCTGCAGTTTTCCATCACTATCTTTGTACACCAACTGAAGGGCTGGAGGTGGAATCTAATCATATAAAAAAAAGTCACCAGTCATTTGGGGTGTGTTCATTTTTATTTTCTTCCTATAACTGTTTATTTAAGGTAATTTACAGAGAGAGAATATAAAAACTGCTTTACAGAAAGTATTTTAATTGAGGCAGATAGGTGCAAAGTAAAGATCCCTTTGTATGGTCTTTATCCTGAGTACATACAGGGTAAGAGAACAGAGTGTTGGTGTTTACAGTGCAGCAAATACTGCCAGAGAGGTGAGGTTTTGGTGACGGCCAGAAAGGGGCAGAGGATAGAATGGAAGAGAGTGGAAAAAAGAAAATAGACAAAAAGACAGGGGAAACGTCCAGTCACTGGAAACCTCAGTGCCAGCAAGGTTACTCAAAGTGTCATTATATATCTGACTTAATGAGATTCCAGCGTTCTCATATCGTATTGAAATTATCTGGGTTGTCATGGAGTTTGGCCGATAAGCGTTCCATCAATTGGATCTCCCCAATACGTGCATAGAGATCTTTTTGCAAGGGTGGAGAAGTTCTATTCCAATGCAGTGTTTTAAGGCATTTCGATACAGTCAGGATATGAGATATGAATTCGTTAGACTTGAGGAAAATGATGGTTAAGAGTACTCTAAGCCCTTGTACACACGGTCGGAGATTCTGACGGAATGTGTCCTATCGGACCGTTTTGTCGGATATTCCGACTGTGTGTGGTCTCCATCGGACTGTTTCAGTTGGAATATCCGACGGACCAACTTTTCCAACTTGCTGGTAAAATTTTCCGACAAAATGCTCCGATCGGACATACTCCGATCATGTGTAGCCTACTCCGACGGACAAAATGCTCATGCTCAGATCAAATTCCTAGACCAGAGCTATTGGCTACTAGCCTGAACGTAGTCCCATCGTAACGAAATAACGCCATCATGTTATGTACAATCAGATTTTCCAACAACTTTGTCCGACCGTGTGTATGCAACAGTTTCGGCCAAAATCTGTCGGACAAAATCCAACGGATTTGTTTGTCAGAATGTCCGACCATGTGTACAAGGGCTTAAGGGCTAATGTAATGCATCTGGAGAATTTGTGCTGTCGGTGAGTTTAGAAATCCAAGACATCACAGCATGCCAAAATTGTGTATTTTGGTCCAAAAGAGGTGGTGTAAAGCACCTACTGAGTCTCCCCATCTCAGGCATAGGTTGGAGGTGGGTAAGTAGATTGAATATAGAAATTCTTGTGTGTAATACTAGCGGGAGATCATTTTAAAGGAGTTCTCTTGATAGAACCTAGCTAGGCCTATGTCATATAGTTGGCCATGTTGTATAGCCGAGTTCCTGATCTGAATCTGTTTCCCAGTGGAGCATGTAGTTATTTTTCCAAAATGGGTCACTTGGCGAAGCTATTAGGAATTTATAAATATTGGAGATTAGCCTCTTTTCTAGATGGCCCTTACAAGTCAGTTCAAAAGGTGTACATGGTGATAACTGTTGGGTTGGTGAGAGAGTTTGAGTGCAGTAGAAGATCTGCAAGTATGATTAAAAGGCTTTGGAAGGGATCGACTATCTGTCTTGAATTTCCGAAAAGGAAAGCAATCTCTTATGCCGCGTATACACACGACCGGACTTTTTGACAGCAAAGGTCCAACGGAACAGGTCCGTTGGACAATTCGATCGTGTGTGGGCTCCATCGGACCTTTGCTTGCCAAAAATCCGGCGGACTTTAGAAATAGAACATGTTTTAAATTTTTCCACCGGAACTCCGCCGGATCGAGAAATCCGCTAGTGTGTATGCTGGTCCGACGGACAAAAACCGACGCTAGGGCAGCTACTGGCTACTTGCTATGAACGATCCTTATTCTAGTCCGGTCGTACGTCATCACGTTCGAATCCGTCGGACTTTGGTGTGATTGTGCGTGGCCAAGTCCGTTCATTCGGAAAGTCCGTGGGAACACCCTGCCGAAATTCCGTCGGAAAGACCACCGGACCTACTCCCTCGAAAAGTCCGCTCGTGTGTACACGGCATTACTCACTCCATCCATCCATCAATTATCCTTGCCTAAAATTAGAACACTGGCACCAGGGGCTGAACCATAGGCTGTGGAAATTAGTTGGGTGGGTTAAAATGGGAAGCGGTCATATGGTATTTGAGTGTTATAAGCGAGAATTTGTCTTTGTTTCGCCTCCAGATGTTTTTTTTGTACATTTGTTGTAGATGATCCATGTTTGGGATGTTAAAAGAGAAGCTCCATAATAAGGAGTTGGGGTGGATTGAGTTTCTTGTTTGTTCAAGGCAAGGAAAATAGACCAGGAGGCCAGAGTTTGCAACTGCTGCCAAATAATATTTGGATATACCGTATTTATCCACATATAACACGCACAGTCGTATAACACGCACCTTCATTTTAGGAGGTCATTTCTACTTTTTGCTATAATAAATATCCCCCAAAAATATATATATAAAAAAAAAACTTTTTTTTCCCTCAGTTTAGGCCGATATGTATTCTTCTACATATTTTTGGTAAAAAAAAAATCGCAATAAGCGATTATTGATTGGTTTGCTCAAAAATTATAGCATTTAAAAAATATTTTATAGTTTTATGCCATTTTTATTAATATATATTTTTTTTTACTAATAATGGCGGCGATCAGCGATTTTTGTTGTGACTGCGACATTATGGCAGACACATCGGACATTTTTGACACATTTTTGGGACCATTGTCATTTATACAGCAATCACTGCTATACAAATGCACTGATTCCTGTGTAAATGACACTGGCAGTGAAGGGGTTAACCAGGGGGTGGCAGTGTAGGGGTTAAGTGTGTCTTAAGGGCCTGTTACTAACTGTGGGGGGGAGTGGCTGTGTGCTAGTGAACACTGATCTCTGCTCCAATCACAGGGAGCAGAGATCAGTGTCACTTGTTGCTAGGCAGAACGGGGAGATGCTGTTTACTTCCGCATCTCCCTGTTCCGCCTCCCCATGAGACGATGGGGGACCCGCTTCCGAACTTATGGGGGTCCCGACCGACACGCGATGGCAGGGCGGCAATTTCAACTGGACGTACCTGTATGCCAGTTTGCCTGCCATTCTGCCGACGTACATAGTCATGCACCGGTCGGGAAGTGGTTAATGACCGGGCCATTTTTTGCGATACGGCACTACGTCGCTTTAACTGACAATTGCGCGGTCGTGCGAAGCTGTACACAAACAAAATTGACGTCTTTTTTTCCCCAGAAATAGAGCTTTCTTTTGGTTGTATTTTTATTTGTTGCGCTATAAACAAAAAAAAAAGAGCTGCAAATTTTGAAAAAAAAACCCCACAATATTTGGTACTTTTTGTTGTAATAAATATCCCCAATTACTTTTTTAAAAAAGCAAATTTTTTTTCTCAGTTTAGGCCGATATGTATTTTTCTACATATTTTTGGTAATAAAAATCGCAAAAAGTTATAGCGTCTACAAAATAGGGGATAGATTTTTGGCATTTTTATTATTATTTTTTTAATTTTTTTACTAGTAATGGCGGTGATCTGCGATTTTTATCGAGACTGCGACATTATGGCGGACACATCGGACACACTTTTAACACACAACGGGAACGAGCACACCAGCTTCGGCCGGTGTCTCGTGTGCTGATTGGATAGATCGAGCCATTGGCTCGCACAGCCATTGCCTCGCACTGCTGTCAATCAAATCAAATTGCTTTGTTTTCAAAAAATTTCGATCTTTTATTCATTTATATATCGTAAAAAACAAAAAAACAAAAAAAAAAAAAAAACAGTGATGATCAAATACAATCAAAAGAAAACTGTGTGAAAAAAAAAATGATAAAATTAAATTTGCATGACCGCGCAAGTGCCAGTTAAACGCACGTGGTTAAAGGAGACACGTACCCATTTCTTGGCAAAGAATATACCATAGGAATAAAGAACTCTCCGCTCCAGGTGAATTGACTATGCCTGATAGGAACTCTGATCAAGTTCTAGCCCCGGCCCGCCTCCGTGGGTATAGGGAATGAAGAAGAAAAGGATGCACATCAATAGAAATCCAAATTACGTTTATTGATAATCACCAAAACGACATCAAAGGACACCAACACACAAGTCTTGTCGACGCGTTTCACACAGTACAATTTCATTCATTTCGATCAATAAACGGCATTTGGATTTCTGTCGATCTGCAGCCATTTCTTCTTCATTCCAAAGAATGTATCATGCTAGTTTTGAACTCTTGATATGCCAGGGTCAAAACCATAAAGGTGAGCAGAACTTATGATGGCATGGGAAGAGAACGGGCATTTTGAATCAATGAGAGAAGAGGGAGCTCTGGCAGCAGTTGTGTACTTTTCTTTGTGGTGTTTGAACTCACATTGGGAGATTGGACTCTTTTCAGGTCCCTACTCTCCACATAGGAGTGGATGGTTTTCACCAATTGACTATATTATTTATTTTATTTTTATTTCATTCAATCATAGATGTGGTTATAATACTTATAATACTTTGATGTTATCACTGGAACGTACACCTCCTCTCCTGACAGGAACTTTTTCCTCTTTGTTATACTCATATATAGAAGAACGTTCCACTTTCTCTCACCTGTCTGTTCCCCATTTTCTTGACAGCCAGTTGGATCTTGGTCAACATAGTCAACATGGTCAACATGATCTTCACCCAGGTGGCAGCTGTGAAACGAATGGCTGATCTAAGTGTGAAAAGGGGATCAAATCAAATTGTTTCTAAAAAAAAAAAGGAGAATACTGTATGTCTATATCCTATATCTTAATATACAAGGTCCTCAATTTGAGTAGAAATATCTGTACTACCCTGTTTTCCCGAAAATAAGACCTAGTGCGATTGTCGGTGATGGCTGTAATATAAGCCATACCCCCTAAAATAAGCCCTACCCTGAAAATAAGACCTTAACTAGGGCTTATTTGGGGGGGTAGGGCTTATATTGTAGCCATCACCGACAATCACGCTAGGTCTTATTTTCGGGGAAACAGGGTAGCCATTGTATCAGCCATGTGACTAATGCCCCGCACACACGATAGGATTTTCTGCCAACAAATGTTGGATGTGAGCTTGTTGTCTGAAAGCCCGACCGTGTGTAGGCTCCATATAACATTTGTTGTTGGAATTTCCCACCAACAAATGTTTGAGAGCAGGTTCTCAAAATTCCGAGCGTGTGGAGGGGACGATGGCGACCGAGCTCCAAAATAGGGGCCTGAGCTGAGAGCTCCGCTTGGCCACCGGAGAGAACCACCCTCTCGCAACTCCATCGTTGACATACACCTGCATAAATCTATCCGAGACATAGCGCAGACACCGCCGCATCCACTAAATATGCCCAAAAATAAGAAGAACCCACAGACACCGCGGAAACTTCCGAACTTCTTCGGAGCGCGCGGGTCTGTACAAAATGGCGCCGGATAACGCGAGACTGAGCATCCGGAGAAGGCCTCACAACAACAACATCTCCGGGCTACTTCCCTCAGCGGATCCTCCTCGGGGACTGATAGCCCGACGACAAGAAGCCCAGCCAAGCAAAGGCAGAGGATCTGTTCTCCAGACGTAAACCGAGTGGATCGCGACATGGAGGTAAGCGGATCAGCTCCTATAGGCCTTACTCCACAACCGCCGGCCTCCGACCCGATTGCGGCCTACCCCACCTCCGATCGACCGGTCTCGGATACGGTCCTTAAGGAGATGTTGCTATCCCTCAAAGCCTCAATACAAGCTGACCTCACTGTGGAAGTCACTAACTGCCATAGAGAAGTTTTGTCTCTGGGCAACCGAGTGGATCAAGTGGAACGCAGCATGGCGGAATGCACTACCTCTTTCAATGCTCTAGTGGAGGCCCACAAGTCCCATGGTGAGGAAATAGCATGGCTGAAAAGTAAGGTAGCAGACCTCGAGGACCGCTCTAGGAGGTGTAACATTAAGATCAGAGGTGTCCCTGAGGCTATACCTCCAAACCAATTGCTGCAATATGTACACACGCTATTCTCCACCATTATCCCTACGTTATCCTCTCAAGACCTGACCATTGATAGGATACATAGGATCCCCAAGCCAGCATTCCTTCCTGAAGGCGCCCCTCGGGATGTTTTGCTCAGAATGCATTATTATCATATCAAAGAACAAATTATGACTGCGTTTCGTATACGAGGCAACAACCTCTCTCAATATGCAGAACTAATCCTCCTCCCTGACCTGTCGAGGCATACACTTCAATTGCGCCGAAACCTGGCGACCATCACAAAGGCCTTGCGCAGGGGCGGGCTGGGCCGGGGGGCAGGGTGGAAATTTCCCCCCAGGCCGGCGTCTATATTATCTTTAAACGGCTGCTGGCTGTTTTTTTTTAATTTTTTTTTTTTATTCTGTGACGGGAGCGGCCTGGGTCACACTCTCTTAACAGCCTCCCCCGCAGCCCCCGCCGATTGGCTGGCTCGATGCTGCTGCCCAGCCTGCGCTGCATTGTGGGAGTTGTAGTCCAGCTGCGCTAAAGCTCCTGGAGGTGTGATCGCAGCAAACTACAACTCCCACCTCCCAGGAGTCCCAGAGGCCGGCCAGGTGTGTGTGGCACGTCAGGGGAGGGGACGCCCGGCGTCAAGAACGTCACGTCGCACGTGACCTGCTGGGAGGAGTGGCTAGCTGCAGTCTGCTGAGAAGACGAGACCTGCTTCATCACGCCCACCCCCGAAGAGTGGCAAGGACCTGGCGTCTCCAGTGCTCTCAATCAATGCTCCCCAGCCTGAAGTAAGGTATCTGTAATGGGAGAAGTTAGTCATCATGACAATTAAAAATGTTGGCAGTGGCAGTGTGTTTTTTTTTTCTAACATCCCCCACCAGCAGACTTAACACCCCCCCCCCCCACCAGCAGACTTAACACCCCCCCCCCCCACCAGCAGACTTAACACCCTCCCCCCCCACCAGCAGACTTAACACCCCCCCCCCCCACCAGCAGACTTAACACCCTCCAACTCCCCCCGCCAGCAGACTTAACACCCTCCAACTCCCCCCGCCAGCAGACTTAACACCCTCCCCCTCCCCCCACCAGCGAACTTAACACCCCCCCAACTAGTGGACTCCACCCCCCCACCAGCGGACTTAACACCCTCCCCCTCCAGCAGACTTAAAGACTTAACACCCTCCCGCTCCCCCCCACCAGCGGACTTAACACCCTCCCCCCCACCAGCGGACTTAACACCCTCCCCCCACCAGCAGACTTAACACCCTCCCCCCACCAGCAGACTTAACACCCTCCCCCTCCCCCCCACCAGCGGACTTAACACCCCCCAACTAGCGGACTCCACCCCCCCACCAGCGGACTTAACACCCTCCCCCCCACCAGCGGACTTAACACACCCACCAGCGGACTTAACACCCTCCCCCCCACCAGCGGATTTAACACCCATCCCCCACCAGTGGACTTAACACCCCTTCCCCCACAGCGGACTTAACACCCCCCTCCCCCACAGCGGACTTAACACCCCCCTCCCCCACAGTGGACTTAACACCCTCCTCCCCCACAGCGGACTTAACCCCCCCCCCACAGCGGACTTAACCCCCCCACAGCGGACTTATCTAACACCCTCCTCCCCCACAGCGGACTTATCTAACACCCTCCTCCCCCACAGCGGACTTATCTAACACCCTCCTCCCCCACAGCGGACTTATCTAACACCCTCCTCCCCCACAGTGGACTTATCTAACACCCCCCTCCCCCACAGCGGACTTATCTAACACCCTCCCCCCCACAGCGGATTATCTAACACCCTCCTCCCCCACAGCGGACTTATCTAATACCCTCCTCCCCCACAGCGGACTTATCTAACACCCCCCCCCCCACCAGTGGACTAGTCCAACCAATCCCCTCCTCCTGCGCACATGGCAGGAAGCACAGACGCACACAGCCACCCCCTAGACCACCCGATCAGTGGAGCAGACTGATCCAGGAGGACACCCGCCTGCTGCATGCCTGCCACTTACCCCATCTTAGTGGTGGGTCAGGCAGAGGGTGAATTGCAGCAAGATGCATATAGGGGGAGGAGAGGAGAGAGGGGGCTCCACTGCATTTTGGTTCTTCTGTTTTGAACGGAGTCCTCCGTGCTTTCTGTGAATTTAACCCAGTCACACATTGAAGTGTATTTGGAAATTCTGACTCTGGGCAGTGGGCACTGAGGGCTAGGACAGGCATGCAGAGATTTGCTATGCTACATAGACCTGTGAGTTCGCTATCCCACAAGAATATATTCCTGCAATTGCCTGGAGAGATTTTGAGCTCCCAGTTCTGTATAGAGGGCTGTGAGACAGACCCAGGCCTTGACACCCTGGGCCCTAGCTGACCCCCACATCCCATGGGCACTGACCAGGTTGCACTAATGGGCACTTTTTGGACTGGTGAGGCTGTGTTTATGGGCACTAATCAGGCTGCACTGGTGAGTCTCCACTGATTGGCACTGATTAGGCTGCATTGATGGCCATTGATCAAGCTGCACTCATGGGTGGTACTGTCTGCACTGATGGGCACTGTCTACATTGGTGACCGTGAAGCTGCATTGATGGGCACTGATCTGTGTGTTTTGAGAGCTGTGCATGCTGTTGTACGTTTTGAAGCTAGACTTGTATACCAGTGATGTATCTGGGAAGTAGGCATGTTGTTGCAGAATAATTGCCACCTATAGGCTCGGTTCTCATTGGTGCGATGTGGGAACCCTGCAAATCCACTGTGGCTTTCCGCATCGCACCTGACTCGCAGATAGTTCATACTGCCCTATGTGAACCGCTGGTAGTGTCAATATAAAGTTAATGACACGCCTAAATCCGTTTGCATATCGCAGTGCGAACTGTCAATTCACCCATGCAATCCAATTCTGGTGCGGACCAAAAAAGGTTATCTACGTGTTTGGTCTCAATGCGATGCAAATTCAGCCATACTATCTGTATGGCTGAATTCACATCACACAGACATTGCATGTGATCTGCACAGCAGTGCGATGTGAATCACATGTAGGGTTGCCACCTGTCTGGTTTTGACCCGGACAGTCCGGGTTTGGACATATGTGCCCGGGTTTCCACCCGTCGGAAACCCGGGCACACATCAACCGTCCTGTGCCAGCTGGATCTCTGGCTCCGGCCGTCGCGGCCGCAACAAACATCAATGCTATCAATGTTCAGTTCACACTGCCCAAACATCGTTGCATCGTAGGCTGCAGGTCATCTGTGGGACGGACCGGATGGGGAACATGAAGGTCCCTGAATAATTCGTCTCAAGCCGTAGCTGCTGGTCACATGTGGATGCAGGGCTGCACTGTGTCTGGATCATCGTGACAGCCCTGCATGCTCCGGAGTCCTAACCCACGCTGTGTGTCTGTCTCCTGTCCATCTCTCTCATCCGCTCTGTCAGCTGCCCCCCCCCCCTCCTGGCTCTCTATCTGCTAGACCCCCCCTCTCCTGGCTTTCTATCTGACAGACCCCCCCCTCTCCTGGCTCTCTATCTGCCAGACCCCCCCCTTTCCGGGCTCTCTATCTGCCAGACCCCCCCCTTTCCGGGCTCTCTATCTGCCAGACCCCCCCCTCTCCTGGCTCTCTATCTGCCAGACCCCCCCTCTCCTGGCTTTCTATCTGCCAGACCCCCCCCCCTTTCCGGGCTCTCTATCTGTCAGACCCCCCCTCTCCTGGCTCTCTATCTGCTAGACCCCCCCCCCCTCTCCTGGCTTTCTATCTGACAGACCCCCCCCTCTCCTGGCTCTCTATCTGCCAGACCCCCCCCCCCTTTCCGGGCTCTCTATCTGCCAGACCCCCCCTCTCCTGGCTCTCTATCTGCCAGACCCCCCCTCTCCTGGCTCTCTATCTGCCAGACCCCCCCCCTTTCCGGGCTCTCTATCTGCCAGACCCCCCCCCCCCCTCTCCTGGCTCTCTATCTGCCAGACCCCCCCTCTCCTGGCTCTCTATCTGACAGACCCCCCCCCTTTCCGGGCTCTCTATCTGCCAGACCCCCCCCCCCCCTCTCCTGGCTCTCTATCTGCCAGACCCCCCCTCTCCTGGCTCTCTATCTGCCAGTCCCCCCTCTCCTGTCTCTATCTGCCAGACCCCCCTCTCCTCTCTGCCAGTCCCCCCTCTCCTGTCTCTCTATCTGCCAGACCCCCCTCTCCTATCTGCCAGACTCCCCTCCCCTCTCTGCCAGACCCCCCCTCTCCTCTCTGCCAGACCCCCCTCTCCTGTCTCTCTATCTGCCAGACCCCCCCTCACCTCTCTGCCAGACCCCCCTCCCCTCTCTGCCACACTCCCCTCCCCTCTCTGCCAGACCCCCCTCTCCTCTCTGCCAGACCCCCCCTCCCCTCTCTGCCAGACCCCCCTCTCCTCTCTGCCAGTCCCCCCTCTCCTGTCTCTCTATCTGCCAGACCCCCGTCTCCTCTGTGCCAGACTCCCCTCCCCTCCCAGCCAGACTCCCCTCCCCTCCCTGCCAGACTCCCCTCCCCTCCCTGCCAGACACCCCTCCCTGCCAGACTCCCCTCCCCTCTCTGCCAGACCCCCCCTCTCCTCTCTGCCAGACCCCCCCTCTCCTCTCTGCCAGACCCCCCCTCTCCTCTCTGCCAGACCCCCCTCCCCTCTCTGCCAGACCCCCCTCCCCTGTCTGTCTCTCTCTCTGCCAGACCCCCTCTCCTCTCTGCCAGACCCCCCTCTCCTGTCTCTCTCTCTCTATTTATCTGCCAGACCCCTCCTCCTCTCTGCCAGTCCCCCCTCTCCTGTCTCTCTATCTGCCAGACCCCCCCTCTCCTCTCTGCCAGACCCCCCCCTCTCCTCTCTGCCAGACCCCCCCTCTCCTCTCTGCCAGACCCCCCCTCTCCTCTCTGCCAGACCCCCCTCCCCTGTCTGTCTCTCTCTCTGCCAGACCCCCTCTCCTCTCTGCCAGACCCCCCTCTCCTGTCTCTCTCTCTCTATTTATCTGCCAGACCCCCCCTCCTCTCTGCCAGTCCCCCCTCTCCTGGCTCTCTATCTGCCAGACCCCCCCCTCCTCTCTGCCAGTCCCCCCTCTCCTGTCTCTCTATCTGCCAGACCCCCCCTCTCCTCTCTGCCAGACCCCCCTCTCCTCTCTGCCAGACCCCCCTCCCCTCTCTGCCAGACCCCCCTCCCCTCTCTACCAGACCCCCCTCCCCTCTCTTCCAGACCTCCCTCCCCTCTCTGCCAGACCCCCCTCCCCTCTCTGCCAGACCTCCCCCCTCCTCTCTGCCAGTCCCCCCTCTCCTGTCTCTCTATCTGCCCGACCCCCCTCCGCTCTCTGCCAGACCCCCCCCCTCTTCTCTGCCAGACCCCCCTCCCCTCTCTGCCAGACCCCCCTCCCCTCTCTGCCAGACCCCCCTCCCCTCTCTGCCAGACCCCCCTCTCCTCTCTGCCAGTCCCCCCTCTCCTGTCTCTCTATCTGCCAGACCCCCCCTCTCCTCTCTGCCAGTCCCCCCTCTCTTGTCTATCTGCCAGACCCCCCCCTCTCCTCTCTGCCAGACTCCCCTCTCCTCTCTGCCAGACCCCCCTCTCCTGTCTCTCTATCTGCCAGACCCCCCCTCTCCTCTCTGCCAGACCCCCCTCTCCTGTCTCTCTATCTGCCAGACCCCCCCTCTCCTCTCTGCCAGACCCCCCTCCCCTCTCTGCCACACTCCCCTCCCCTCTCTGCCAGACCCCCCTCTCCTCTCTACCAGACCCCCCCTCCCCTCTCTGCCAGACCCCCCCTCCCCTCTCTGCCAGACCTCCCCTCCCCTCTCTGCCAGACCCCCCTCTCCTCTCTGCCAGACCCCCCTCTCCTGTTTTTCTCTCTGCCAGACCCCCCTCCCCTCTCTGCCAGACTCCCCTCCCCTCTCTGCCAGCCCCCCCTCTCCTCTCTGCCAGACCCCCGTTCGTCTCTGCCAGACCCCCCTCTCCTGTCTCTCTCTCTGCCAGTCCCCCCTCTCCTCTCTGCCAGACCCCCCTCTCCTGTCTGTGTGTTTGTCTCTCTCTCTGCCAGACCCCATCTCCTCTCTGCTAGACCCCCCTCTCCTGTCTCTCTCTCTCTCTCTCTGCCAGACCCCCCTCTCCTCTCTGCCAGTCCCCCCTCTCCTGGCTCTCTATCTGCCAGACCCCCCTCTCCTCTCTGCCAGACCCCCCTCTCCTGTCTGTCTCTCTCTCTTTATCTGCCAGACCCCCCCTCCTCTCTGCCAGTCCCCCCTCTCCTGGCTCTCTATCTGCCAGACCCCCCCTCCTCTCTGCCAGTCCCCCCTCTCCTGGCTCTCTATCTGCCAGACCCCCCTCTCCTCTCTGCCAGACCCCCCTCTCCTGTCTCTCTCTCTCTCTTTATCTGCCAGACCCCCCCTCCTCTCTGCCAGTCCCCCCTCTCCTGGCTCTCTATCTGCCAGACCCCCCCTCCTCTCTGCCAGTCCCCCCTCTACTGTCTCTCTATCTGCCAGACCCCCCCTCTCCTCTCTGCCAGACCCCCCTCTCCTCTCTGCCAGACCCCCCTCCCCTCTCTGCCAGACCCCCCCCCCTCTTCTCTGCCAGACCCCCCTCCCCTCTCTGCCAGACCCCCCTCCCCTCTCTGCCAGACCCCCCTCTCCTCTCTGCCAGTCCCCCCTCTCCTGTCTCTCTATCTGCCAGACCCCCCCTCTCCTCTCTGCCAGTCCCCCCTCTCTTGTCTATCTGCCAGACCCCCCCCCTCTCCTCTCTGCCAGACTCCCCTCTCCTCTCTGCCAGACCCCCCTCTCCTGTCTCTCTATCTGCCAGACCCCCCTCTCCTCTCTGCCAGACCCCCCTCCCCTCTCTGCCACACTCCCCTCCCCTCTCTGCCAGACCCCCCTCTCCTCTCTGCCAGACCCCCCCTCCCCTCTCTGCCAGACCCCCCCTCCCCTCTCTGCCAGACCCCCCTCTCCTCTCTGCCAGACCCCCCTCTCCTGTTTTTCTCTCTGCCAGACCCCCCTCCCCTCTCTGCCAGACTCCCCTCCCCTCTCTGCCAGCCCCCCCCCCTCTCCTCTCTGCCAGACCCCCGTTCGTCTCTGCCAGACCCCCCTCTCCTGTCTCTCTCTCTGCCAGTACCCCCTCTCCTCTCTGCCAGACCCCCCTCTCCTGTCTGTGTGTGTCTCTCTCTCTCTGCCAGACCCCATCTCCTCTCTGCTAGACCCCCCTCTCCTGTCTCTCTCTCTCTCTCTCTCTGCCAGACCCCCCTCTCCTCTCTGCCAGTCCCCCCTCTCCTGGCTCTCTATCTGCCAGACCCCCCTCTCCTCTCTGCCAGTCCCCCCTCTCCTGTCTCTCTATCTGCCAGACCCCCCTCTCCTGTCTCTCTCTCTCTCTTTATCTGCCAGACCCCCCCTCCTCTCTGCCAGTCCCCCCTCTCCTGGCTCTCTATCTGCCAGACCCCCCCTCCTCTCTGCCAGTCCCCCCTCTCCTGTCTCTCTATCTGCCAGACCCCCCCTCTCCTCTCTGCCAGACCCCCCTCTCCTCTCTGCCAGACCCCCCTCCCCTCTCTGCCAGACCCCCCCCCCCTCTTCTCTGCCAGACCCCCCTCCCCTCTCTGCCAGACCCCCCTCCCCTCTCTGCCACACCCCCCTCTCCTCTCTGCCAGTCCCCCCTCTCCTGTCTCTCTATCTGCCAGACCCCCCCCCCCTCTCCTCTCTGCCAGTCCCCCCTCTCTTGTCTATCTGCCAGACCCCCCCCCCTCTCCTCTCTGCCAGACTCCCCTCTCCTCTCTGCCAGACCCCCCTCTCCTGTCTCTCTATCTGCCAGACCCCCCCTCTCCTCTCTGCCAGACCCCCCTCCCCTCTCTGCCACACTCCCCTCCCCTCTCTGCCAGACCCCCCTCTCCTCTCTGCCAGACCCCCCCCTCCCCTCTCTGCCAGACTCCCCCTCCCCTCTCTGCCAGACCCCCCTCTCCTGTTTTTCTCTCTGCCAGACCCCCCTCCCCTCTCTGCCAGACTCCCCTCCCCTCTCTGCCAGACTCCCCTCCCCTCTCTGCCAGCCCCCCCCCTCTCCTCTCTGCCAGACTCCCGTTCGTCTCTGCCAGACCCCCCTCTCCTGTCTCTCTCTCTGCCAGTACCCCCTCTCCTCTCTGCCAGACCCCCCTCTCCTGTCTGTGTGTGTCTCTCTCTCTCTGCCAGACCCCATCTCCTCTCTGCTAGACCCCCCTCTCCTGTCTCTCTCTCTCTGCCAGACCCCCCTCTCCTCTCTGCCAGTCCCCCCTCTCCTGGCTCTCTATCTGCCAGACCCCCCTCTCCTCTCTGCCAGTCCCCCCTCTCCTGTCTCTCTATCTGCCAGACCCCCGTCTCCTCTCTGCCAGACTCCCCTCCCCTCCCTGCCAGACTCCCCTCCCCTCTCTGCCAGACCCCCCCTCCCCTCTCTGCCAGACCCCCCCTCTCCTCTCTGCCAGACCCCCCCTCTCCTCTCTGCCAGACCCCCCTCCCCTCTCTGCCAGTCCCCCCTCTCCTGGCTCTCTATCTGCCAGACCCCCCTCCTCTCTGCCAGTCCCCCCACTCCTGTCTCTCTATCTGCCAGACCCCCCCTCTCCTCTCTGCCAGACCCCCCTCTCCTCTCTGCCAGACCCCCCTCCCCTCTCTGCCAGACCCCCCCTCCCCTCTCTTCCAGACCTCCCTCCCCTCTCTGCCAGACCCCCCTCCCCTCTCTGCCAGACCCCCCTCCCCTCTCTGCCAGACCCCCCTCTCCTCTCTGCCAGTCCCCCCTCTCTTGTCTATCTGCCAGACCCCCCCCCCTCTCCTCTCTGCCAGACTCCCCTCTCCTCTCTGCCAGACCACCCTCTCCTGTGTGTGTATGTATGTGTGTGTGTCTCTCTCTCTCTGCCAGACCCCCTCTCCTCTCTGCCAGACCCCCTCTCCTCTCTGCCAGACCCCCCTCTCCTGTCTCTTTCTCTTCTCTCTCTGCCAGACCACCCTCTCCTCTCTGCCAGTCTCCCCTCTCCTCTCTGCCAGTCCCCCCTCTCCTGTATGTCTCTCTTTCTCTCTCTCTCTGCCAGACCCCCCCTCTCCTCTCTGCCAGACCCCCCCTCTCCTCTCTGCCAGACCCCCCCCCTCTCCTCTCTGCCAGACCCCCCCTCTCCTCTCTGCCAGACCCCCTCTCTTCTCTGCAAGACCCCCCTCTCTTCTCTGCCAGACCCGCCTCTCCTGTCTCTCTCTCCTCTCTGCCAGACCCCCCTCTCTTCTCTGCCAGACCCCCCTCTCTCCTGTATCTCTATCTCTCTCCTGACCCTTTTTTACCTCCCTCCCCCCACCTCTTTCCCTCCTCAGGTGATGGGGGCCCTAATCATTTCCAACAGCAGCCTGTGAGTGAATGCTCCAGCTCCCATACTTCCTGGCTCGAAGCTGCTCTTGGTAAGGCAGTCTAATGGGGGTCTTTCAGGTCAGGGGACACTGATGTGGGGATCCCTGATCTATCAAGGGGGGGACCGATATAAGGGAAGGGGAATCTGAGCTAATGGGGGGAGTCTGTGGGGAGGGGGGTTCTGACTGCTGTTGACCACTTAGAGACCCCCTATTATATCAGCACCCCCTCCCCCTACTTGGAGACCTCTATTAGATAACTCTCTTTTTATATGCACCCCCTTTAGAGACCCACATTATGATATAAGGATCAGTGTGTCCTTATATCAACCCCCTTTTTAGAGACTGGTCTCCTCTCTGCCAGACCCCCCCTCTCTTCTCTGCCAGACCCCCCCCTCTTCTCTGCCAGACCCCTTCTCTTCTCTGCCAGACCCCCCTCTCTTCTCTGCCAGACCCCCCCCCCTCTTCTCTGCCAGACCCCCTTCTCTTCTCTGCCAGACCCCCTTCTCTTCTCTGCCAGACCCCCTTCTCTTCTCTGCCAGACCCCCCCTCTTCTCTGCCAGACCCCCTTCTCTTCTCTGCCAGACCCCCTTCTCTTCTCTGCCAGACCCCCTTCTCTTCTCTGCCAGACCCCCCTCTCTTCTCTCTCAGACCCCCCTCTCTTCTCTGCCAGACCCCCCTCTCCTCTGAGACTGGTCTCTAAAGGGAATCTGATATAGGGGACCCTGATCTAAAATATAAAAAAAAATAAAACATGCAGTGCAACCTCCCCTTATAATTATATTAATTCAAATGTGAAAAAATAAATTGTGAATGATGGTGGAAACCCCCCAGGATAATCCAAGTATTAATACACTCCAATCTTATTTAAACATACGGTACATATTGTTCAATTTCCACAAACATACAATAGTGTATGAATAGTGGTGTAAATCCATTCCACAAGGTGTTGTGCTAATATCCAACGTATATAACTCAAAAGGTATTTATAAATTGGATATTAGCACAACACATTTTGGAATGGATTTACACCACTATTCATACACTATTGTATGTGTGTGGAAATGAACAATACCTATGTTTTTTTTTTGTTTTTTTTAAAGATTGGAGTGTATTAATACTTGGATTATCCTTGGGGGTTTCCACCATCATTCACAATTATTGAGGTTGTGCTGCATTTTGTTTCAATTTAAAAAATGTTTGGGTCTCTAAGGGGAGGACTGATATAAAGGGATTCTGATCTAATGTGTTCCTCTATGGGGGTCCCTGTATTATAGAGGGTATAATACTGACCCCTATATTAAGTGTGTGACACTGACCCGGTGTTATGGGGGTTAACACCGACCAGTGTCTTGAAAAGGGGGGGTGATACTGACCCCTCTATTATGTCGCCTAGGATTGCCACCTGTGTGGGGTCCACTTGAATAGCTCAGGTTTTCAATCGTGTCTGAATTTCTGCCTAAGACCCAGTCACATTATTCAGATCGAACTGTGGCTTCGCAAGTTACCAAGATAGTCGGACACCAATCCATTGCCACCTGTTAAAATTGGCCACACAAACTGTTCGCCGCGGAGTGTTACGTGCGACGCATTATTGCTCTCCTCCTGGTCTTTAAAATCCTATAGAGTATAGCACAAAAAAATTTGCCATGCACCGCTAAAGTGTTCGGGTTTGGCTTGAAGAAAAGGTGGCAACCCTAATCACATGCGATGTCTGACATCACAGCAGTTTGAACCAGCCCGTACTGTACAGCATTATTGTTCAGTGTTTGTGGGAATTTTGTGGTTTCAGGGGTCTCCAAACTTTGGCCATACAGTTCAGGAACTACAATTCCCATCATGCCTAGTCATGTCTTTGGATGTCAGAGTTTTACAATGCCTCATGGGATGCGTAGTTCTGCAACAGCTGGAGAGCCGTAGTTTGGAGATCCCTGGACTTTAGATGCTGATAAAATATACAGCAGATATAAAAAGTCTACAGACCCCTGTTAAAAATGTCATGTTTCTGTGATGTAAACAAATGAGACAAAGATAAATAATTTCAGAACTTTTTCTACCTTTAGGCTGGGTTCACACTGCAGCGGTGTATGAGATCGGATGTGATTCCACTGCACTCCAGTGCGAATCACATCCGATCTCTGTGCGATGCGATTTCAGCCATACAGATAGTATGGCTGAATTTGCATCGCATCCGGCCCAAACTCGCACAGGACCCTTTTTTTTGGTCCGCAGCAGAATCGGATCGCATGGATGTTCACACCATGCGATCCGATTCCTGTCCGATTTTGCAGATCGCACTGCGATATGCGAACTGATCTGGGGGTGTCATTAACGTTTCACTGGCACTGCCAGCAGTTCGTATAGGGCAGTGTGCATGCGCAGTAGGGAACCGGGAAATGAAGCCGAAAGGCTCCACTTCCTGATTCCCATACCCAAGATGGTGGCGGCAGCACCCGAGAGATGATCGAGAGATCAGCTTCGGGTGCCGACATCGCGGGCGCGCTGGACAGGTAAGTGTCACTATTTTAAAAGTCAGCAGCTGCAGTATTTGTAGCTGCTGGCTTTTAAAAAAAAAAAAAAAAAAAACGGACTCCCGGCGGACTCCCGCTTTAAAGTGTTACTAAACCCACAACAGTAAAATCAGTCTGTATATGCAGTAATGCATGCTTGTTACACTCTATGTGAACCTAAAGCCCCGTACACACGAGAGGACTTATGTCCGACAGACTTCCGAAGGAGTTCCGTCGGAGTTCTGCCGGAGTTCCGACAGAGTTCTGACGGACTTTCCGAATGAGCGGACTTGGCCACACACAATCACACTAAACTCCAACGGATTCGAACGTGATGACGTACGACTGGATTCGAATAAGGAAGTTCATAGACAGTAGCCAATAGCTGCCCTAGCGTCGGTTTTAGTCCGTCGGAATAGCACACACACGAGCAAATTTTTCGAAGGGACCGGGTCCGGCGGAGTTCCTTCGGAAAAATTTGAAGCATGTTCCATATTCTAAAGTCCTTCAGACTTTGGTGAGTCAAAAGTCTGTTGCAGCCCATACACGATCGAATAGTCTGACGGAATCAGTCCGTCGGACTTTGGATGTTGAAAAGTCCGCTCGTGTGTACGGGGCATAAGGGTTTAAACCTGCGCATTGTGGAAAAAAGCTGTTTGATCCTGTCTTTTCTGATCCTCCCCTTCTTTTACTGTCTCCAATCCCTCTCCTGATAGAACAGAGCATTGGGGGCACTCTGTACATGCTCAGTTTGGTGTGCGTTGCTGGAGAGCTTTTTTTTTTCCTTGGGAGGGTGCATGTGAATGGCACTGGGCCAATCAGCACTGTCCAGACAGAGGATCGATGAAGAATGAAAACTCCTCATAAGCTTTTACCAGACACTGATAGAAGTCACAAGACTGCTATATACTGCTGATAAGAAAAAGGTATTTAGCAGTTTATATTTACTATTATAATTGCATTTCCATGTTCTATGCACTGTGGGAGTACAAATATAGTGAATGCAAGTTCTTGGTTTAGTAACACTTTAAAATTCAAGATGGATGATCACGGAGTGTGCATACTTGACTTTCTTTGATGATCACAGTTTTTTAATTTAATATACGTTTTTAATTATTTTAAATCTCATAAAATCTTACATATAAGGTAAGTATCAATTATATCATTTTCTTCCATGTTTTTTTTTTTTTTTTGCCATGCATTGAGTTTCTTTGTTACATCTAGAACTTTTTTGGAAGTTTAAAGTTGACAAAAAAATGTCATTTTAGACTGGTGGTATACATGAAAGAAATGCTGTTGATGAGGTTTCTGCCGGACCAAGTCGTTTTTCAAGCATGCCAGTTGTATGTGGCGAAGAGGATGTGAGCGCACAAGCAGAAATACAGGTGGATGAGGAGGAGCTGGTGCCAGAGTGCAGAGAGCAATCACATATGAATGACCCAGATGCTTTTGAAGACCTTCCTGAATTAGAATGTATCGCACCAGAAGAAGACATATCAGAAACTGTGATAAGTGATCCATCAGAAATACCTTTTAGTCTTCCTCCTGCATGTTCCATAGGAGAAAAAAAATACATTTTGTTGAAAAACACCCTTTTCAGCCAACCAGGACTGAATGCGAAGATCTTCCTTTTTCAAGAAGTGGACTTTTATTACCGCAAAAAGCCTAATGGGGATCGTATTAAGCGTTCGTGGCTAAGCTGTAAAATGAAGAATCGAAAGTTAGAAGCATTTTTTTTTGCACTATATGCATTGCCTTTTCTGATTCCTCTTCCTCGTTCACTAGTGCTTGTACTAATTTTCGGCATTGCTATCAGGCAGCAAATAAGCATGAAGCTTCTA
This sequence comes from Lithobates pipiens, assembly GCF_037356315.1. Classification (NCBI taxonomy): domain Eukaryota; kingdom Metazoa; phylum Chordata; class Amphibia; order Anura; family Ranidae; genus Lithobates; species Lithobates pipiens. The sequence continues at coordinate 24,380,248 of NW_027507784.1, read as the reverse complement.
AAAGCCATTGTGATGCTGTTAGTGCTTATTTCACCATGAAAAAGAATAGAAGCATTGACACATTAATAAATCAGGCTCATGCCTGCAAAAGAAAAATGGAGATACTTCAAAATATTGAGGTATTAACCACTTTGCCGCCCGCCCTATAGGCAATTGACGGTGGCAAAGTGGTTGCATAATCCTGACCGGACGTCATATGACGTGATCAGGATTATGAGCCGCTGCGTCGCCCCCGGGGGCGCGCATCGCGGCGATCGTTGTTGCGGGGTGTCAGTCTGACACCCGGCAACTACGATCTCGGTAAAGAGTCTCCGACGGAGACTCTTTACCACGTGATCAGCCATGTCCAATCACAGCTGATCACAGTGTAAATAGGAAGAGCCGGTGATCGGCTTTTCCTCACTTGCGTCTGTCAGATGCGAGTAGAGGAGAGCCAATCGGCTGCTCCTCTGACAGGGGGGGGTCTGTGCTGATTGATTATCAGCACAGCCCCCCCCCAGGATGCCCACACTGGACCACCAGGGACGCCACCAGACCACCAGGGATGCCCAGCAAAAGGTAATCCTCCCTAGACCACCAGGGATGCCAGTCAGTGCCACAATGGATGCCAATCAGTGCCCATAATGGATGCCAATCAGTGCCCACAATGAGCATCACTGATTGGCATACATTATTGTTTGGCACTGATTGGCATCCATTAGTGCAGTATAACATAATACAATGCCGCCTATGAGTGCCCACCTGTGCCGCCTATGAGTGCCCACCTGTGCCGCCTATCAGTGCCCATCAGTGCTGCCTATCTGCCCACCCATGCCCATCTGTGCCGCCTATCCATGCCCATCTGTGCCGCCTATCCATGCCCATCTGTGCCGCCCATCCATGCCAATCCGTTCCAGTTTGTGCCACCTATCAGTGCCCATCCGTGCCGCCCATCAGTGCCACCCATCAGTGCCGCCTATCAGTGCCCATCAGTGCCCCCTATCAATGCCACATATCAATGTCCATCAATGCCACCTCATCAGTGCCACATCATTGGTTCCACATCATTGGTGCCACATCAGTGCCGCCTTATCAGTGCCCATCAGTGTAGCCCCATCAGTGAAGGCGAAAACGTACTTATTTACAATGTTTTGAAACTGAAACAAAAAAATATTTTTTTTCAAAATTTTCGGTATTTTTTTATTTGTAGCGCAAAAAATAAAAACCGTAGAGGTGATCAAATACCACCAAAAGAAAGCTCTATTTGTGGGAAAAAAATGATAAAAATTTCATTTGGGTACAGTGTAGCATGACCGCGCAATTGTCATTCAAAGTGCGACAGCGCTGAAAGCTCAAAATTGGTCTGGGCAGGAAGGTGTTTAAGTGTCCCCCCCCCCAGTATTGAAGTGGTTAAACAGAATATTTGATATAGTAAAATTGCTTGGAAAACAGGGTTTGCCATTTCGTGCACTAATGAATCACTGTACAATTTATATAACAGTGAAATAAACCATGGGAACTTTCTAGAAATTGTCCTACTTCTATCGCAGTATGATGTTCCCCTAAAAAAAAATCACCTTGATAAATGCTTTCAGGAAAGTGAAAAAAGAAAACAGCGATTGAAAGACAGAAAAACATCAGGAAAACAGACATCTGGACGTGGATCTCTTATAACATTTTTGTCCAGTAAGACAGTAAAAAAAAGTATTTTCAGCAATAGTTCGATGCCTGAAAACCTTAATTGTGTCTGAAATAGGAGAGGAACGTTTCAGTATACAGGTTGACTCCACACAGGATGTTGGAATCGTAGATCAAGCAACAGTGGTTGTGAGATATGTAAAAGGTGAAGAAATTAAAGAACGGCTTGTGGCGATTCTCCCTGTTAAAGCGGGGTTCCACCCTAAAGTGGAACCTCCGCTGATCGGAACCCTCCCCCCCTCTGGTGTCACAATTGGCACCTTTCAGGGGGGAGGGGGGTGGAGATACCTGTCAAAGACAGGTATTTACACCCACTTCCGGGCATAGACTCCCGTAGGAGTCTATGCCTCTTCCTGTCCTGCCGCGCTGTCTGCTGGGACACACACGGGTCTCAAAGACAGCGCGGACAATTCCTATTGCGCTGCGCGACTCGCGCATGCGCAGTAGGGAACCGGGAAGTGAAGCCTATTCGCTCCACTTCCTGATTCCCTCACCTAAAATGGTGGCGGCAGCAGCCAAGGGCCGAGCGATCGATTGGCCTCAGCTGCCGGCATCGCTGGAACCCGGGACAGGTGAGTGTCCATTTATTAAAAGTCAGCAGCTGTAGTATTTATAGCTGCTGGCTTTTAATATTTTTTTTGTAGGTGGAATCCCTCTTTAAAGATGCTACTGGGAAAGGATTTTATGAACTTCTGATGTCCTGTTTTGATGTACTTGGTTTAGATTTCCCAAAAAATTGCTGGCGAATCATTTGATGGTGCAGCAAATATGAGGAGTGAGTATGTGGGACTACGTGCACAGATCGCAAAGGTAGTGCCAGATGCCGTCTATATTTGGTGCTATTGTCATATCCTCAACCTGTGTGTCTCAGATTGCTGTCAAGTATTGGAAGCCAAAAATTTGTTTGGTCTCCTAAATCGCTTGGCAACCTTTATTGGAGACTCCTACAAGAGAATGAATATCTGCAGAGATCAACTGGATAAAAGACATGGACAGGAAAAACTTTTAAAGTTACAAAAACTTGGAGAGACAAGATGGTGGGCAAAAGAAAAGGCCCTTAACTGGATTTTTGGTGAGAAACATTCTCTGTTTTTTTTAGACACCATTGAAGTTTTATATGTAATTTCCCAGAGCAACTTGTTTGATTCAAAAACCACTTCTGAGGCCTCATCCCTTTTTCACAATCTTTGTCAGTTTAGGACTATCTTAATAGCAAACATATTTTTGCAGGTTTTTGATGTTATAGGTCCAGTGTCAAAATACAGTGCCTTGCGAAAGTATTCGGCCCCCTTTGAACTTTTCAACCTTTTGCCACATTTCAGGCTTCAAACATAAAGATATAACATTTTTCTTTTTTGTGAAGAATCACCAACAAGTGGGACACAATTGTGAAGTGGAACGAAATCTATTGGATATTTTAAACTTTTTTAGCAAATAAAAAACTGAAAAGTGGTGCGTGCAAAATTATTCGGCCCCTTTACTTTCAGTGCAGCAAACTCACTCCAGAAGTTCAGCGAGGATCTCTGAATGATCCAATGTTGTCCTAAATGACTGATGGTGATAAATAGAATCCACCTGTGTGTAATCAAGTCTCTGTATAAATGCACCTGCTCTGTGATAGTCTCAGGGTTCTGTTGAAAGCGCAGAGAGCATCATGAAGACCAAGGAACACACCAGGCAGGTCCGTAATACTGTTGTGGAGAAGTTTAAAGCCGGATTTGGATACAAAAAGATTTCCCAAGTTTTAAACATCCCAAGGAGCACTGTGCAAGCGATCATTTTGAAATGGAAGGAGTATCAGACCACTGCAAATCTACCAAGACCTGGCCGTCCCTCTAAACTTTCAGCTCAGACAAGGAGAAGACTGATCAGAGATGCAGCCAAGAGGCCCATGATCACTCTGGATGAACTGCAGAGAACTACAGCTGAGGTGGGAGAGTCTGTCCATAGGACAACAATCAGTCATACACTGCACAAATCTGGCCTTTATGGAAGAGTGGCAAGAAGAAAGCCATTTCTCAAAGATATCCATAAAAAGTCTCGTCTAAAGTTTGCCACAAGCCACCTGGGAGACACACCAAACATGTGGAAGAAGGTGCTCTGGTCAGATGAAACCAAAATCAAACTTTTTGCCCACAATGCAAAACGATATGTTTGGCGTAAAAGCAACACAGCTCATCACCCTCAACACACCATCCCCACTGTCAAACATGGTGGTGGCAGCATCATGGTTTGGGCCTGCTTTTCTTCAGCAGGGACAGGGAAGATGGTTAAAATTGAGGGGAAGATGGATGCAGCCAAATACAGGACCATTCTGGATGAAAACCTGTTGGAGTCTGCGAAAGACCTGAAACTGAGACGGAGATTTATCTTCCAACAAGACAATTATCCCAAACATACAGCAAAATCTACAAAGGAATGGTTCACAAATAAACGTATCCAGGTGTTAGAATGGCCAAGTCAAAGTCCAGACCTGAATCCAATCGAGAATCTGTGGAAAGAGCTGAAAACTGCTGTTCACAAACGCTCTCCATCCAACCTCACTGAGCTCCAGCTGTTTTGCAAGGAAGAATGGGCAAGAATTTCAGTCTCTCGATGTGCAAAACTGATAGAGACATACCCCAAGCGACTTGCAGCTGTAATCACAGCAAAAGGTGGCTCTACAAAGTATTAACGCAAGGGGGCCGAATAATTTTGCACGCCCCACTTTTCATTTTTTTATTAGTTAAAAAAAGTTTCAAATATCCAATAGATTTCGTTCCACTTCACAATTGTGTCCCACTTGTTGGTGATTCTTCACAAAAAATAAAAATGTTATATCTTTATGTTTGAAGCCTGAAATGTGGCAAAAGGTTGAAAAGTTCAAGGGGGCCGAATACTTTCGCAAGGCACTGTATCTACAAACCAGTGGCCTTGATTTCATGGTAGCATGGGAAATGATCGAAAGTGCAGTTGAGCAACTGAAAAAAAATTGATTTCAGCCATCTTAAACAAAAGGCTGAACACTTTGCAAAAAAAAAAAACGAATGAATTGATGGATAAAAGTGACGTTCTCAGCTCCTTGGAAGTTGAGACTATGCTTCCAGTTCGAAGAGTGTCACGAAAAAAAAAAACGCTTGGCTGGAGAATCTTCATATGATGAACGACCTGAGGATGAAATACAATACTTTCGAGCTAGTGTGTTTAGACCAATTCTGGACCAAATCATACAAAGCTTAACTGAGCGGTTTTCAGAAAATAAGCAATTGATCATGGATTCCCAATGCTTGGATCCTCGCACTTTTCAGAAAATTAGGACAGATCCCAAAATTCTAGATGGAGGGGCACTAGAGAGAATTTCTAAGTTAGCCAGAGTAAATGAATGTTCTCTCAAAACTGAATTAATAAGTTTTGCCAACCTATTTCCTAGTCTTACAGGATGTCTTTCTGAAGATGAGACACAGAATGTGGAAATAATTCTTGATGATGAGGAGGATCATGATGATGGCGATGACAGGATTTCCCCTACAGACAAACTAGTTGGGGTACAAATCAAAGTGCGGTTTTTGCAAGCAGTGCTTTTTTTGCTGTCATAGGTTGTTGCTAAAATACAACCTTTATTCTGAAGCTTATGGCGAAAATATTTCAATCACCTATGAGTACCTGTTGACCCTTTCTCTTACACAAGTATCATGTGAGCGAGCATTCAGCAAGTTGAAAATCATCAAGAACCGACTTCGAGCCACAATGGGACAAGAACTGCTTGATGCCCTAAAGCTCATGTCAGTGGAGAGAGATCTTCTAGAATTGGTCCAGTTTCCTGATGTATTGGAATTTATTCGTCAGAGTTCTTCCTTAATGAGGTCTTTGCTAACTGTTTGAACAAGTATTTAGTTTAAACATTTTATATAGATATTTCTTTGGCTTCTATATTTTTTTTAAAAAGTTAAGTGAGAAGGTTTATCCATAAGGATTGGCTTTGCCTGCAGCGCAGATGCCCTGTTTAAGGAACACCCTGTTCGTGTGGGGATTCTCTGCCTGTTTCTTACCCCTGGCACTGTTTTTGGGGTTCTCGGTTGGATGTCAGTCTAGCGATGGGCCTGGGTGGCTCCTCTACTCTCCTACCCTGCTGGAATATGCTGCACAGTCCCCTGGCACGCTCTAGTGTGTTTTCTTGTTCTTATTTGTTTTAGGCTGCCGGAGCAGTTGCACAAAAGGTTTATTACATGCCAAATACCATCTTTATCTTTTGCTGAATATGATCCTCCTGAATGTACGACTGCTCACTATGACTATGCACATTGGTTGAACAGTCCGGAACAACTTGGTGACAAGCCAAATGGTAATCAGCACAGAGCACTCCACCATGTTGCCATGCACTTTTGGTTCTAGGACAGAACTATTCAATGGCTTATTTCCATCTGAAGTGGATTTCTCTGCCATACTCGCAACACAGAGTTAAAGAGGCTATTTTTCCTATGGATGTTCTTTATATATGCCATTGCACTATGACGACAATGCCCTATTGACGGACTTGTTTTCCTTACGGTTTCATGTTTTTAGTTTTGTGACATTTTAAACCCGAGTGTTCTCGGTTAACTTGCACGACGCATTGTCGGTCTCTAAGTCATGAGAACATGGTTCTGAATTTGACACACATTAGGTACTTATGTGCTTTGCACCCATGACACTATTTGTTATGATGGCTGCAATGTGTACTGTAATGTCATGGAATTTCCGAGGCCTTGGTACCCCCTTTAAAACGTATTCAAGTATTCAGTGCTATCAAACAATCCCATCTTACCAGTGAGTCAAGGGTAATGCAATATTATGCAATAATAGTTTATGCAATATTACTTGCTCCTGTACTTTGTTTACTTTTGCATTAAAAAGTATTTAAAATTGAATTACCACATTGTATCATATTTTTCTTGCTCCATAATATCAATCATCCGTTATAAAACCAGGTGGGCATGGATGGTGAGCTGATTCGGTGGTTCAATGGGCCACTTGACTGGACTTGCCCCCCAGGCCTAAGGCTGCCAGCCCTCCCCTGGCCTTGCGCAATCACAATGTGCCTCACAAGTGGCGTTACCCAGCAAAGTTGTCCATCTCACACAATGGTACCACGCACACAATCTCCACTCTAGCTGAAGGTATTGCACTCTTGCGACAATGGGGCATACTACCACAGCAAAGCCCTCTGGAACCACCCGCCACACAACTCCGCTCAATTCCAGATGAGTGGCAAGTGGTTTCACGCAGACGGGTCCCCAAAAATGCCACCGATGGAAATACATGATCATACACCATTAACCATTCAGTTCTCTCCTCGGAACACAAGGGCTCTTCATCTTTCCCTTGTTCTTACCCCTGACATTTGTCATATATGCAGCTCTGTCTGCATCTGGATCGCTTTCAAGATTCTATTTTTATTATTATGTTTGTTTTTGTTTACTTTTGTGGTTACACCTTATGTTTTCATAGCACCAGACCTGCACATTATGGAACATCACCTGCTGCATATCCGGCTACCATGGCAGTACGCTATATGCCGACCTCATGGAGTTCAGTTGACCTTGGCAATTCTCAGAGGACACAGTGAGTACGCTTACAAGCCTTCTCCTACCTGAAAAATGACTATTACATTTGTTTCCATTAATGCCAGAGGTCTCAACCACCCTGTTAAACGCCACTCGTTGTGGTCCGAAGCCCAGAAACTAAGAGCAGATATCCTATGTGTGCAGGAAACCCATTTCCAAAAAGACAACCATCCCAAATGCACACACAGGAATTACCCACATGTGTTCATAGCACCTACTCCGAACAAAAAAGCGGTGGTGTTCTTCTCGCCTTCCGTGACACTGTCTCCTTCCACCTCAAAAACTCCATCATAGCCGACAACGGTCGCTACGTCATTGTACAAGGTGATATCAACTCTAAACCATACACCATTGTATCCATATATGCCCCTAACACCCGACAGGTCAGATTTCTGAACAGACTGCTCCGTAAAGTGGACTCTATCCAATATGGTAGTCTCATTATTGGTGGCGATTTCAACCTAATTGTCGATCCACAACTAGAAATAGGAAAAATGTAAACCGCGCTAGGGAAAATAGTGTAAAATTAGCAAACTAACAAAATAGGCAGCAGCAATAAATGCGATATGGCATTCAACAGTAGTAAAGTATATATAAAGCTGCGCCAACCCTCTAATAAATACAATGTGAAATAATAAATAAAATATAAAAATAGGACTAATACAATTATACAAATAAAACCTCAAATGATGTGTAAATAACAAAAAGGGCCAACAAATGGCAAAAAGGGAGAAAAAAGTCCAATCTAAGAAGAGTTCATAAGTGAATCCAAATAACGGACGTTGGTGTTCTTAAATAACAGCACCACAGTGATTCAACACTTTCCAAAGCGCGTGAAGTGCCCGTCACCTTATGTTGAATACGCTTACCAGAAAATATATGAAATGAAGCATATATGAATGGTCGGTGGATAACATCCAGGTTAACCTTCCTCAGCTGGGTCAGCACTCCATCTATTAGCGGTATTTCCAAGATAGAAATCTGTTCAGTGGTCTCGATAAAAAGCACTCAGAGGCCCACGGTAAAGAAAGGGACTGACATAGCGTAATAACGTAGGAACAATTTAATAAATAAAAGTATTGCACTTACAAGTACGTAGATAAAACACAGCATATAGGAGCAATGTAAAAAGCCGGCCGGCAAACAGGAGCCCGTCCTCCTCTCCTACAACGTGGTGGCGTCACTGCGTGCCTTCCCAGACGCGTTTCGTCATACCTGACGTTGTCAATGGGGATCCACAACTAGACACTTCTAATGTCACCCGTAGTAGCAATACATACCTTAACAAGATCCTACAAACGGAGGGATTGTACGACGCGTGGAGATGTACGCATGGCAACGAGAAAGACTTTACCTTCTTCTTCCATAGGCATGGTTCTTACTCAAGAATAGACTTATTTTTAACGGATAAATGGACTCTACAAAATATATCATCCTCTAATATTTATGACATTACGTGGTCGGACCACGCTGCCATATCACTTTCTATTCATGAGAAGGGTGTCTCCCCCTCTTCACCCATCTGGCACTGCAATGTTAGATTGCTACAAGACCCCAGTACTAGGGAACTGATATCTCAAAACCTACAAACATACTTTCAACAAAATGAACACTCAGTAGAGAGTCCTTTTACGCTCTGGAATGCTCATAAAGCATTTATCAGAGGTGTTATCCAGCTAGGCGCTAGAGCAAAAAAGAGATATACAGCAACCATAGACTCCATAACATCCGACATCCACAACCTAGAAGCCCTCAATAAGTCATCACCCTCCCACCAGCTGACCAATCAACTATCTGCACTTAGGGAAAAATTGAGAGACCACTTGGCCCAAAATTATGATTTTTACCTTCGTCGTTCGCAGCTGCGTACCTACACCAGTGCAAACAGAGCAGGTAAATACCTTGCCAATAGGATCAGAGCAATACAGGATTTCCCATTTGATACATCCTACATCTCACCACAAAATTATTAATCCTCAGGATATCGCAAACCAATTTGCACAATACTACAGTGAGCTCTATAACCTTAATACCGACCCCCACACTACTCAACCCACTGTTCCTAAGATACAGCATTTCCTCAAAGATTTAGATCTCCCTATGCTCTCTGAAACACAGCTTGAATTGTTGAACTCAACCTTCACGATTCCTGAGATAGCATTCGTTATCACCTCACTTCCTCATGGGAAATCCCCCGGTCCTGATGGACTAAACAATGAGTATTTCAAAACATTCTCCACTATCCTCTCCCCATGTCTCCAAAGAATTTTCACACAAGCAGCAGACTCGACATCATTTCCTCATGAGATGTTAAAAGCCTACGTGACCACCATACCCAAACCTGGTAAAGACCCCACTACTCCTAGTAATTTTAGACCTATCTCCCTCCTGAACACGGATATAAAGATTTACGGCAAACTTATCGCCCTTAGACTAGCGGAGTTTATGCCATCCTTAATCAAGAGCGACCAGATGGGCTTCATAAGGGGGAGACAAACTTCTGATGCAACAAGACGCATTGTCAATATTGTTCATTATGCCAATATATCTAAAACGCCTTCTCTGCTGCTCTCCATAGACGCAGAGAAGGCGTTTGATAGAATGGAATGGTGCTACATGAAAGAAGTCCTCCAGAGATTTGGCTTCCGCGGTCTTATCTCCAACGCAACGTTGGCTTTGTATTCCAATCCATCTGCCCAAGTCTTGACCGCTGGTATGCTCTCCACACCCTTCTCTATCTCTAATGGCACCCGTCAGGGCTGTCCGTTATCCCCAACTATTTTTAATCTTATGATTGAACCCCTGGTGGAGGCCATTAGATCCCAGGTCAATATCTCTGGACACACGTTAGGATCCCGTAGTCAAGTTATCAACTTATTCGCAGATGACGTTGTCCTGATGCTAACAAACCCATCCCGGTTTCTTCCCTTAGTTCATGAAACTTTGAAAAACTTTGGTGAGATATCGTATTACAAAGTTAATTTCGCTAAATCCTTGATTTTAGACTTAGAAATTGACAAGCGTACCAGACTCCAGCTTCAAAATACCCTCCCATATAAATGGAAGGATGGCAGCATACCCTACTTAGGTATTATAATCACCAAATCCACGAAAACTCTGGTCTCTACCAACATTAAACCACTGCTCCTAAAGATTGACGAAACACTTAAATGCATAGCCAAGACTGAATTGTCATGGATGGGTAGATTGGCAGCGTGTAAGATGTTGGTTCTCCCTCTCATACTGTATATGTTCAGATCCATACCTTTACCTATCCCGACCCATTTCCTTAAGGCTTTGTCTACCACTCTGTGGAAATTCTTGTGGAACGGGAAAAAAGCTTGTTGCTCTCCTACCAACCTGACCCCTCACAGCCAAGTAGGTGGAGTGGGACTAATTGACGTTCCTGATTACTTATGGTCGACTAGACTGGACCAACTCCAACACTGGTTTAAGACTGTAGATGTACCGCTTTGGGTTGAGTTAGAAAAACACATAGCCCCAATACTGGATCTAGTGGCACTACAGGTGAGTGATGTCTGGAAGCCTTGGGCTCTCCACTCCACCGCCCCTACCATCCAAGCCTCCTTACAAGCATGGAGGTTCTTCTTAGATCATGCCCATACACCTCCCAACACCGTAGACTACAAATTTCCAATTAGCCTACTCAAAACTAGAATTCCTATGCTGTCCCTAAGGCAGTTCCCCAAACACGGTATCCATACCATCCAGGATCTACTGTCCAATGGTAAGGCTCTCACCAGTGCACAGATCATGGCTCAATATGATCTCCCCAACAAATATCAGTTCATGTGCATTCGTGTGGCACACTTTCTAAAACACCACCCTCCCCCCACACTAAAATTGCCATCCATTGCATGGAACTTCTTTACTCGCGAGCGCCCCACTAGGAAAGGCATCTCGCTTTTCTACTCCCTCCTACAGGATAAGCAGTCCTTTGTGAAGACAAAAGCGATCAATACATGGGAGGCAGACTTAGGGAAAACATTCACGGACAACCAGTGGACGACTGCATTCCGCGAAATCCAAAAAGCCTCACACTCTATTAATCACTGGGCAATGACCATTAGAATTATCAACAGATGGCAATACACACCATGTAGACTAGCAAAATTTTTCCCATGCGCCCCGAGCGCATGTTGGAGGAACTGTGGACAACCAGGACATCTACTGCATATGTTCTGGGAGTGCCCTAATCTAGTTAGCTACTGGAACCAAGTGTTCCAACTGATAACGTCACTCACGGGTATCAACACTCATCCCAACCCATCCCTAGCGATCCTACATATAGGTATTGACAAGTTTCCCCATGACATGAGGATTGTGACTTCCAACATTCTTCTCTCTGCTAGATCCCTGATATTACAACACTGGAAAACTGCCCTGACGGTAAACATCTCTGACCTGATCAGAAGAGTAAACCAACACCATACTGTAGAGCGTGCACTAGCCATAAATGCATTGAAGTGCAGACTATTCGATGCGACATGGAAAATCTGGACGCCAAATATAAGAGATCTCCAACTTAGATCTTAGTCCTGATAAGAACAGTTCTGTGCAGTAGCAAGTGCTTGCATTGTTGTTTGTGTAACCACATATTTTCTTCCTCGTTTTTTTTTTTTTTTTTCCTTTCTCTCCCCTTTTGTTACCTTGTTCACTTATATCATCTTCCCTTTCTGAACTGCATTGACAACTAATTGCTACTATAAAATCAATATGTCATGTAATACCTACCCTTGTATCACCTTTGCAAAACAATAAAAATGTATTGAGAAAAAAAAATTCCGAGCGTGTATAGACAATTCAGACGCACAAGAGTCCACGCATGCTCGGAATCAAGCGGAAGAGCCGCACTGGCTATTGAACTTCATTTTCTCGGCTCGTCGTACGCGTTGTTGTACGTCACCGCGTTCTTGACGTTCGGAATTTCCGACAACATTTGTGTGACCGTGTGTATGCAAGACAAGTTTGAGCCAACATCCGTTGGAAAAAAATCTACGGTTTTTGTTGTTGGAAAAGCCTATCGTGTGTACAGGGCATTAGTCGTTTTCCACATCTCTGGAATGGGTGATGTAGAAATAGTGATAACTAAAGCAGTGTGACACCCTGCCAATGTGAAAATAGTTGTAGAAAGAACACAGAGTTGGCACGTATTCAGAAAGAAGTACTCCAGAGTAAACTCTGATGGGGTTTTACTTCCTCTTTTGCTCCCCGCAAGGCCTGCAAATTAAAAGCATACTAGCCCATTATATGGCACTTACCTGCAAACGAAGCCCACGCTGTCCCCTGTGCAGGCCGCATCCATCTTCACCCCTCTTCCTTTCGGGGGCCGCGGACTCCGGCCGTGTGACTGGCCGGAGTTCCGTCATGCGCACGGGAGACTGGGAGAAGAAACGGCACGGCGGTCCGTTTCTGCACAACGAATGCGCCGATGACGACATCGGCGCACTACAAGTGAAAAATATTTCCTAAACGGCGCACGTTTAGGAGATATTTCCACTACCTATAGGTAAGCCTTATTCTAGGCTTACCTATAGATAAAAGTCACACAAAAGGGTTTACAGCCACTATAAGTAGATGCAATGAAAATTGGCAGACTCCGAGACTAGGTAGACAGCTATACAGTGGAAGGCCTCCAGCCGGACATCACTTCTGTATAGGTAGGACCGCTGTCTCCTATGGCAACAATCTTGTAACAGTCACTTACGGTAGTTGTATTTAACTATTGGTAGCACAAGTAGTTCTCCTCGCACTCTACCGTCTCTCACTGTAGGTCTTTACTCATCAAGCTCCCAGTTTTTCTCAAGACTCTCAGATCCAATAGCCACTGGATCCCCTGAGCTCTTCCACTACCATAACTCGGTATCTTCCTCAAGCGTCACCCTCGCTTCCCTGCTGGGTCCCTGGTTTGGCACTCACAGATACTCAAGCGTCACCTCTGCTGACCCGCTAGGTCCTTGGCTTGGAATTTACTGATGCTCCTCAAGCATCTTCTACTGCTGACCCGCTGGGCCCTGGCTTGGCATTTACTGATGCTCCTCAAGCATCTTCTACTGCTGACCCGCTGGGTCCCTGGCTTGGCATTTACTGATACTCCTCAAGCATCTTCTATTGCTGACCCGCTGGGCCCTGGCTTGGCATTTACTGATGCTCCTCAAGCATCTTCTACTGCTGACCCGCTGGGTCCCTAGCTTGGCATTTACTGATACTCCTCAAGCATCTTCTATTGCTGACCCGCTGGGCCCTGGCTTGGCATTTACTGATGCTCCTCAAGCATCTTCTATTGCTGACCCGCTGGGCCCTGGCTTGGCATTTACTGATACTCCTCAAGCATCTTCTATTGCTGACCCGCTGGGCCCTGGCTTGGCATTTACTGATACTCCTCAAGCATCTTCTATTGCTGACCCGCTGGGCCCTGGCTTGGCATTTACTGATACTCCTCAAGCATCTTCTATTGCTGGGCCCTGGCTTGGCATTTACTGATGCTCCTCAAGCATCTTCTATTACTGACCCGCTGGGCCCTGGCTTGGCACTTACTGACGCTCCTCAAGCATCTTCTATTGCTGACCTGCTAGGTCCCTGGCTTGGCACTTACTGATGCTCCTCAAGCATCTTCTACTGCTGACCCACTGGGTCCCTGGCTTGGTACTTGCTGAAGTTTTCCCACTTCTTCACCACCCCCGACTGGTGAGAAGACTGCTCTGGTACTGGCTCCAGCTTACTCACAGTTGTCTCCGGGTAACAAGGTTGATGGTCCCTTAGTGGAAACAGCTTCCCCTCTACCTCCGACCACAACTGGTTCCACCGTTCGGCTGAACCGCTACTCTTGGTTGGACTCCAATCCTGCAGTCCCAACCCTGCGCCGTTTCTCCTGCTTTTGGATAGGCCCTCAGACAGCCTAGCATCCAGATGTCCCCGGGATAGCCCTCAGGCTTCCGACCCAGCAGCCTGGGGCACAGGGGCGGACTGACAACTCATGGGGCCCCCAGGCAATAGGAGATTATGGGGCCCGCGGGCAATAGGAGAAGATTATGTGGCCCCCGGGCAATTGGAGATTACGGGGCCCCTGGGCAATTGGAGATTATGGGGCCACACAGTATACACATACAGTATACACACAGACACACAATAAACACACTGAAAAGGTACTGGAAAGGCGGGGTAGCTATAATCTTGGGATTTAAAAAAAACTGATTTTTACATACTGTCCCTGGTTTTATTGAGGCTGGCAACCCTGATGGGGCCCCTTAGTGGCATGGGGACCTCCGGGCAGTGACCGAGTGCCTGAATGGTCAGTCCGTCCCTGCTGTGGCAGCATAACACACGTCCACCCAGACAGGTGTGCAGGTGGCACAGAACCCCCGATCACCTGACTCCATGCAAATAAATACGCTCTCCCAGCAGGCCAAGGGGCTAAAGAAACCACCGCCAACTGGCTGAGATACATGCATACTAGCACACTATGAAATACTTAGCTTAGAACAAAGCCCTTCCAGCAGCACTCGTACACGGCAGCGATGACTGACATCTTCCCCGGTGTTTCTTCCGGGTTTGTGGGCTGCGGCGCTGTGAGTTGCCAGAGTCGCAATGACGTCACTCCTGCGCATGCGTGCAGGAGCCACCGTTTCCGCCACGGGCTCTGAAGGTCTGGCACCGTAAGCCAGGCCTTCAGAGTGCATGCACCGATGATGTCATCGTCTGTATGCACATTGAATTTTTTCTAAACTGTGGAAGTTAAGGAGATATTCACAGTACCCACAGGTAGGCCTTATTATACACTTACCTGTAGATACAAGGCAGGGGTCAAGTCCTGGGGAAAAAAGCGTGGGAACTCCCACCCAAGATCCACTCCCCCACCAAAAAAAAAAAAAAAAATAAAGGTACGCTCATATGCATATATATTTCACGGAAAATACAGTACATTTATTGTAAAGTGCCAGTTTACAAAAACAAAATAAGTTAACTTGTCAAACAGAATAATCAACACAATGGGTGATGATCTTTCCCTCGCAGGGAATTTCTAACACAAATACACCCTGTTCCAAATTCAAATACAGCAAATTAGAAAATATCCCACAAACTGGAATAACGTTGCCCTTGCCATGCAAGATTATCGGCAACGGATCAAAAAACTCACGGATCGGATCATTCCTTGGATCAGAGTCACAGATCGGATCATTTTTCGGATCAGCAAATAATAATTGAATTTGCAAAAACCTGTGAAAATGTTACCACCATATAGTCCCCACTGCAATATACATCTCCCCCACTGTAATATCCACGTCATCTCCAACAATAATATTTTGGCTGAGCATGGATGGGTATGGCTGGGTATTAGCAGAATATGTATTGGCAGGGTATTGCAGAATATTGGCAGGATAAGTATTGGCAGGGTATTGCAGAGTATTGGCAGGGTATGGCAGATTATTGCTGGGTATTGCAGATTATTGGCAGGGCATTGCTGGGTATTGCAGGGTAAGTATTGCAGAGTCTTGGCAGGGTAAGTATTGCAGAGTAAGTATCGGCAGGGTATGTATTGCAGAGTATTGGCAGGGTATTGCAGAGTATTGGCAGGGTATTGCAGAGTATTGGCAGGGTATGTATTGCAGAGTATTGGCAGGGTATGTATTGCAGAGTATTGGCAGGGTATGTATTGCAGAGTAATGGCAGGGTATTGCAGAGTAATGGCAGGGTATTGCAGAGTAATGGCAGGGTATTGCAGAGTAATGGCAGGGTATGTATTGCAGAGTATTGGCAGGGTATGTATTGCAGAGTTTTGGGTAATGCAGAGTATTGGCAGGGTATTGCAGAGTATTGGGTAATGCAGAGTATTGGCAGGGTATTGCAGAGTATTGGCAGGGTATTGCAGAGTATAGGGTATTGCGGAGTATTGGCAGGGCATTGCAGAGTATTGGCGGGATATTGCAGAGTATTGGCGGGGTATTGCAGAGTATTGGCGGGGTATTGCAGAGTATTGGCGGGGTATTGCAGAGTAATGGCAGGGTATGTATTGCAGAGTACTGGCAGGGTATGTATTGCGGAGTATTGGCAGGGTATTGCGGAGTATTGGGTAATGCAGAGTATTGGCGGGGTATTGCAGAGTATTGGGTAATGCAGAGTATTGGTGGAGTAATGCAGTATTGGTGGGGTATTGCAGAGTATCGAGTAATGCAGAGTATTGGTGGGGTATTGCAGAGTATTGGTGGGGTATTGCAGAGTATTGAGTAATGCAGAGTATTGGTGGGGTATTGCAGAGTATTGAGTATTGCAGCGTATTGGTGGGGTAATGCAGAGTATTGGTGTGGTAATGCAGAGTATTGGTGGAATAATGCAGAGTATTGGTGGAATAATGCAGAGTGTTGGGTAATGCAGAGTATTGGTGGAGTAATGCAGAGTATTGGTGGAATAAGGCAGAGTGTTGGGTAATGCAGAGTATTGGTGGGGTAATGCAGAGTATTGGTGGAGTAGAGTATTGGTGGAGTAAGGCAGAGTATTGGTGGAGTAATGCAGAGTATTGGTGGGGTAATGCAGAGTATTGGTGGGGTAATGCAGAGTATTGGTGGGGTAATGCAGAGTATTGGGTATTGCAGAGTATTGGTGGAGTAATGCAGAGTATTGGTGGAGTAATGCAGAGTATTGGTGGGGTAATGCAGAGTATTGAGTAATGCAGATTTTTGGTGGAGTATTGCAGAGTATTGGGTATTGCAGAGTATTGGGTATTGCAGAGTATTGGGTATTGCAGAGTATTGAGTAATGCAGAGTATTGGTGGGGTAATGCAGAGTATTGGTGGGGTAATGCAGAGTATTGGTGGGGTATTGCAGAGTATTGGGTATTGCAGAGTATTGGTGGAGTAATGCAGAGTATTGGTGGAGTAATGCAGAATATTGGTGGAGTAATGCAGAGTATTGGTGGGGTAATGCAGAGTATTGAGTAATGCAGAGTTTTGGCGGAGTAATGCAGAGTATTGAGTAATGCAGAGTATTGGTGGGGTAATGCAGAGTATTGGGTAATGCAGAGTATTGGTGGAGTAATGCAGAGTATTGGTGGGGTAATGCAGAGTATTGAGTAATGCAGAGTTTTGGTGGAGTATTGCAGAGTA
Organism: Lithobates pipiens; assembly: GCF_037356315.1. Lineage (NCBI taxonomy): Eukaryota > Metazoa > Chordata > Amphibia > Anura > Ranidae > Lithobates > Lithobates pipiens. The sequence continues at coordinate 24,362,868 of NW_027507784.1, read as the reverse complement.
TTGGGTATTGCAGAGTATTGGGTATTGCAGAGTATTGGGTATTGCAGAGTATTGGTGGGGTAATGCAGAGTATTGGTGGGGTAATGCAAAGTATTGGGTAATGCAGAGTATTGGGTAATGCAGAGTATTGGTGGGGTAATGCAGAGTATTGGTGGGGTATTGCAGAGTATTGGTGGGGTATTGCAGAGTATTAGTGGAGTAATGCAGAGTATTGGTGGAGTAATGCAGAGTATTGGTGGGGTAATGCAGAGTATTGAGTAATGCAGAGTTTTGGCGGAGTAATGCAGAGTATTGAGTAATGCAGAGTATTGGTGGGGTAATGCAGAGTATTGGTGGGGTAATGCAGAGTATTGGTGGGGTAATGCAGAGTATTGGGTATTGCATGCAGAGTATTGGTGGGGTAATGCAGAGTATTGGTGGGGTAATGCAGAGTATTGGGTATTGCAGAGTATTGGTGGAGTAATGCAGAGTATTGGTGGGGTAATTCAGAGTATTGGTGGGGTAATGCAGAGTATTGGTGGGGTAATGCAGAGTATTGGTGGAGTAATGCAGAGTATTGGTGGGGTAATGCAGAGTATTGGTGGAGTAATGCAGAGTATTGGTGGAGTAATGCAGAGTATTGGTGGGGTAATGCAGAGTATTGGTGGGGTAATGCAGAGTATTGAGTAATGCAGAGTTTTGGCGGAGTAATGCAGAGTATTGGGTATTGCAGAGTATTGAGTAATGCAGAGTTTTGGCGGAGTAATGCAGAGTATTGAGTAATGCAGAGTATTGGTGGGGTAATGCAGAGTATTGGGTAATGCAGAGTATTGGTGGAGTAATGCAGAGTATTGGTGGGGTAATGCAGAGTATTGAGTAATGCAGAGTTTTGGTGGCGTATTGCAGAGTATTGGGTATTGCAGAGTATTGGGTATTGCAGAGTATTGGTGGGGTAATGCAGATTATTGGTGGGTTAATGCAGATTATTGGTGGGGTATTGCAGAGTATTGGTGGGGTATTGCAGAGTATTGGTGGGGTAATGCAGAGTATTGGTGGGGTAATGCAGAGTATTGGTGGAGTAATGCAGAGTATTGGTGGGGTAATGCAGAGTATTGAGTAATGCAGAGTTTTGGCGGAGTAATGCAGAGTATTGGCGGGGTAATGCAGAGTATTGGTGGGGTAATGCAGAGTATTGGTGGGGTAATGCAGAGTATTGGTGGGGTAATGCAGAGTATTGGTGGAGTAATGCAGAGTATTGGTGGGGTAATGCAGAGTATTGGGTATTGCAGAGTATTGGTGGAGTAATGCAGAGTATTGGTGGAATAATGCAGAGTATTGGTGGGGTAATTCAGAGTATTGGTGGGGTAATTCAGAGTATTGGTGGGGTAATTCAGAGTATTGGCGGGGTAATGCAGAGTATTGGGTATTGCAGAGTATTGGCGGAGTAATGCAGAGTATTGGCGGAGTAATGCAGAGTATTGGCGGGGTAATGCAGAGTATTGGCGGGGTAATGCAGAGTATTGGCGGGGTAATGCAGAGTATTGGCGGGGTATTGCAGAGTATTGGCGGGTAATGCAGAGTATTGGGTATTGCAGAGTATTGGCGGAGTAATGCAGAGTATTGGCGGGGTAATGCAGAGTATTGGCGGGGTAATGCAGAGTATTGGCGGAGTAATGCAGAGTATTGGCGGGGTAATGCAGAGTATTGGGTATTGCAGAGTATTGGCGAGTAATGCAGAGTATTGGCGGAGTAATGCAGAGTATTGGCGGGGTAATGCAGAGTATTGGCGGGGTAATGCAGAGTATTGGCGGAGTAATGCAGAGTATTGGCGGGGTATTGCAGAGTATTGGCGGGGTAATGCAGAGTATTGGGTATTGCAGAGTATTGGCGGAGTAATGCAGAGTATTGGCGGGGTAATGCAGAGTATTGGGGGGGTAATGCAGAGTATTGGGTAATGCAGAGTATTGGCGGGGTAATGCAGAGTATTGGCGGGGTAATGCAGAGTATTGGCGGGGTATTGCAGAGTATTGGCGGGGTACTGCAGAGTATTGGCGGGGTAATGCAGAGTATTGGGTATTGCAGAGTATTGGCGGGGTAATGCAGAGTATTGGCGGGGTAATGCAGTGTATTGGCGGAGTAATGCAGAGTATTGGTGGGGTAATGGAGAGTATTGGATATTGCAGCGTATTGGTGGGGTAATGCAGCGTATTGGCGGGGTAATGCAGAGTATTGGCGGGGTAATGCAGAGTATTGGCGGAGTAATGCAGAGTATTGTGTATTGCAGAGTATTGGCGGAGTAATGCAGAGTATTGGGTAATGCAGAGTATTGGCGGAGTAATGCAGAGTATTGGCGGGGTAATGCAGAGTATTGGGTATTGCAGAGTATTGGCGGAGTAATGCAGAGTATTGGCGGGGTAATGCAGAGTATTGGCGGGGTAATGCAGAGTATTGGGTATTGCAGAGTATTGGCGGAGTAATGCAGAGTATTGGCGGAGTAATGCAGAGTATTGGCGGGGTAATGCAGAGTATTGGCGGGGTAATGCAGAGTATTGGCGGAGTAATGCAGAGTATTGGCGGGGTAATGCAGAGTATTGGGTATTGCAGAGTATTGGCGGAGTAATGCAGAGTATTGGCGGGGTAATGCAGAGTATTGGCGGGGTAATGCAGAGTATTGGTGGGGTAATGGAGAGTATTGGGTATTGCAGAGTATTGGCGGGGTAATGCAGAGTATTGGCGGGGTAATGCAGAGTATTGGCGGGGTAATGGAGAGTATTGGGTATTGCAGAGTATTGGCGGGGTAATGCAGAGTATTGGCGGAGTAATGCAGAGTATTGGGTATTGCAGAGTATTGGCGGAGTAATGCAGAGTATTGGCGGGGTAATGCAGAGTATTGGGTAATGCAGAGTATTGGGTATTGCAGAGTATTGGCGGAGTAATGCAGAGTATTGGCGGAGTAATGCAGAGTATTGGTGGGGTAATGGAGAGTATTGGGTATTGCAGAGTATTGGCGGGGTAATGCAGAGTATTGGCGGGGTAATGCAGAATATTGGCGGGGTAATGCAGAGTATTGGCGGGGCAATGCAGAGTATTGGCGGGGTAATGCAGAGTATTGGTGGGGTAATGGAGAGTATTGGGTATTGCTGAGTATTGGCGGGGTAATGCAGCGTATTGGCGGGGTAATGCAGAGTATTGGCGGGGTAATGCAGAGTATTGGCGGAGTAATGCAGAGTATTGGGTATTGTAGAGTATTGGCGGAGTAATGCAGAGTATTGGGTAATGCAGAGTATTGGCGGAGTAATGCAGAGTATTGGCGGGGTAATGCAGAGTATTGGGTATTGCAGAGTATTGGCGGGGTAATGCAGAGTATTGGCGGGGTAATGCAGAGTATTGGCGGGGTAATGCAGAGTATTGGGTAATGCAGAGTATTGGCGGAGTAATGCAGAGTATTGGGTATTGCAGAGTATTGGCGGAGTAATGCAGAGTATTGGTGGAGTAATGCAGAGTATTGGCTGGGTAATGCAGAGTATTGGCGGGGTAATGCAGAGTATTGGCGGGTAATGCAGAGTATTGGTGGGGTAATGGAGAGTATTGGGTATTGCAGAGTATTGGCGGGGTAATGCAGAGTATTGGCGGGGTAATGCAGAGTATTGGCGGGGTAATGCAGAGTATTGGTGGGGTAATGCAGAGTATTGGCGGGGTAATGCAGAGTATTGGTGGGGTAATGGAGAGTATTGGGTATTGCAGAGTATTGGCGGAGTAATGCAGAGTATTGGCGGGGTAATGCAGAGTATTGGCGGGGTAATGCAGAGTATTGGCGGGGTAATGCAGAGTATTGGTGGAGTAATGCAGAGTATTGGCGGGGTAATGCAGAGTATTGGCGGAGTAATGCAGAGTATTGGCGGGGTAATGCAGAGTATTGGGTATTGCAGAGTATTGGCGGGGTAATGCAGAGTATTGGCGGGGTAATGCAGAGTATTGGCGGGGTAATGCAGAGTATTGGTGGGGTAATGGAGAGTATTGGGTATTGCAGAGTATTGGCGGGGTAATGCAGAGTATTGGCGGGTAATGCAGAGTATTGGCGGGGTAATGCAGAATATTGGCGGGGTAATGCAGAGTATTGGCGGGGTAATGCAGAGTATTGGTGGGGTAATGGAGAGTATTGGATATTGCAGCGTATTGGTGGGGTAATGCAGCGTATTGGCGGGGTAATGCAGAGTATTGGCGGGGTAATGCAGAGTATTGGCGGAGTAATGCAGAGTATTGTGTATTGCAGAGTATTGGCGGAGTAATGCAGAGTATTGGGTAATGCAGAGTATTGGCGGAGTAATGCAGAGTATTGGCGGGGTAATGCAGAGTATTGGGTATTGCAGAGTATTGGCGGGGTAATGCAGAGTATTGGCGGGGTAATGCAGAGTATTGGGTATTGCAGAGTATTGGCGGATTAATGCAGAGTATTGGCGGAGTAATGCAGAGTATTGGCGGGGTAATGCAGAGTATTGGCGGGGTAATGCAGAGTATTGGCGGAGTAATGCAGAGTATTGGCGGGGTAATGCAGAGTATTGGGTATTGCAGAGTATTGGCGGAGTAATGCAGAGTATTGGCGGGGTAATGCAGAGTATTGGCGGGGTAATGCAGAGTATTGGTGGGGTAATGGAGAGTATTGGGTATTGCAGAGTATTGGCGGGGTAATGCAGAGTATTGGCGGGGTAATGCAGAGTATTGGCGGGGTAATGGAGAGTATTGGGTATTGCAGAGTATTGGCGGGGTAATGCAGAGTATTGGCGGAGTAATGCAGAGTATTGGGTATTGCAGAGTATTGGCGGAGTAATGCAGAGTATTGGCGGGGTAATGCAGAGTATTGGGTAATGCAGAGTATTTGGTAATGCAGAGTATTGGGTATTGCAGAGTATTGGCGGAGTAATGCAGAGTATTGGCGGAGTAATGCAGAGTATTGGTGGGGTAATGGAGAGTATTGGGTATTGCAGAGTATTGGCGGGGTAATGCAGAGTATTGGCGGGGTAATGCAGAATATTGGCGGGGTAATGCAGAGTATTGGCGGGGTAATGCAGAGTATTGGCGGGGTAATGCAGAGTATTGGTGGGGTAATGGAGAGTATTGGGTATTGCAGAGTATTGGCGGGGTAATGCAGCGTATTGGCGGGGTAATGCAGAGTATTGGCGGGGTAATGCAGAGTATTGGCGGAGTAATGCAGAGTATTGGGTATTGTAGAGTATTGGCGGAGTAATGCAGAGTATTGGGTAATGCAGAGTATTGGCGGAGTAATGCAGAGTATTGGCGGGGTAATGCAGAGTATTGGGTATTGCAGAGTATTGGCGGGGTAATGCAGAGTATTGGCGGGGTAATGCAGAGTATTGGCGGGGTAATGCAGAGTATTGGGTAATGCAGAGTATTGGGTAATGCAGAGTATTGGCGGAGTAATGCAGAGTATTGGGTATTGCAGAGTATTGGCGGAGTAATGCAGAGTATTGGTGGAGTAATGCAGAGTATTGGCTGGGTAATGCAGAGTATTGGCGGGGTAATGCAGAGTATTGGCGGGTAATGCAGAGTATTGGTGGGGTAATGGAGAGTATTGGGTATTGCAGAGTATTGGCGGGGTAATGCAGAGTATTGGCGGGGTAATGCAGAGTATTGGCGGGGTAATGCAGAGTATTGGTGGGGTAATGCAGAGTATTGGCGGGGTAATGCAGAGTATTGGTGGGGTAATGGAGAGTATTGGGTATTGCAGAGTATTGGCGGAGTAATGCAGAGTATTGGCGGGGTAATGCAGAGTATTGGCGGGGTAATGCAGAGTATTGGCGGGGTAATGCAGAGTATTGGTGGAGTAATGCAGAGTATTGGCGGGGTAATGCAGAGTATTGGCGGAGTAATGCAGAGTATTGGCGGGGTAATGCAGAGTATTGGGTATTGCAGAGTATTGGCGGGGTAATGCAGAGTATTGGCGGGGTAATGCAGAGTATTGGCGGGGTAATGCAGAGTATTGGTGGGGTAATGGAGAGTATTGGGTATTGCAGAGTATTGGCGGGGTAATGCAGAGTATTGGCGGGTAATGCAGAGTATTGGCGGGGTAATGCAGAATATTGGCGGGGTAATGCAGAGTATTGGCGGGGTAATGCAGAGTATTGGTGGGGTAATGGAGAGTATTGGATATTGCAGCGTATTGGTGGGGTAATGCAGCGTATTGGCGGGGTAATGCAGAGTATTGGCGGGGTAATGCAGAGTATTGGCGGAGTAATGCAGAGTATTGTGTATTGCAGAGTATTGGCGGAGTAATGCAGAGTATTGGGTAATGCAGAGTATTGGCGGAGTAATGCAGAGTATTGGCGGGGTAATGCAGAGTATTGGGTATTGCAGAGTATTGGCGGGGTAATGCAGAGTATTGGCGGGGTAATGCAGAGTATTGGGTATTGCAGAGTATTGGCGGATTAATGCAGAGTATTGGCGGAGTAATGCAGAGTATTGGCGGGGTAATGCAGAGTATTGGCGGGGTAATGCAGAGTATTGGCGGAGTAATGCAGAGTATTGGCGGGGTAATGCAGAGTATTGGGTATTGCAGAGTATTGGCGGAGTAATGCAGAGTATTGGCGGGGTAATGCAGAGTATTGGCGGGGTAATGCAGAGTATTGGTGGGGTAATGGAGAGTATTGGGTATTGCAGAGTATTGGCGGGGTAATGCAGAGTATTGGCGGGGTAATGCAGAGTATTGGCGGGGTAATGGAGAGTATTGGGTATTGCAGAGTATTGGCGGGGTAATGCAGAGTATTGGCGGAGTAATGCAGAGTATTGGGTATTGCAGAGTATTGGCGGAGTAATGCAGAGTATTGGCGGGGTAATGCAGAGTATTGGGTAATGCAGAGTATTTGGTAATGCAGAGTATTGGGTATTGCAGAGTATTGGCGGAGTAATGCAGAGTATTGGCGGAGTAATGCAGAGTATTGGTGGGGTAATGGAGAGTATTGGGTATTGCAGAGTATTGGCGGGGTAATGCAGAGTATTGGCGGGGTAATGCAGAATATTGGCGGGGTAATGCAGAGTATTGGCGGGGTAATGCAGAGTATTGGCGGGGTAATGCAGAGTATTGGTGGGGTAATGGAGAGTATTGGGTATTGCAGAGTATTGGCGGGGTAATGCAGCGTATTGGCGGGGTAATGCAGAGTATTGGCGGGGTAATGCAGAGTATTGGCGGAGTAATGCAGAGTATTGGGTATTGTAGAGTATTGGCGGAGTAATGCAGAGTATTGGGTAATGCAGAGTATTGGCGGAGTAATGCAGAGTATTGGCGGGGTAATGCAGAGTATTGGGTATTGCAGAGTATTGGCGGGGTAATGCAGAGTATTGGCGGGGTAATGCAGAGTATTGGCGGGGTAATGCAGAGTATTGGGTAATGCAGAGTATTGGCGGAGTAATGCAGAGTATTGGGTATTGCAGAGTATTGGCGGAGTAATGCAGAGTATTGGTGGAGTAATGCAGAGTATTGGCTGGGTAATGCAGAGTATTGGCGGGGTAATGCAGAGTATTGGCGGGTAATGCAGAGTATTGGTGGGGTAATGGAGAGTATTGGGTATTGCAGAGTATTGGCGGGGTAATGCAGAGTATTGGCGGGGTAATGCAGAGTATTGGTGGGGTAATGCAGAGTATTGGCGGGGTAATGCAGAGTATTGGTGGGGTAATGGAGAGTATTGGGTATTGCAGAGTATTGGCGGAGTAATGCAGAGTATTGGCGGGGTAATGCAGAGTATTGGCGGGGTAATGCAGAGTATTGGCGGGGTAATGCAGAGTATTGGTGGAGTAATGCAGAGTATTGGTGGGGTAATGCAGAGTATTGGGTAATGCAGAGTATTGGCGGAGTAATGCAGAGTATTGGGTAATGCAGAGTGCAACTTAACACACTAGTGACTAACCTGGTTTACTTCTCGGGAGAGAAGTAAACTGGTAGCAGTGCAGCGGCTGTGGCCCCAGGAGGCCTGGACTGTCTGGCACTGGGTAGAGGGGAGGGAGGGGACAGTCCGGATCCCAGCGGCATGTGTCTGTCGCTGGCTGCGCTGGAGGCCGTATGAGCACTGCCCACTTGTACGGCCGACGTCATGTGACCGGTTGCTAGACGCGTAGCGGCCCCTGCCTAGCAACCAGTCACTCGGGCGGCAGAGGAGCGGCGGACTACGCGCTGAATAGCCTCAGGCGGCTAATGGGAATGGCGTTCCCGTTGTGGAAATAGTAGGGGAACGCCGTTCTCATGCGTTCCCGCAGGACTCGAGCCCTGCTCCATTGGAACTCTGCATTGAGTTGTTTCACTGATTCGAATCAGTGACTTAGTAGCCAAGCCCAGCTGCTGCACCAGCTCCTGTGATCCCAGAGGGTGGTGCTGGGAGTAGTGAAGAGAGCAGGAGATGAAGGTGGGAGCACATGGCTGGATCAGGAGGTGAGATCCTGTGTTGGGGTCTGTTGTATGGCAGTGGTGGTGCAGGGTGCGGGGGGTTAGGGGGAGGCAGGGGCAGAGAATGGCAGCATATGGCTGGATTAGGAGATGACATTGTGTGTGTGTGTGTGTGTGTGTGTGTGTGGCATGGGTGACTGCAGAGAGGTTGAGCACGCAGCTGGATCCAACTAGATGAGGTCATAGTAGCTTTATATTATGCCATAACTGTACATATAAGCTACAATACCTGTAACCTCACCTCCTGCTATATTTAGTCTGATCCACCTGCATTCTCCCCCCCCTCTCCATTCAGCACTGCCATAGACAGGATGTCACCTTCTGCTCAGGGGCGGACTGACCGGTCGGGCACTTGGGCACGGCCCGAGGCCATTAGGGGCCCGGACTTGGCCACATGAGAGGCCACTTGAAGCGGCTGTAATAATGCCGATAATAATACTGCTAACGGTGCGCTGCTCCCCGCCAGCCCCTCCTTCCCTCCCGTCCGTCGTAGATGCTTGTACTGTATGCTTCGTGACATCACCTGGGATGGACAAGAAGAGTGGAGGGGTCGACGGGGAGCAGCAAGCCGTTAGCAGTATTATTATCGGCATCGGCTGACTTGGTGAGTGAAGCTGAGACACCAGGGCCATCATGGGGGGGGGGGGGCGAGTACAGATGTATGGGCCCGGCCCCAACATGACTGCAGGAAGGCCCATGATACTCCCCTGGTCCCCCCACCCCACAGTGTCCCCCTGTGTGTGCTCTCCCTCCAGTGTCCCCCATTATGCTCTTCCTCCCCAGTGTCCCCCTGTGTGCTTCCTCCCAGTGCCCCCCCGTGTCCCCATTGTGGTCTCCCTCCTCAGTGTCCCCCTTTGTGTTCCCCCCAATGTCTCCCATTGTGCTTCCCCCCCCAGTGTCTCCCATTGTGCTCCCCCCCAGTGTCTCCCATTGTGCTCCCCCCCAGTGTCTCCCATTGTGCTCTCCCCCCCAGTGTCCCCATTGTGCTCTCCCTCCAGTGTCCCCATTGTGCTCTCCCTCCAGTGTCCCCCATTATGCTCTTCCTCCCCAGTGTCCCCCTGTGTGCTGCCCCCCCCAGTGTCCTCCATTGTGCCCCCCCCAGTGTCCCCCATTATGCTCTTCCTCTCCAGTGTCCCCCTGTGTGCTTCCCCCACGGTGTCTCCCATTGTGCTCCCCCCAGTATCCCCATTGTGCTCTCCCCCCTCGTGTCTCCCTGTGCAGGTGTGGCTTGAGTGTGGGGACACAGGGGCCCCATGACCTTCTATTGCCCGGGGGCCCCATGAGTTGTCAGCCCACCCCTGCTCCTGCTACATCTACATGCTGCTGCACTCTGCTTCTCTCCCTCCACAGGCTGCATGCACTAATGCCCTACACAGGACAGTCACTCATTGCATTTCTACTGGCCGCAACTTCACAGGAGGCATTGTGATGTAGGAGTGCTGAACCTTATGAAGATGTATTTTGGTGGGGTAGGTGGGATAGGTGGTTTGTGTTCCTAGAGGCTGCTCACCAGCAACTGTGGGGTCTTGCTGGATCCCCAGAGGGGTTTGTTGACGTTTTTGAAAGGATGGGCGTGCCACACCAGCTTGTACAGACTTTTCAAAGATTTTTTATTTTGGAACACCCAACACATTTTGGGGGCTCAGCACTCCCCCTTCATCGGGGCTAAAAACAGGGTGAAGTCTCTCTATGTCGAATCTTTTCTCTCTATGTCTAATCTTTTCTCTCCATGTCGAATCTTTTCTCTCTATGTCGAATCTTTTCTCTATGTCGAATCTTTTCTCTCTATGTCGAATCTTTTCTCTCCATGTCGAATCTTTTCTCTCTATGTCGAATCTTTTCTCTATGTCTAATCTTTTCTCTCTATGTCAAATCTTTTCTCTCTATGTCGAATCTTTTCTCTCTATGTCGAATCTTTTCTCTCTATGTCGAATCTTTTCTCTCTGTCGAACCTTTTCTCTCTATGTCGAATCTTTTCTCTCTATGTCGAATCAGTTTAGCTGCTCCGTGGTCGAATCTTCTTAGAACATTCGACAGACACCATAAGTCTTCAATGACAGATTCCACCTTAAAGCGGGAGTCCGCCGTTTTTTTTTTTTTTAAAAGCCAGCAGCTACAAATACTGCAGCTGCTGACTTTTAAAATAATGACACTTACCCGCCCAGTGCGCCCGCGATGTCGGCACCCGAAGCCGATCTCTCGATCGTCTCTCGGGTGCTGCCGCCGCCATCTTGGGTATAGGAATCAGGAAGTGGAGCCTTTCGGCTTCATTTCCCGGTTCCCTACTGCGCATGCGCGAGTCGCTCTGCGCAATAAGGATGGTCCCCGCTGTCTCTGGGATCCATGTGTTTCCCAGCAGGCAGCGGGGGACCTTCGGAAAGGGGCGTAGATTCTGCGGAAAGGGGCGTAGCTTCTGCAGAAACTATGCCGGAAGTGGGTGCAGATACCTGTAATGTACAGGTGCCTGCACCCCCCTCCCCCCTGAAAGGTGCCAATTGTGGCGCCGGAGGGGGGGGAGGGTTCCAATAAACCTCCGCTTTAATTATTTCGGATTTTCGGACGAATGCATTTTTTAAAAAAATAAATAAAAACGAATTTCGGGAGTTACTAAATAAATGTATTTTTCGGATGAAAACGAAATTCCGAAACAAAATATTTCAGTGTGCACATGTCTAGTTATGACCCCGATATCTTTTTTTTCAGCCGGCAATGCTATTTATCATAAAAGTGATCCTAGCAGCTAAATAGCTGCTGCATCACTTTTGCATGTGGCAGAATGGGGGGGGGGGGGGGGCCCTTCCCACCGCCGCCTTCTGCTGCCTTACCCCAGATGTCTCAGTAAAGAGTACCTGTCACTGTCCATGCTATCACAAGGGATGTTGTTCATCCCTTGTGAGAGTAATAAAAGTGCTAATAAAATAAAGAGGCGGTGTAAAAACATTTTTTTAAATCTAATAGTAAAAAAATGTAAAGCACCCCTCCGTGCTTGCACGCAAAGCTGAACGCATACGGCGGTCACGCATGCATATGTTAACGGTGTTCGCACCACACATACAAGGTATCTTTATAGTGAGAGCAATAATTCTAGCACCGGATTTGGCACCATCATTTTTGTATGTACCGTAGCTTGTCGCCATTTCATGAGCGTATCCAATAAAATCGAGATACCAAACATGTCACGATTTAAAACTGCGCATGTGGAATGGCGCCAAACTACAGTACTTAAAAAATCTCCAAAGGCAACACTTTAAAAAAATTGTACAGGCTACCCGTTTACATAGGATATCTAGTGCTAGAAATATTGCTCTCACGCTAACAATCACAGCGATATCTCACATGTGTGGTTTGAACGGCGTTTATATTTACAGGTGTGCCCTACATGCGTGTTTGCTTCTGCGTGCGAGCACGAGGGGATGGGGGTGCTTTAAATATATTTTTTTTTAACACTTGCTCTTTGATTTTTTATTTCTTTAGATCACTTTTATTCCTATTACAAGGAATGTAAACATCCCTTGTAATAGAAATAGGGCATGACAGGTCCTCTTTATGGAGAGATCGGGGGGGTCTATAAGTCCCCATATCCCTCCTCTATGGTGGAAAGGCTGAGATCAGAAAAAAAAACAATTGATTTCAAGCTTCCCAGCAAAAAAAAAAAATTGCAGTGTTTACATTTGTCAGAGCCAGAAGCGATAGCGTCCCTTCTGGCCTCCAAGGGTCATAGAGGTGGTCGGGAACCATCTGGTCCATGGCCAGCTCTATGGTAAGGTCCCCTCCCACGGGCTTTAAAAGCAATAAAGCGACTAAACAGCCGCTATGATGGCTTTTGTACTGCAGGGAATCGTTGGCTGAAAAAAAAAAAACCAATTGATTTCAAGCTTTCCAGCAAAAAAAAAAAAATGGCAGTGTTTACATTTGTCAGAGCCAGAAGCGATGGCGTCCCTTCCGGCCTCCAAGGGTCATAGAGGTGGCCGGGAACCATCTGGTCCATGGCCAGCTCCATGGTAAGGTCTTTAAAAGCAATAAAGCGACTAAACAGCCGCTTTGATGGCTTTTGTACTGCAGGGAATCATTGGCTGAAAAAAAAAACATACAGTGGAACCTTGGATTACGAGCATAATCCGTTCCAGGAGAATGCTCGTAATCAAAATTACTTGCACTTCAAAGCGAGTTTCCCAATAGAAGTCAATGGAAACGAAGATAATTTCTTCCGCATTGACTTCTATTACATGCAATACCGCATGTGGCCAGAGGTGGTAGGGGAGAGCTTCGGAAATACTCGGGGACAGCTCGGAAAGCCTCAGAAACACTCGGGAACAGAGTATTTCTGAGTATTTCCGAACGACTCTGAACCGTTCTGAGTATCCCCTGTGACCCCCACACCTCTGGCCAAATGTGGTACTGAACCGCCCATTAGCTTGAATTCTGCTTCGTTTTGTAAGACAACACTCGCAAACTGAGTCAGAATTTTTTAAAGTTGCTTGTCTTTCACGCTCGTTAACTTAAACGTTTACTTAACGTAAACCGAGGCTCCACTGTATCTGGATAATGCCTGTAGCTGCGGGCATTATTCAAATATCTCCACCCAAAGTCCAGAACGTCATATGATGTCCTACAGGCAGGAAGTGGTTAAGCCCTACCTGTGCTTCTCCTGTTGCCTTGGTGTTCTGTCTCCATGTGCCCCTGGCCTGCATTTCCTGTGTTCCTGCATTCCCGATCCTGTTCCTGCACCCTGACCTGGCCCTGCAGCCTGATCCCTTCCTACCTGCTCTCTCCATCTCCTGTTACCCTCTCCCCATCCTGTCTTGTCCCCAGCTCCCTGCCTAATCGTGTATGACCCTGGCTCTGCTTCAACTACGCTTCGCATATCGTGTTTCCTGTATTTACTTGGTTTGGGCCGTTGTTCATTGTGTGTCACCAATGTTTGGTTTGTGAACAAACATATTGTCGCTATATAAACTTGCGCTAATGGTGTAACAAATGTAAAAAAATAAAAATAAACTAGAAGTGGAATATCAGGTGCAGCTCCTGTACACAAAGTGCTATTCATGTGACCAAATACAATACAAATATAAATGACAGCGCTAGCAAACACAACATTAATAAAAGTGAAAGAGAGTTTGTTCCGAAACTGTTGCATACACACGGTCGGACAAAGTTGTCGGAAAATCCGATCGTACGTAACGTGATGACGTTATTTCGTTACGACGGGACTACGTTCAGGCTAGTAGCCAATAGTTTTGGTCTAGGAATTTGATCTGAGCAGGCGTGGCACTTTGTCCGATCGGAATTATCTACACACAATCGGACAAAGTCCGATCGGATCATGTTGTCGGAAAGTTTTCTAGCCCAGCTCTAAAATGTTGTCCGTCGGATATTCCGACGGAAACAGTCCGATGGAGCCCACACACGGTCGGATTATCGGACAACGCGGTCCGATCGGACATTTTCGGTCAGAATGTCCGACCGTGTGTACAAGGGCTTATAGTGAAATACCGCTTTGGCTTTTATTGCGCATAAAAATGAATACTTACAAAAGGCAAAAAAACATGGAGCTGTGATTAGAAAAGCGCAGTTCGCGGCGTGCGTTCCACCGATACCGGAAGTGCGCTTCCTTTTGCGATTAATAGGCGATTCGTAGTGTAAACCGGGGCTAAAGCATCCTGGTCACCCATTCTGACAGATCAGATTTTCAATAATCATAAAGCTGGAAAATCTCCACATTGTATCATATAGAAATTGCTCACCCCAAAAAATATTCAATTGACAAATAATCAGAGCTCTACCTTATAATATCACTACCAATACTTGGATCAATTCCATTCATAACACATCCCAAGGAGAAAGCGCTTAGAATCTCTCATAATTACCTGGCAGGGTTACTATTGTGACAACAAATCATCAGTAAAACTAACCTGTCCCAGGAGCGTCCAATCCCAACTCACGCTCCCTATTAGAGGGGACAATCCAACTGTGAGCAGCTGATGAGGATCTCTCAGTGATTTCTCTGTAGACTTTAATCTGCAGATTGTAGAGAATATATATATATAGGCAGGGAGATTGGGCAAGATCAGACTTGCAGGAACAGAACAACTTCCACTTTCATTTTCATTTTAGAATTATAATACTGGATACAAATCCTGTACTCAGTCCCTATTCTGTATGTATGGACTCTGCACAGTACTACTTCTCTTGTCCTGTATGCCGGGTGTAATTCTCAGTATCTGTTCTTATTCTGTATGTATGGACTCTGCACAGTACCACTTCTCCTGTCCTGTATGCCGGGTGTAATTCTCAGTATCTGTTCTTATTCTGTATGTATGGACTCTGCACAGTACTACTTCTCTTGTCCTGTATGCCGGGTGTAATTCTCAGTATCTGTTCTTATTCTGTATGTATGGACTCTGCACAGTACTACTTCTCTTGTCCTGTATGTCGGGTGTAATTCTCAGTATCTGTTCTTATTCTGTATGTATGGACTCTGCACAGTACTACTTCTCTTGTCCTGTATGTCGGGTGTAATTCACAGTATCTGTTCTTATTCTGTATGTATGGACTCTGCACAGTACTACTTCTCTTGTCCTGTATGCCGTGTGTAATTCTCAGTATCTCTTCTTATTCTGTATGTATGGACTCTGCACAGTACCACTTCTCTTGTCCTGTATGTCGGGTGTAATTCTCGGTATCTGTTCTTATTCTGTATGTATGGACTCTGCACAGTACTACTTCTCTTGTCCTGTATGTCGGGTGTAATTCTCAGTATCTGTTCTTATTCTGTATGTATGGACTCTGCACAGTACTACTTCTCTTGTCCTGTATGTCGGGTGTAATTCTCAGTATCTCTTCTTATTCTGTATGTATGGACTCTGCACAGTACTACTTCTCTTGTCCTGTATGTCGGGTGTAATTCTCAGTATCTGTTCTTATTCTGTATGTATGGACTCTGCACAGTACTACTTCTCTTGTCCTGTATGTCGGGTGTAATTCTCAGTATCTGTTCTTATTCTGTATGCATGGACTCTGCACAGTACTACTTCTCTTGTCCTGTATGTCGGGTGTAATTCTCGGTATTTGTTCTTATTCTGTATGTATGGACTCTGCACAGTACTACTTCTCTTGTCCTGTATGCCGGGTGTTATTCTCAGTATCTGTTCTTATTCTGTATGTATGGACTCTGCACAGTACTACTTCTCTTGTCCTGTATGTCGGGTGTAATTCTCGGTATTTGTTCTTATTCTGTATGTATGGACTCTGCACAGTACTACTTCTCTTGTCCTGTATGCCGGGTGTTATTCTCAGTATCTGTTCTTATTCTGTATGTATGGACTCTGCACAGTACTACTTCTCTTGTCCTGTATGTCGGGTGTAATTCTCAGTATCTGTTCTTATTCTGTATGTATGGACTCTGCACAGTACCACTTCTCTTGTCCTGTATGCCGGGTGTAATTCTCAGTATCTGTTCCGGGAAAGATGTCGGCCGTGTCATTAGTGTGCGCTTCATTCTACAGTAGGTATTTGATGATGATCTAATATGTGATGCACACTTGCAGTAAACGTCTTTGCCTTGCAGGTTTTTTGGGGTTTTTTTTTTCTGAGGTAAACTTCCTTAAAACAGAACTACACTTCTCCTCCCCCCTCTTCATAAGGGATTTCTTCCACTGTGTACAAACAGCCTTGATTTGCCTGGAACTCGGCCTTTAACCACTTCAGCCCCGGCTGATTTCCCCCTTAATGACCAGCCCATTTTTTTGCGATTCAGCACTGCGTCGCTTTAACTGACAATTGCACGGTCCCGCAACGTTGTACCCCCAACAAAATTGACGTCCTTTTTTTCCCACAAATAGAACTTTCTTTTGGTGGTATTTGATCACCTCTGCGGTTTTTATTTTTCGCGCTATAAACAAAAGAAGAGCAAAAATTTTGAAAAAAAACCAATGGGGGTTATTTACTAAAGGCAAATCCACTTTGCACTTCAAGTGCACTTGGAATTAAAGTCGCTGCAGATCCGAGGGGGACATGCAAGGAAAATAAAAAAACAGCATTTTTGCTTGTACATGATTGGATGATAAAATCAGCAGAGCTTCCCCTCATTTCAGATCTACCCCTCAGATCGACAGAGACTGCACTTCCAAGTGCACTTGTAGTGCAAAGTGGATTTGCCTTTAGTAAATCAACCCCCCCATATCTTTTACTTTTTGCTATAATAAATATCCCAAATAAAAAAAAAAAAAGAAATACATTTTTCCTCAGTTTAGGCCGCTACGTATTCTTCTACATATCTTTGGTAAAAAAAAAAAAAAAAATCGCAATAAGCGTATATATATTGGTTTGCGCAAAAGTTATACTGTCTATAAAATAGGGGATATATTTATGGCATTTTTATTATTATTTTTTTACTACTAATGGCTGCGATCTGCGATTTTTATCGGGGCTGCGTTATTGCGGACAAATCGGACGCTTTTGACACATTTTTGAGACCATTGACAACTATACAGCGATCAGTGCTATAAAAATGCACTGATTACTGTATAAATGTCACTGCCAGGGAAGGGGTTAACACTAGGGGGCGATCAAGGGGTTAAATGTGTTCCCTAGGTGTGAATCTAACTGGGGGGGGGGGAGGTGAGGATGTGGCTGACTAGAGGAGGAGATAGAGCGTTGTTCCTACTTAGTAGGAACACACGATCTGTCTCCTCTCCCTGAGAGAACCGGGATTTTTGCGTTTACACGGACAGATCCCATTTCTCACTCTGTCACGAGTGATTGTGGGTGCCTGGTGGTCATCGCGCACCGTTGGGCACCCGCATCGGCTCCGGGGCACACTCGCGCCCCTCCTACAGTGTCTTAAAGGCTCCCCCGAGGTACAGCTACGACAGCTCGCCCAGGGGGAGCCATTCTGCCGCAGTGTAATATCGGCGGTCGGTCGGGAACCGGCTAAAGAAGCAGGTTTGTTGACTGTTGTGCCATTTGTCACATTGCTTGTGCCTGGGGGTTGAGGTATAGGGGGGGAGGGGTCTGACGTAGCTAAAAGTAACCCCCCTGCCTTTCTTCTGCCCGTTCACATAGGCCTATATGCCTAACCAAGGACGTGTCTGTATCTAATTGTTCGATATATTTCATCATCACATATTATTTGCTGCTTTTGTTGCTTTTTTTTTACCATCAGTGACACTTCACCTGAGATATCTCTATAAAGTACAAGTTTATGTTCTTCACCTTATAAATGTCTTTATTGCACAAGTAAACAAAGCTTAACCACGTGCCGCCCGCCCTATAGGCGAATGACGGCTGCAAAGGGGTTTCAAAATCCTGACCGGACGTCCTCAGGATTTTGAGCCGCTGCGCGCCTTCGGTGGCGCGCATCGCGGCGATCGTTGCTGCGGGGTGTCAGTCTGACACACCGCAACTATGATCTCGGTAAAGAGTCTCAGACGGAGACTCTACCACATGATCAGCCGTGTCCAATCACGGCTAATCACAGTGTAAATAGGAAGAGCCGGTGATCGGCTTTTCCTCCCTCGCGTCTGTCAGACGCGAATAGAGGAGAACCGATCGGCTGCTCCTCTGACAGGGGGGGCTGTGCTGATCGATTATCAGCGCAGCCCCCCCCCCCCAAGGATGCCCACACTGGACCACCAGGGACGCCACCAGACCACCAGGGATGCCCAGCACCAGGTATGCCCCCCTAGACCACCAGGGATGGAAGTCAGTGCCCACAATGGATGCCAATCAGTGCCCACAACGGGCATCACTAATTGGCATGCATTATTATTTGGCACTGATTGGCATCCATTAGTACAAAACAATACAATACAATGTCGCCTATCAGTGCCCATCTGTGCCACCTATCAGTGCCCATCTGTGCCACCTATCAGTGGCCACCCGTGCCACCTATCAGTGCCCATCCGTAGCACATATCAGTGCCCATCCATGCCAACTATCACCGCCTATCCATGCCCATCTGTACCGCCTATCCATGCCCATCTGTGCCGCCTATCCATGCCCATTCATGCTGCCTATCCATGCCCATTCATGCCAGCTATCAGTGTCAATTTGTGCCACCTATCAGTGTCCATCCGTGTCTCCCATCAGTGCCCATCAGTGCCGCCTATCAGTGCCACATGTCAGTGTCCAATGCCACCTCATCAGTGCAACTTCATTGGTGCCACTTCATCAGTGCCCGTCAGTGCAGCCTTATCAGTGCCCGTCAGTGAAGGAAAAAACATACTTATTTACAAAGTTTTGAAACTGAAACAAAAAAAAACATATTTTTTTTTTTCAAAATTTTCGGTCTTTTTTTTATTTGTTTAGCAAAAAATAAAAACCGCAGAGGTGATCAAATGTCATTCAAAGTGCGACAGCGCTGAAAGCTCAAAAATTGGTCTGGGCAGGAAGGTGTTTAAATGTCCCCCCGGTATTGAAGTGGTTAAAGTGATACTAAAGCTTTGTTTTAAAAAAATATAACAAACATGTCATACTTTCCTCCACTGTGCAGCTCGTTTTGCACAGAGTGGCCCCTCGGTCCTCCTCTTCTGGGGTCCCCCGCCGGCTCTTGCGGCTCCTCCCCACATTAGATAACCCCCCTAGGAACCAAAGTAAGGGAGAGGATGTCACTGCTCCAGGAGGATCGTTTAATAACAAAAGCTCTCCGCCCAGCTAAAGAAGCCACAGGTGCCGGCAATGCGTATGGCGATGAATGAGAAAATGGGTTCTGGACAGCCGCACTCCAAAAAAAAAAAGGCCTTTTATTAAAAAAAAAAAAAAAAAAACCACACGAAATCCAGAATGCATGTCACAGCAGAACAAGACAGCTGATGCGTTTCACACTACACACAGTGCATAGTCATAGCTCGCGGCCCGCAGAGTGCATGTCACAGCAGAACAAAACCACTGCTGCGTTTCACACTACACACAGTGCATAGTCATAGCTCATGGGGCCGCAGAATGCATGTCACAGCAGAACAAGACAACTGACGCGTTTCACACTACACACAGTGCATAGTCATAGCTCGTGGGGCCGCAAAATGCATGTCACAGCAGAACAAGGCACACACTACACACAATGCACTACACACAGCGTTTCACACTACACACAGTGCATAGTCATAGCTCATGGGGCCGCAGAATGCATGTCACAGCAGAACAAAACCACTGCTGCGTTTCACACTACACACAGTGCATAGTCATAGCTCGCGGGGCCGCAGAATGCATGTCACAGCAGAACAAGGCACACACTACACACAATGCACTACACACAGCGTTTCACACTACACAGTGCATAGTCATAGCTCGCGGCCCGCAGAGTGCATGTCACAGCAGAACAAGACCGCTGCTGCGTTTCACACTACACACAGTGCATAGTCATAGCTCGCGGCCCGCAGAGTGCATGTCACAGCAGAACAAGACCGCTGCTGCGTTTCACACTACACACAGTGCTTAGTCGTAGCTCGCAGGCCGCAGAATGCATGTCACAGCAGAACAAGACAGCTGACGTGTTTCACACTACACAGTGCATAGTCATAGCTTGTGGGCCGCAGAATGCATGTCACAGCAGAACAAGACCGCTGCTGCGTTTCACACTACACACAGTGCATAGTCATAGCTCGTGGGGCCGCAGAATGCATGTCCCAGCAGAACAAGACAGCTGATGCGTTTCACACTACACACAGTGCTTAGTCATAGCTCGCGGGCCGCATCAAAGAGCACCCCCGACCTATTGGATATTAGTACAGGAGATTACACAAATAATGTATACGAGTGATTTTTATTTTTTTCTACTTTTTATTTTGGTTTTGTAATTTTAATTTTTTTTTTTTATACATGAGAGTTGGCAGTGCCAGGACAACGTCACCCAGCACCCAGGGCAAAGATGCTAAACTGGGCCCCCCCCCCTTCCCTTATGCCCCATACACACGAGCGGAGTTTCCGACCAGAAAAAAACTTGGATGATTTTTTCCGACGGAATTCCACACAAGCTTGGCTTGCATACACACAGTCACGCAAAAGTTTCGACCGCCAAGAACGCAGTGACGTACAACACTACGACGAGCCGAGAAAATTAAGTTCAATGCTTCCCAGCATGCGTCAAATTGTTTCTGAGCATGCGTAGGAATATTGCGCGGCGGAATTGCATACGGAATAACGGCATTTCCGATAGAAACTGATTTCCGTCAGAAAATTAGAGAACCTGCTCTCACTCTTCTGCTGGCCGAAATGCCGACCAGCAAATGTCCGATGGAGCGTACACACGGTCGCAATTTACAACCAAAAGCTCACATTGGACTTTTGCTGGCGCAATTTCCGATCGTGTGTACGCAGCATTAGGGTTAGGTTCAGGGCAACCCTCATCGCTGCAATAAACCACTGCGCCCAGGGCAGCTGCCGCCCCCTCCTGCCCACCCCTTTGCCAGGGCTGGCTTAGCCCTTCCTTCTCTGGGCTGGCCGCTCAGCTGTCGGCTAATTGCCAGCTCTCTTCTCTCTCCACAGTTACCAGCTGTTCCCGATGATGCTCGTCTGACCTGCCTATTTAAAGCCTTGCAGCTCACTTCACCTCTGCCTTCACGTTGGTCACATCACAAGGAACCATCTCCTGCGGTTTGTTTCAAGACTGGCTTGCTGACATCCCTCCTGGCTTCTTATCTTGCTTGCAGTTGCTCTACTTGGATCCCTGACTTCTGGCCTGGCTGACTACCCGATCTGGTTTATGAACTTTGGCCTGGCTGACTACCCGATCTGGCTACTGGACTCTGGCTATGCTTGACTACACTTTTTCTATTTACCTTTTTATTTTTATTAATAAACAAGTGTGATTTAATTGTACTTCTGTCTCGGTCTGATTCATGGTTTCTGACACCCTTGTGCCGGCCCCGAGAGTTGGTAGAGTCCAAACCAGGTTGTTTTTTTTAATTTTTGGAAGTTTTTCGCACTGGTTTTACCAGTGACTCCCATCATCTCTTATTATGCGGCGTACACACGATCGGAATTCCGGCCAGAAAAAGACCGATGAGAGCTTTTCATCAGAAAATGCGACCGTGTGTGTACGCTCCATCGGAATTTAGCTGGCCGAATTTCCACCAGCCAAAAATTGATAGCATGTTCTCAATTTTCCAGACGAAAAAACTTTCTATCGGAAATTCCGATCGCGTGTATGCAATTCCGACACGCCAAAAAATCAGATTCAACTACGAGACGGAAGCTATTGGCTACCGGCTATTGAACCTCCTTTTTCTAGTCACGTCGTACGTGTTGTACGTCACCGCGTTCTAAATAAATCGGAATTTGATGTAACCGTGTGTAGGCAAGACAGCTTGAGCCGAATTCCGTCGGAATTCTGTCGGGGAAAACCATCAGAGCTTTTTCCGACGAGAATTCCGATCGTGTGTACGCGGCATCATACTGTATATCTATACATACACAATATAGTGGATTGATATACATTTAGGGATTTGATTGGGAGGGTCAAAAGAAAGTTTTGTTACCTGTTTCGTTTGCCTTGACCTAATAGATAATAGCATGGAATTTCTGAATGTGAGTCGGAGTCATTTTTGTTTTGATATATGGTGTCTGTTGACTGGAAACCCCGTGGCTGAGTCATATGGTGACGCTTTACTGACCTTATATATAAAGTAAAAATAGAATGTTGGTGTTGTGATATATCACCTTCCATATCTTGCTTTGAATTGTTACTTTCATTTTATGACGATGTACTTTGGAATGCTTTTGTGAAGGATTTCCTGCTGATTCAGGCTGGAAGTTTCACAGACCCATTAACTGTTATTGTCCTCCACTAATCCCGACCAGATCACTGTCTGTAAGAAAAATGTTATTTTGTAAATTAACCACCTCGCGCCCGCCCTATAGCCAAATGACGGCCCTAGAGCAGGCGCTTTCCGTCCGGGAGGCCGTCCCTGGACATCCTGTTGTTTACTTCCGCGATGCGCGCCGCCGCGGGCGCGCATTGGGGAAGCTCTGTGTTTGCCGTGTCCCCCGGAGACAGGCAAACACAGATCGCTGTAAATGGAAAGTCACAGCGGCCGTTTACAGCGCGATCAGCGTGTCCAATGTGAGATGAACTCATATGTAAACATATGAGATCATCTCTCAGCGCCGCTCTCCCTCCTCACACAGACAGCGTGTGAGAGGGGAGAGATGAACGGCTGCAGCGGCCGTGAGTGTAAAAAAAAAAAAAAAATAAGTTAAAAAAAGTGCCATCCTGCCCCAGTGCTATCCTGCCCCAGTGCTATCCTGCCCCAGTGCCATCCACCCCAGTGCCATCCGCCCCAGTGCCATCCGCCCAAGTGCCATCCACCCCAGTGCTACCTGCCCCCAGTGCCACCTGTTAGTGCTATCTGTCCCCAGTGCTACCTGTTGTCAGTGCCATTTGTCCCCAGTGCCATCTGTCATCAGTGCCACGTATAAGTGCCATCTGTCATCAGTACCACGTGTCATCAGTGCCACATAGTGCCATCTGTCATCTGTGCCACATATTAGTGCCACGTATCAGTGCCATTTGTCATCAGTGCCACCTGTCAGTGTCACGTGCCATCTGTTGTCAGTGTCACGTGTCATCAATGCCACTTATCAGTGCCATCTGTCATCCGTGTCACGCGTCATCGGTGCCACGTATTAGTGCCATCTGTCATCGGTGGCATGTATTAGTGCCACGTATTAGTGCCATCTATCATCAGTGCCACGTATTAGTGCCACGTATTAGTGCCACATGTCATCAGTGCCACGTATACGTGCCACGTGTCATCAGTGCCACGTATAAGTGCCATCTGTCATCAGTGCCACATATTAGTGCCATCTGTCATCAGTGTCATTGTCCTGGTGCTCCAGGGCATTCAAAAGTGTAATAAGCAGTCAACAAGTTAGATGTGTAATTTATGCTCCTAGAACACATGATGGCGCTACCTGCATGTTGGGCCTCTCTATGTGGCCAGGCTGTGAAAAGTTCCCACACATGTGGTATTGTAATACTCAGGAGGAGTAGCAGAATTTTTTTGGGGGTGTCATTTGTGGTATACACATGCCACGTGAGAGAAATAACCTATTACAATTACAATTTTGTGGAAAAAAATAAAAAAAATGAAAAATCTTAATTTTGCAAAGAATTGTGGGAAAAAAATGACATCAAAAAGCTCACCATGCCTCTTACTACATACCTTGGAATGTCTACTTTCCAAAAAGGGGTCATTTGGGGGGTATTTGTACTTTCCTGACTTGTTCGGGTCACAAGAAGCGAGATAGGCCACCAGTACATCAGATGTGATCAATTTTGTGCGATTCGCACCACAACTTGTAGACTCTCTAACTTTCACAAAGACCAAATAATATCCACTAATTTGGGTTATTTTTACCAAAGATATGTAGCAGTATAAATTGTGGCCAAAATTTATGAAGAAAAATTACTAATTTGCATAATTCTGTCACAGAAACAAAGAAATATGCGTTTTTTTTTCAAAATTTTCGGTCTTTTTTCATTTATAGTGCAAAAAATAAAAACCCCAGAGGTGATCAAATGCCACCAAAAGAAAGCTCTATTTGTGGGAAAAAAAGGACAAAAAAATTCATTTGGGTACAGTGTTGCATGACTGAGTAATTGTCATTCAAAGTGTGAGAGCACCGAAAGCTGAAAATTGGTCTGGTCAGGAAGGGTGTTTAAGTGCCCAGTAAGCAAGTGGTTAAATGTGCTGTTGCCTTGTCACTTGGTTACACTTTTCAAAGAAGGATTACTGACTTGATCTTGCAGAACCAGTTTAAATAGAGTGTCACAGCCCTGCAATACGATATATATGTACACTGAGTTCAACCATAAACGCAGTCTCTGATGATCTCATGTACCATGTCTGCAGTCTCTGATCATCTCTTGTACCATGTCTGCAGTCTCTGATCCTCTCTTGTACCGTGTCTGCAGTCTTTCACCATCCCTTGTACCGTGTCTGCAGTCTCTGATCCTCTCTTGTACCGTGTCTGCAGTCTCTGATCATCTCTTGTACCGTGTCTGCAGTCTCTGATCCTCTCTTGTACCGTGTCTGCAGTCTCTGATCATCTCTTGTACCGTGTCTGCAGTCTCTGATCATCTCTTGTACCGTGTCTGCAGTCTCTGACCATCTCTTGTACCGTGTCTGCAGTCTCTGATCATCTCTTGTACCGTGTCTGCAGTCTCTGACCATCTCTTGTACCGTGTCTGCAGTCTCTGACCATCTCTTGTACCGTGTCTGCAGTCTCTGATCCTCTCTTGTACCGTGCCTGCAGTCTCTGATCCTCTCTTGTACCGTGCCTGCAGTCTCTGATCCTCTCTTGTACCGTGTCTGCAATCTCTGATCATCTCTTGTACCGTGTCTGCAGTCTCTGATCATCTCTTGTACCGTGTCTGCAGTCTCTGATCCTCTCTTGTACCGTGCCTGCAGTCTCTGGTCCTCTCTTGTACCGTGTCTGCAGTCTCTGATCCTCTCTTGTACCGTGCCTGCAGTCTCTGATCCTCTCTTGTACCGTGTCTGCAGTCCCTGATCATCTCTTGTACCGTGTCTGCAGTCTCTGATCCTCTCTTGTACCGTGTCTGCAGTCTCTGATCATCTCTTGTACCGTGTCTGCAGTCTCTGATCCTCTCTTGTACCGTGTCTGCAGTCTCTGATCATCTCTTGTACCGTGTCTGCAGTCTCTGATCATCTCTTGTACCGTGTCTGCAGTCTCTGACCATCTCTTGTACCGTGTCTGCAGTCTCTGACCATCTCTTGTACCGTGTCTGCAGTCTCTGATCCTCTCTTGTACCGTGCCTGCAGTCTCTGATCCTCTCTTGTACCGTGCCTGCAGTCTCTGATCCTCTCTTGTACCGTGTCTGCAATCTCTGATCATCTCTTGTACCGTGTCTGCAGTCTCTGATCATCTCTTGTACCGTGTCTGCAGTCTCTGATCCTCTCTTGTACCGTGCCTGCAGTCTCTGGTCCTCTCTTGTACCGTGTCTGCAGTCTCTGATCCTCTCTTGTACCGTGCCTGCAGTCTCTGATCCTCTCTTGTACCGTGTCTGCAGTCCCTGATCATCTCTTGTACCGTGTCTGCAGTCTCTGATCATCTCTTGTACCGTGTCTGCAGTCTCTGATCATCTCTTGTACCGTGTCTGCAGTCTCTGATCCTCTCTTGTACCATGCCTGCAGTCTCTGATCATCTCTTGTACCGTGTCTGCAGTCTCTGATCCTCTCTTGTACCGTGCCTGCAGTCTCTGATCCTCTCTTGTACCATGCCTGCAGTCTCTGATCCTCTCTTGTACCGTGCCTGCAGTCTCTGATCCTCTCTTGTACCGTGCCTGCAGTCTCTGATCCTCTCTTGTACCGTGCCTGCAGTCTCTGATCCTCTCTTGTACCGTGCCTGCAGTCTCTGATCCTCTCTTGTACCGTGTCTGCAGTCTCTGAGCATCTCCTGTAGTGTGTCTTACACATATACAACTCACATACACAGGCTGTATGTGAGTGATATGAGGTGTATATGTGTGACATAGGCTGCATATGAGTGACATTATACACACATACACAGAAAATGTTCACACATATATTAATGTGTCGTGGGGGGTCTTGTTGCGTCACCTGCCCGAAATTAGCTTTTGCAGGTTGGGATTAGGGATGAGCCCCGGCGTATTCACACACTCTATGTGCAGAGCCCGCCAGGAAGTCAGCACAACGCAGCACACATCGGGGCAATGTCTCACTGCCTGTGATTCGCGCAGCACTGCGCCGACTTCCTGGCGGGCTCTGCACATGGAGTGTGCGAACACGCTGGAGCTCATCCCTAGTTGGGATGTCTGTGGCTGTGAGCCGCGCCGAGTACACTCGGCTACTCTCGGCTCCGCTCGGGACTGCGAGAAGTCCCGGGAGCCGCAAAGATACACAGGACTCTGTATCTCTGCGGCGCCATTTTTAAACTTCAAGACTGAAATGATGACAAGGCTGCAAATGACACTGGACAAGGCTGCATTGATGGGCATTTAAATGTAAGTTTTTTTTTTTCCTTAAACTTTACTCCTAAAACTTTGGGCGCGTGTTATACGGTAATGTATAGAAGGTAGGGCCCGAAAATGACTCAAGCCCAGGGGCCCCGACCACCCTAAGTCCTGCCCTGGACATCACCATTGACACTAATACAGTGATCAGTGCTAATAACATGCACTCTCACTGTACTAATGACACAGGCTGGGAAGGGTTAATATTTAGGGGCAATCAAAGGGTTAACCGTGTGCCTAACAATGTTTACTGTGCTGCTTTTGCTGAGCGATGTGCTGACACATTGTTGCTGTCAGTAGAGAGTCCTGTGTTTTTTACCTGCACAGGGCTCTCTTCTGTCATTGGATCAGCGGGTTACGGCCATAAATCATTGGCGGGGACCCAAAGATTGGCTTGTGCTGTAGCAAATGACAGCACAGCTGGGGCAGTGAGCGTGGGCTCTCGCGACCCTCTACCCGGAAATACCAAATTACGTACATGTACATTAGGGATGCACCGATAGTTTTTTTTTATTTATTTTTTTTAGTGCTCGCCGATACCAATCACCGATACCCGCCGCAACTGTTTTGTTTTAACTGCAGCTGTCAGTAATGGTACAAAGCATTGAAAAGTTATTTACAAATGAAATTGATTTATTTTTAATTTGGCGCTTTTTCAATGTGAAATGTGTAAATATATGTTACTATATATGTGTAAAAATATTCACGAATAAAGCAAACAAAAAAAAAAAAAGTTTTAATTGTTTATCGTTTATAAAATAGATGTGAACAAAAGAAAAAAAAGCAGGAAAATAATAATTAAATGGAGGAGAATAGGGAGATATTTAAGGCTGATTTGAGTAAATTAAGGGTTATTAACCACTTTCAGCCCCGGACCAATTTGCTGGTCAAAGACCAGACCACTTTTTGCGATTCGGCACTGCGTCGCTTTAACTGACAATTGCGCGGTCGTGCGACATGGCTCCCAAACAAAATTGATGTCCTTTTTTTTCCCCACAAATAGAGCTTTCTTTTGGTGGTATTTGATCACCTCCTGCGGTTTTTATTTTTTGCGATATAAACAAAAATAGAGCGACAATTTTGGAAAAAAAACGCATTATTTTTTACTTTTTTGTTATAATAAATATCCCCCAAAAATATTTAAAAAAACATTTTTTTCCCTCAGTTTAGGCCGATACGTATTCTTCTACATATTTTTGGTAAAAAAAATCGCAATAAGCGATTATTGATTGGTTTGCGCAAAAGTTATAGCATTTACAAAATAGGGATAGTTTTATAGCATTTTTATTAATTTTTTATTATTTTTTTTTTTTTTACTAGTAATGGCGGCGATCAGCGATTTTTATTGTGACTGCGACATTGTGGCGGACACATCGGACATTTTTGACACATTTTTGGGACCATTGTCATTTATACAGTAATCAGTGCTATATAAATGCAGTGATTCCTGTGTAAATGACACTGGCAGTGAAGGGGTTAACCAGTGGGTGGCAGTGTAGGGGTTAAGTGTTCCTAGGGGTGTGTTACTAACTGTGGGGGGGATGGGCTTTCATTTAGTGAACACTGATCTCTGCTCCAATCACATGGAGCAGAGATCAGCGTCACTAGTTGCTAGGCAGAATGGGGAAATGCTGTTTACTCAGCATTTCCTCCATTCGGCCGCTCCGTGAGACGATCGCGGGGATGCCCGCGGCGATCGAGTCCGTGGGTCCCGCGACCGGACTCACGGGGGTCCCGACCAGCGCGGGAGCGCGCCGCCGGCGGCGCGCTCCCGATGGCAGGGCAGCATTGAATATTGGACGTACCTGTACACCAATATGCCTGCCCGTGCCATTCTGTCGATGTACATCGTCGTGCGCTGGTCGGGAAGTGGTTAAGGGGTTAAACAGAGGGACATTTCTTCATCCCTTTTGATCTGCAGATAAAGAAACAGAAATATACAAAAAGAAACAATGTTTATTTTTAGTCTTTCATGGCTGAGCAATGTTGTTAATAAACATTGCCGGCATCTTTTTTTTTTTTTTTGACAGCTCCAATTACCGGACTTCTTTAACACTGGGGAGACCCCACTGACATCTCAAAGAGACGAGTCTGAAACTATCGGTTTCAGGTATCAGAGCATTTGCACGAGTACCGATACTTGTGCAAATACTCAGCATCAGCACCGATACCGATACTAGTATCGGTGCAACCCTAATGTACATGATTTGGCGCAGAGGGTTCTGAATCGGTTAAGGGGGTACCCCGCACAAATGCATGAGAACCTTATCTGAGCACGCAGCCTGGCTGGTCAGATAAGGATGAAAAAGGACGAGCGTGCCATCCCTGAACTATACTAGGGCACATGCCCTTTAACCACTTCAGCTCCAGAAGATTTACCCTCCTTCATGACCAGGCCATTTTTTCCTGATACGGCACTGCATTATTTTAATTGACAATTGCGCGGTCGTGCGACGCTATGCCCAAATAAAGTTTATCTCCTTTTTTCCCCCACAAATAGAGATTTCTTTTGGTGGTATTTGATCACCTCTGCGTTTTTTGCGCTATGAACAAAGAAAGGCCGACAATTTTTGTACCTTCTGGTATAAAACACATCTAATTAAAAAAAATTACAAAATCAAATTTATTCCTCAGTTTAGGTCCATATGTATTCTGCTACATATTGTTAGAAGAAAAAAAATCCCAATAAGTGCATATTGATTGGTTTGTGTAAAAGTTATCGTGTCTACAAATTATGGGATATTTTTATGGAATTTTTTTTTTTTTACTAGTAATGGCGGCGATCAGAGACTTATAGCGGGACTGCAATATTGCGGCAGACAAATCGGACACCGAGTGACACTTTTGACACTTTATTGGGCACCAGTGACACTAATACCGTGATCAGTGCTAAACATATGTACTAATGACACTGGCTGGGAAGGGGTTGTCATTGGGGTGATCAAATGGTTAAATGTGTGCCTAGGGCAGTGATGGGGAACCTTGGCACCCCAGATGTTTTGTAACTACATTTCCCATGATGTTCAACTACTCTGCAGAGTGAATGAGCATCATGGGAAATGTAGTTACAAAACATCTGGGGTGCCGAGGTTCACCATCACTGGCCTAGGGAGTGCTTACTAACTCTAGGTACTATGGGAAGGCAGAGATCCGTGTTCCTGCTTTGCAGAAATACAGGATCACTACCTTCCCTATAGACAGAACGGCGATCTGACTTGTTTTGACCGCTGTTCTGCTTCTGTCCCGAATGATCCAGCGGGCTCGCTGTTCGCTGGGACCCGCTGATTGGCTCCTGATGTGTCACCAGCGCTGTGTGCGCACCCCAGACCCGGAAGCGCAGGATCAGGTACAGGTACGTGATCCTGCGCAGGAGAGCCACCTTGCCGCTATATATATATATATATATATATATATATATATATATATATATATATATACAGTGGTGTGAAAAAGTGTTTGCCCCCTTCCTCATTTCCTGTTCCTTTGCATGTTTGTCACACTTAAGTGTTTCGGAACATCAAACCAATTTAAACAATAGTCAAGGACAACACAAGTAAACACAAAATGCAATTTGTAAATGAAGGTGTTTATTATAAAAGGTGAAAAAAAATCCAAACCATCATGGCCCTGTGTGAAAAAGTGATTGCCCCCTAAACCTAATAACTGGTTGGGCCACCCTTAGCAGCAACAACTGCAACCAAGCGTTTGCGATAACGTGCAATGAGGCTTTTACAGCGTCCTGGAGGAATTTTGGCCCACTCATCTTTGCAGAATTGTCCTAATTCAGTTACATTAGAGGGTTTTCGAGCATGAACGGCCTTTTTAAGGTCATACCACAACATCTCAATAGGATTCAGGTCAGGACTTTGGCTAGGCCACTCCAAAGTCTTCATTTTGTTTTTCTTCAGCCATTCGGTGGTGGACTTGCTGGTGTGTTTAGGATCATTGTCCTGCTGCAGAACCCAAGTTCGTTTCAGCTTGAGTACACGAACAGATGGTCGGACATTCTCCTTCAGGATCTCTTGGTAGACAGCAGAATTCATAGTTCCTTTTATCACGGCAAGTCTTCCAGGTCCTGAAGCAGCAAAACAGCCCCAGACCATCACACTACCACCCCCATATTTTACTGTTGGTATAATGTTCTTTTTATGAAATGCAGTGTTCCTTCTACGCCAGATATACTTGGACACACACCTTCCAAAGAGTTCCACTTTTGTCTCATCGGTCCACAGAATGTTGTCCCAAAAGTCTTGGGGATCATCAAGATGTGTTGTGGAGAAATTGAGACGAGCTTTGATGTTCTTTTTGCTCAGCAGTGGTTTTCTCCTTGGAACTCTGCCATGCAGGCCATTTTTGCCCAGTCTTTTCCTGATGGTGGAGGCATGAACGCTGACCTTAACTGAGGCAAGTGAGGCCTGCAGTTCCTTGGACGTTGTTGTGGGGTCTTTTGTGACCTCTTGGATGAGTCGTCGCTGCGCTCTTGGGGTAATTTTGGGCGGCCGGCCACTCCTGGGAAGGTTCACCACTGTTCCATGTCTTCGCCATTTGTGGATAATGGCTCTCACTGTGGTTCGCTGGATTCCCAAAGCTTTGGAAATGGCTTTATAACCCTTTCCAGACTGATAGATCTCAATTACTTTCTTTCTCAATTGTTCCTGAATTTCTTTGGGTCTCGGCATGATGTGTAGCTTTTAAGGATCTTCTGGTGGACCTTACTGTGTCAAGCAGCTCCTATTTAAGTGATGCCTTGATTGTGAACAGGTGTGGCAATAATCAGGCCTGGGTGTGGCTAGAGAAATTGAACTCAGGTGTGGACAACCACAGTTATAGTAAGTTTTAACAAGGGGGGCAATCACTTTTTCACACAGGGCCATGATGGTTTGGATTTTTTTTCACCTTTAATAATAAACACCTTCATTTACAAATTGCATTTTGTGTTTACTTGTGTTGTCCTTGACTATTGTTTAAATTGGTTTGATGTTCCGAAACACTTAAGTGTGACAAACATGCAAAGGAACAGGAAATGAGGAAGGGGGCAAACACTTTTTCACACCACTGTATATATATATATACATACATACATACATACATACATACATACATACAGTATCATTTCGGCAAGCAGTTAACATGGGTGGGTGCCTTGCCAGGGAGATCCCATGGCAAAGCAACTTGTCCCCATGTTGATTAAGACAAGGGTCTCATCTCCACAACCCTGACCGGTGATTATGGGATCTGCGGGTTAGGGGCTTATTGGAAGCTGGAAGCCCTCTTTAATAATAATGGGGCCCCCCAGATACCAGCCCCCCTACAAGAATGAATATGGGGTACATAGTACTGAACCATCAGTTCATACCTATTTACAGCCTTTGCTTTTTATCATCCATTGGAACCGTCACTTTGTTGCAGTCCTGATTTGTTTCTCCTGCTTACTAACTACATTCTTTTAAAGAGGAAGTAAACCCTGATGGGTGTTACTTCCTCTTTGATTCCCTGCAAAGGTAAAGCATAATGGGCTACTATGCATCGCATCGCATCGCATAGTAGTCCATTATGTGTCACTTACCTGACACAGGAGCCAGCGAAGTCACCGCTGTCCCCTGTAGTCCGGAGCCTCCATCTTCTCGGTGGGTCTCGCTGCTCCACCGCTGTCATTCGGCGAAGCCGCGATGACGTCACTCCCGCGCATGCGCACAGGAGCCGCCACTCGTGGTATATCACTGTTGACAGCGGCGCGCTCAATGCGCCTGCGCGCCGCTGTCTACGGCGCATGCGTGGTGCCTGTCTTTTGGCAAATATCTCCTAAACCGTGTAGGTTTAGGAGATATTTCTTGGACCTACATGTAAGCCTTAACCTCCCTGGCGGTATGATTCGTTCTGGTTTCAGGTGCTGAAAGCGGTACAATTATTTTGCATGGAAATTTGGAGTTTTATATTGTAGTCCTGCAATTCTTAAGCCGCGTACACACGGGCGGACTGTCTGGCCAACTAAGTCCGTCAGACAATCCGACAGACAGTCCGTCCTACTTTCGAATGAACGGACTTGACCACACACGATGAACAAACAGTCCGCTGAAAGCTTGCGCGATGACGTGTACAGCACGTACGACGGGACTAGAAATAAGACGTCCAATACACAGCAATGCAACCTTCCGCCGTGTAAATCCTTTCTGAGCATGCGCCATACTTAGTCCGTCCAACTAGCCTACTCACGAGCGGACTGTCCGCTGAAACCAAAGTTGGACGGACAATATTACGGAAATTCGGAAATACTTAGTCCGCCAGACTGCACGCTGAAAAAGTCCGCTGAAGCCCACACACGAGCGGACTGTCCGCTGAAATGTGTTTCGGCGGACTAAGTTGGACAGACAGTCCGCCCGTGTGTACGCGGCCTTAGGAATAACTCTCTTAAATCTGTTCAAGCCAGAGTCTAGCAGACATCCCGGGTATGATAAAGTTTATAATATAATAAATAATGATAAAAATTATTTAATAATGTAATCAAATCCTAAAACACTGAAAAAGGGGACACGTTTTGGTTGCTATGGACAATCTCCAAATTTCAGGCAGAAAAAACTGTATTTATAATATAAAAGTGCATGCAGGGCACTGCACAGACCACTAGGGACAAAGGGGTGTGTAATTTTTTTATACAGTACTGTAATCTGTAAGATTACAGTACTGTGGGTGTTTTGTGTACTTTTACTTTTTTGAATTTGGTGCCGATCTCCGCTCCAGTGCGTCGTAACGTCGCAGGGAACAGAGATCGGCGGCACTCGGGCACTGTGTGAATCGAGCGGAGGACAGCTCGATCACTCAGCGCGGAGGACATCGCAGGATCCAGGGGACAAGGTAAGCACCGTATTTATCGACGTATAACACGCGCCGGCGTATAACACGCACCCCAAGTTTAGGAGGGAATTTTAAGGAAAAAAAAAACAAACTTACATTTATATGCCCATCAGTGTCATCTGCAGCCTTGTCCACCATTGCAGCCTTGTGCAGCCTTGTCCACCAGTGCAGTCTTGTCCACCATTGCAGCCTTATGCAGTCTTGTCCCCCATTGCAGTCTTGTCCCCCATTGTAGGCTTATGCAGTCTTGTCCCCCATTGCAGCCGTGTCTATTTTATTTTTTAAAAATGCCGTCGCCGAGATACAGAGCCGGATGTGTATCTCGGCGGCGTGCGGTAGTTCTCGGCAGGCCTCCGGCCGACTTCGGCTCTTCTCGGGCAGCTTTCGGCCGTTCTCGGAAGCTTTCGGCCGCCGAGAAGAGCCGAAGGCGGCCGGAAGCTTTCGGCCGCTGAGAAGAGCCGAAGGCGGCCGAAAGCTTCCGAGAACAGCCGAAAGCTTCCGAGAACAGCCGAAAGCTTCTGAGAACAGCCGAAAGCTTCCGAGAACATCCGAAGGCGGCCGAAAGTCGCCTTGAAGAGCTGAAGGCGGCTGAAAGCCGCCCAGAGGCTCAGAATTTCGGGGGATCGGCGTATAACGCGCACCCACGATTTTCCCCTGCTTTTA
Organism: Lithobates pipiens; assembly: GCF_037356315.1. NCBI lineage: Eukaryota > Metazoa > Chordata > Amphibia > Anura > Ranidae > Lithobates > Lithobates pipiens. The sequence goes on along the minus strand of NW_027507784.1, from coordinate 24,328,930 downwards.
AGGGGAAAAAAGTGCGTGTTATACGCCGATAAATACGGTAACTCTCCCTGTGTCCTCCCTGTATCCAGCGATGCGATCCCGAGTCTGGCTCGGGGGTTACCGCTCGTGGAACTAAAATCCCAGCCAGACTCGGGATCACCGCCAGGGAGGTTAATCTAGGCTTACCTGTAGGTCAAAGTGGTTTGTAAGGGTTTACAACCACTTTAACCCCAATTAAGAACTCTCATTTTCCAAAGTCTACAAGGTTTATTGCATTACCAGAGATACAAAGTTACTAATATATTTTTTTTTTCCATTAGTCATAGAAAACTTAGTTTCACTTTGTTATTGGAGGACAAATTCCAAGGCTGCCGGCGGTTATTTTCCCACCCTTCCAGTGACAGCTGATGGAATTTGATATAACCTCGGGGCAAGAAAAACCAGTGACAAAGTGAAATGAAATCAGGAAGGGTTTTTCCTTGTAAATACTAAATCATCTTAGCTGCTAGGCAGGTTTTAGATTTTAAGTGCGTGTAAAAGCAAAAACCTCAGAGGCGGCCCATCCATAAGGGGGGCAGAAGCGCCGTCGCCCAAATCTTTATGCACCGGCCCCTAATCTTCATGCAGGGCGCCGGACGCATAGAGCTCTATGAGTTTTTTTGTTTTTTTTGTGAAGCACATGATTAGAACCTGAGCCCACCCTTTTTGAAGCCAATTAGAGCCTCAGGCTCTAAACCGAGCCCACCCACTTGTGACATTAACGAATGTTGATTCGCTAATGTCTTCCTGCTTCTCCCACTGGCCAATCAGGACAGGAAGCAGATCTTAAGACCGGATTGGCCAGGAGGAGAATGGACTGGATTGGCCTGAAGGAGAAGGGAAGCCGTCCGTGACCTCGATGGGGTAAGTGTGAGTCTGGTGGGCTTGCGGGCGGACGGGCAAGGGGGGAATGGGTGGGGGGGGGTATGTATGACCCCCAAAAAATGGAGCACCAGCCACCACTGGAAAACCTTCCGATTAGTATCACACAGAGCGGGGAAGCATTAGACCCTCTGTCGGGTATTTATGCTGTGTGGATTCACTGACAGACTAAAGTAAGCTATGGATTATATCATTTTCTTTCCTTCCACTGTGGGAAAAAGACAGACAGGTGGGAGGAGAACGGATCCCCTTCTGCTTGTTTGGTAACGGACCGGATTGGCAAGTCCGTTACACCCACCGGTCTATAGGGGTGAATGGAGATGCAGCGCTAAGAAATAAGTATGCCCCAGATTTGCATCTAAGGAGTAAAGTGTAAAATATGAAGTGCAGTGAAAGGATGAGTGCATATATACTCAATAAATAATAGACATGTGCGATTAGTTTCCTACGAATCGAATATTAGTATGAATTTCTGTAAATTCGTACATTCGGGAGGATCCAAATTCAAATTGCTATGCTTTCGAATTCTGTACGAAATTTCGTTTACGAATTTCGGATCCCAATTCCGTGACTGGTGTTTTGTTGACCAATCAGAGGTTTTCTTCTGCTGCTGAGTGGGGGTTGGGAAAATTACCTTTTTTAATATGGGAGTGGGAGACTGGTACTGGTAGTCATTGGGAGATTCAGAATCAGAACAAAATAAGAATGTTTGTTAATTACGATTATTCGTTATGATGAAGTTAAAAACCCATGAAATCATCACAGCACAGGGATGGTGAGAGACCATTATAATGAGCACAGCACAGGGATGGTGGGAGCCCCTCATAATGAGCACAGCACAGGGATGTTGGGAGCCCCTCATAATGAGAACAGCACAGGGATGGGGGGAGCCCCTCATAATGAGCATAGGGATGGTGGGAGCCCCTCATAATGGGCACAGCACAGGGATGGTGGGAGCCCCTCATAATGGGCACAGCACAGGGATGGTGGGAGCACCTCATAATGGGCACAGCACAGGGATGGTGGGTAGTGATGGGCCGAACCTCCGACGGGACGTTTCGCGAACGCGGACCGCGAACGCGGCCGACTGTTCGCGAAACCGGACGTTCGCCGCGGGCCCCATTGACTTCAATGGGAGGCGAACTTCGCAAACATTTAGGTCGAATTTGCAGCCACCAGGTAATTATTAGCAGGGAAAACATAGTCCCACCACCTGGCCAATGACATAATACATGTATGAGGTGAATTTGGGATCGATAACTACAAGCATTCTTTTTTTATTTGGGAAATTGTTCTGACAATTCAGGACTGTGGAGCGCATAAAGGCAATGGAGGAGAGGGAAGGTCAGGGACCAGGGTAGGCAAAGAAGAGGGTGCAGGAGATGATCACCAGCAGCGTCACATACAGCAATGACACCTGCACCGTGATAGAGGCATCTGACAACAGCACCGTGATACAGAGCACTGACATCAGCAGCGTGACATAAAGCATTAACACCAGCAGCGTGACATACAGCATTGACAGCAACACCGTGATAGAGAGCACTGACATCAGAAGCGTGACATTAAGCACTGACAGCAGCACCGTGACATTAAGCACTCACACCAGCACCGTGATATACAGCACTGACAGCAACACCGTGATAGAGAGTACTGACATCAGAAGCGTGACATTAAGCACTGACATCAGCACCGTGATATACAGCACTGACAGCAGCACCGTGACATTAAGCATTCACACCAGCAGCGTGACATACAGCATTGACAGCAACACCGTGATAGAGAGTACTGACATCAGAAGCGTGACATTAAGCACTGACATCAGCACCGTGACATTAAGCACTCACACCAGCACCGTGATATACAGCACTGACAGCAACACCGTGATAGAGAGTACTGACATCAGAAGCGTGACATTAAGCACTGACATCAGCACCGTGATATACAGCACTGACAGCAGCACCGTGACATTAAGCACTCACACCAGCACCGTGATATACAGCACTGACAGCAGCACCGTAAGCAGCCCCAGCAGGAAGTCAGCACAGCACAGGGATGGTGTGATCCCCTCATAGTAAGAACCCCCAGCAGGAACTCAGCACAGCACAGGGATGGTGTGATCCCCTCATAGTAAGCAGGCCCAGCAGAAACTCAGCACAGCACAGGGATGGTGTGATCCCCTCATAGTAAGAACCCCCAGCAGGAACTCAGCACAGCACAGGGATGGTGTGATCCCCTCATAAGCAGCCCCAGTAGAAATATGACACCGCACAACCTCTTCAAAGAGGAGGGTAGGGGCATATAGTACGGTGTGCTTTTTTGGGACAAGGAAGTGAGCCAGATGAAGAAAGAAGGTCTGTGTGCTTGATTAAAAAAATTGTTTATAGACATATACATGGTCTACTGGTCACATGTGTTGAATTCCTCTGAGATCCATGCCTCATTCATTTTTAGAAATGTGAGGTAGTTAACACTGTCGTGAGCTAGGCGAGTACGCTTATCGGTCACGATCCCCCCTGCTGCGCTGAACGTCCTTTCGGACAGGACACTGGATGAGGGGCAAGCCAACAGTTCGATTGCAAATTGGGCAAGCTCTGGCCAGAGGTCAAGCCTGCCCACCCAGTAGTGCAGGGGTTCATCACTCCTCAGAGCGTCCACATCGGCCGTTAACCCGATGTAGTCGGACACCTGATGGTCTAGGCGTTCCCTGATGCTGGATCCGGATGACACCTGTCGATGGGTCAGCTGAAAGAATGACCTCATATCCGAAGTCACCAACACATCTTCAAACCGGCCTCTTCTTGCAGGCGCTGTTGGATTGGTACCCGCAAATCCTTCTCTGGGAGTGGGAATTGCTCCTCTGCCAGCGCACGCAAAAGCAGAATGCAGCATTTCTCGAAGCAAGGCCTGGAAGTGCTGCATTCTGACAGCCCTCTGCGACGGCGGTAACATTTCCGCCATTTTGTGTTTGTACCGGGGGTCTAAGTACGTTGCCACCCAGTACTGGTCCTTGACCCTTATGCTTTTTATACGGGGGTCCCTATTAAAACACTGGAGCATGAAGGCCCCCATTTGCACTAAAGTGGAAGCGGTGTGGTGGCCTGGCTCCTGCTCATCATCCAGGCTAATGTCGTCCTCTTCATTTTCCTCTCCCCATCCACGCACAACAGGGATCCCAGAAAGGTTTAAAGCACGCTCTTCTTGCTCCTCCTCATCCGCCCCGGCACCATCCTCCTCTGACTCCTCTTCAGACTCCTGTTGTTGACTTGTCTCAGATAGAGTAGCCCCCCCTGGGAATTCATCCAGCATTGCGACTTCCTCATCTTCCCGCTCCTGCTCCTCCACAGCCTGATCAATGACACGACGCAATGCACGCTCCATAAAGAAGGCATAAGGTACCATGTCACTGATGGCGCCATGGCTGCGACTGACCAGTTTGGTGATCTCCTCAAATGGCCGCAGAAGTCTGCATGCGTCGCGCATGAGCAGCCACTGGCGCGGTGAAAAAAAACCCAGCTCCCCAGAACCGTTTCTGCCGCAGAGTTCATACAGGTAGACGTTAACTGCACGTTTCTGCTGGAGCAGCCTATCAAGCATATAGAAGGTTGAGTTCCATCGCGTCGGGCAATCGCAAATAAGACGTCTGACCGGCAGATGGTGTCGCCGCTGAATGTCAGCAAGGCGAGCCATGGCCGTGTAAGATCTTCTGAAATGGGCCGAGATTTTTCTTGCCTGCCGCAAGATGTCCTGGACCCCAGGGTATTTGACAAGGAATCGCTGCACGACCAAGTTTAAGACGTGTGCCATGCGTGATTTTGCCCTGTTTCAATGCGCTAAGCAGATTGGCACCGTTGTCACACACCACTTTACCAACTGTCAAATTGAGCGGTGTTAGCCACTGATCTGCCTGTGAACGCAAAGCTGAAAGGAGTGCCGGCCCAGTGTGGCTCTTGGCTTCCAGGCACAACAGACGCAGCACGGCATGGCAACGTCTCACCTGGCATGTGGAATAGGTTCTGGGAAGCTTGGGCGGTGCAGCGGAAGAGACGCTAGCAGCGGAAAAGGAGGAGGCAGCTGAGGAAGAGAGGGAGGAGGATGGAGTAGGAGGAGGAGAAGAAGAAGAGTCAGGCCTGCATGCAATCCGTGGCGGTAAAACCAAATCAACACGGGTGCCACGGGTTACATGCTTGACGGCCGTCAGAAGGTTCACCCAGTGGGCAGTAAAAGTGATATACCTTCCCTGCCCCTGTTTGCTAGACCACGTGTCTGTGGTCAGATGTATCTTGGCACCGACACTGTGTGCCAGAGATACATTCACTTGCCGCTGAACATGGCCATATAGCTCTGGGATGCCCTTCTCTGAGAAATACTTCCTTCCTGGGACCTTCCATTGTGGTGTTCCAATGGCCACAAATTTGCGAAAGGCCTCCGAGTCCACCAGTTTATATGGCAGTAGTTGGCGGGCTATGAGTTCTGACAAGCCAGCCGTCAACCGTTGGGCAAGAGGGTTATCCGGCGTCATCATTTTTTGACGCTTGAACATTAGGCCCACGGAAGCCTGCCTTTTTGCAGAAAAACGTGAGCTTGGCGTGATGGAAGGTGGAGTGGAGGACAATTGTGAGGAGAGAGGAGAAGGAGAAGTAGAAGACGAGGCTGGACGGTGAGAGCCTGCAGTGTGGCTTTGTGTGTTCCGTTGCTCCCACTGGGCTCGGTGATGGCTGCTCATGTGCCTTCTTAAGGCGGTCGTCCCTAGGTGAGTGTTGGGCTTACCGCGACTAATGCGTTGACTGCAAAGATTGCAGATGGCAACGCTATTGTCAGCAGCGGACACGTTAAAAAAAGCCCACACTGCGGAGCCATGTGCCGGTGTCCTGGGAGCGCCAGATGTGACCGTACATGGTCGATAACTCGCTCCTGATACATTTGCAGTCTGCTTTGTCCCTCCTGTGCAATGTAAGTTATTCCTGCTTCTCCTCCCTATCTGCTGGTCCATATCTCCCTCTGAACTCCCCTCCTCTTCCTCTCTTGTGGGCACCCACGTGACATCACTAGACACGTCATCATCAACGTCACCTTCCCCACCACTATAAGTAGAGATCTTGGAGTAGGCAGCAACACCGGGGACCAACCTCCTCCTTGGGCTGATCTGGGTACTATCGTCAGACTGCTGAGTAGCGGTTGTTGCTACCTCCTCTTCCTGATCCAATACCAAGAGTGGCTGCGCATCAGAAATGTCCTCTTGATATGGATCGGAAAATAATTCCTGTGACTCAAGCGGAAAGTATTTGTGGTGGTGATGGTGGTGGTGGTGTTGTTGGTGGTAGTGTCTTTGGGGGTGCACATAGCAGAGAGTGAAGAAGAGGGTGCAGATCGAGAGGATGAGGAGGGTGCAGAAGAGTAAGGCTGAGTCAGCCACTCAACCAAGTCTGGTGCGTCCTTTAAAGTAATTGAACGCACCTTCTGCAACTTCCCACTTTGGCTCAAGGCTGGTGCTCCTGCCCTACCCCTACCACCCCTGCGGAAGGGCCTGCCTCTTCCTCTGCCTGTCATTTTTTAAATCACCCTGTGACAAAACTCTTAGTCCCTATACCAATGATGGACTGCTGCAGTATAGGGCAGTGGTCAGCAGTAGTGCACCTCAACCCTATCTATTGTGGACCGACAGCGGTCCTTACAGAACAGCAGACTGTACCGCACTCAACCCTATGTAATGTAGCACCCTAGACCAAGTTACCAGTCCTTATAAGAACTTTTGTGGACCAAGCAGGTTGTGTGTTAGTGATTAGCAGACTGTACGTCAGTCCCTATACCAATGAAGGACTGCTGCAGTATAGGGCAGCGGTCAGCAGTGGTGCACCTCAACCCTATCTATTGTGGACCGACTGCGGTCCTTACAGAACAGCAGACTGTACTGCACTCAACCCTATGTAATGTAGCACCCTAGACCAAGTTACCAGTCCTTATAAGAACTTTTGTGGACCAAGCAGGTTGTGTGTTAGTGATTAGCAGACTGTAATTCAGTCCCTATACCAATGAAGGACTGCTGCAGTATAGGGCAGCGGTCAGCAGTGGTGCACCCCAACACTATCTATTGTGGACCGATAGCGGTCCGACTCCTTACAGAACAGCAGACTGTACAGCACTCAACCCTATGTAATGTAGCACCCTAGACCAAGTTACCAGTCTTTATAAGAACTTTTGTGGACCAAGCAGGTTGTGTGTTAGTGATTAGCAGACTGTAATTCAGTCCCTATACCAATGAAGGACTGCTGCAGTATAGGGCAGCGGTCAGCAGTGGTGCACCCCAACACTATCTATTGTGGACCGATAGCGGTCCTTACAGAACAGCAGACTGTACAGCACTCAACCCTATGTAATGTAGCACCCTAGACCAAGTTACCAGTCCTTATAAGAACTTTTGTGGACCAAGCAGGTTGTGTGTTAGTGATTAGCAGACTGTAATTCAGTCCCTATACCAATGAAGGACTGCTGCAGTATAGGGCAGCGGTCAGCAGTGGTGCACCCCAACACTATCTATTGTGGACCGATAGCGGTCCTTACAGAACAGCAGACTGTACAGCACTCAACCCTATGTAATGTAGCACCCTAGACCAAGTTACCAGTCCTTATAAGAACTTTTGTGGACCAAGCAGGTTGTGTGTTAGTGATTAGCAGACTGTAATTCAGTCCCTATACCAATGAAGGACTGCTGCAGTATAGGGCAGCGGTCAGCAGTGGTGCACCCCAACACTATCTATTGTGGACCGATAGCGGTCCGACTCCTTACAGAACAGCAGACTGTACAGCACTCAACCCTATGTAATGTAGCACCCTAGACCAAGTTACCAGTCTTTATAAGAACTTTTGTGGACCAAGCAGGTTGTGTGTTAGTGATTAGCAGACTGTAATTCAGTCCCTATACCAATGAAGGACTGCTGCAGTATAGGGCAGCGGTCAGCAGTGGTGCACCCCAACACTATCTATTGTGGACCGATAGCGGTCCTTACAGAACAGCAGACTGTACAGCACTCAACCCTATGTAATGTAGCACCCTAGACCAAGTTACCAGTCCTTATAAGAACTTTTGTGGACCAAGCAGGTTGTGTGTTAGTGATTAGCAGACTGTAATTCAGTCCCTATACCAATGAAGGACTGCTGCAGTATAGGGCAGCGGTCAGCAGTGGTGCACCCCAACACTATCTATTGTGGACCGATAGCGGTCCTTACAGAACAGCAGACTGTACAGCACTCAACCCTATGTAATGTAGCACCCTAGACCAAGTTACCAGTCCTTATAAGAACTTTTGTGGACCAAGCAGGTTGTGTGTTAGTGATTAGCAGACTGTAATTCAGTCCCTATACCAATGAAGGACTGCTGCAGTATAGGGCAGCGGTCAGCAGTGGTGCACCTCAACACTATCTATTGTGGACCGATAGCGGTCCTTACAGAACAGCAGACTGTACAGCACTCAACCCTAGGTAATGTAGCACCCTTCACAGATCAAGTTACCAGTCCTGATAAAGAGCTTTGTGGAACAAGTGAGTTGTGAATGATTAGCAGACTGCAGCAGAAGGGCAGCAGTCAAGTATAATATTCTTTCTATATTTGGAAGAAAGAATATTATACGTGTACAAGCCTATTACCATACCACTGATACCAGTCCTGAAAAGAACCTTTGTGGAACTAAAAGTAACAGCAAGTCTTTAAACTAAACCTCACTGCCTGACAACACTGCTTTTTTCCTGTCCCTATACAAAGTGGCAAAAAAGAGTAGCCTGGATGATTAGTGGTTACTGAAATAGCTCTTTTGTGGACCTGATAGTAACAGCTAATGATGATGATGATGATGATGACTAATCTGGCTGTCCCTAAAATAGCAGCAGTCACAGTGCTCTGTCCCTTTCTCTAAACTGACAAAAGACACTCAGGCTGCTGCAAGAATAAGCAGCACAGCAAACCTATATACACCTAACACCTATACCAGTCCTGAAAAGAACTTTTGTGTACCAAATAGCTAGCGATTTATCTCTCCCTACTCCACACAGGAACCTTTCCCTACAGTGACAGAAGAAAGAATGTAAAATGGCCACCGGATCGGGTATATTTATAGGTTAGGGGGAATGTCCAAGTGTCCATGTGCTGTCATATCTCCATTGGCTGTCCTGTACCACATGATGGATGTGTCATCATAGGTCAAAGTTCTTTTACACATTAAACACGTAAATTCACCGGGGCGAACGACGGGAAAAGGCGAGCGAACTCGCGGACCGCGAACGGCCGAAATTCGCCGCAAAACGACCGCCGGGCGAACCGTTCGGCCATCACTAATGGTGGGAGCACCTCATAATGGGCACAGCACAGGGATGAGGGGAGCCTCTCATAATGAGCACAGCACAGGGATGAGGGGAGCCCCTCATAATGAGCACAGCACAGGGATGAGGGGAGTCCCTCATAATGAGAACAGCATAGGGATGAGGGGAGCCCCTCATAATGAGAACAGCACAGGGATGGGGGGAGCCCCTCATAATGAGAACAGCACAGGGATGGGGGAGCCCCTCATAATGGGCACAGAACAGGGATGGTGGGAGCCCCTCATAATGAGCACAGCACAGGGATAGGGGGAGCCCCTCATAATGAGCACAGCACAGGGATGGTGGGAGCCCCTCATAATGAGCACAGCACAGGGATGGTGGGAGCCCCCCATAATCAGCACAGGGATGGGGGAGCCCCTCATAATGAGCACAGCACAGGGATAGTGGGAGCCCGCCATAATGAGCACAGCACAGGGGCGGTGGGAGCCCCCCATAATGAGCACAGCACAGGGGTGGTGGGAGCCCCCATAATGATAAATTCATCATAATGAACATTTATAATTGTTATGAAAAGTTAACAAACCTAACGAAATAATGAGCACAGGGATGGTGGAAGCCCCTCATAATGGGCACAGCACAGGGATGGTGGGAGCCCCTCATAATAGGCACAGCACAGAGATGGTGGGAGCCCCTCATAATGGGCACAGCACAGGGATGGTGGGAGCCCCTCATAATGGGCACAGCACAGAGATGGTGGGAGCTCCTCATAATGAGCACAGCACAGGGATAGTGGGAGCCCCTCATAATGAGCACAGCACAGGGATGGTGGGAGCCCCTCATAATAGGCACAGCACAGAGATGGTGGGAGCCCCTCATAATGGGCACAGCACAGGGATGGTGGGAGCCCCTCATAATGGGCACAGCACAGAGATGGTGGGAGCTCCTCATAATGAGCACAGCACAGGGATAGTGGGAGCCCCTCATAATGAGCACAGCACAGGGATGGTGGGAGCCCCTCATAATGAGCACAGCACAGGGATGGTGGGAGCCCCTCATAATGAGCACAGCACAGGGATGGTGGGAGCCCCTCATAATGAGCACAGCACAGGGATGGGGGGAACCCCTCATAATGGGCACAGCACAGGGGTGGTGGGAGCCCCCCATAATGAGCACAGCACAGGGATGGTTTGAGCCCCTCATAATGAGCACAGCACAGGGATGGTGGGAGCCCCTCATAATGAGCACAGCACAGGGATGGTGGGAGCCCCTCATAATGAGCACAGCACAGGGATGGTGGGAGCCCCTCATAATGGGCACAGCAGAGGGGTGGTGGGAGCCCCCCATAATGAGCACAGCACAGGGGTGGTGGGAGCCCCTCATAATGAGCACAGCACAGGGGTGGTGGGAGCCCCCCATAATGAGCACAGCACAGGGGTGGTGGGAGCCCCCCATAATGATAAATTCATCATAATGAACGTTCATAATTGTTACGAAAAGTTAACGAACCTAACGAAAATTCGTATTTTGTACGAATCCAAATTGAATTTCGGACACGAAATACGAATTAACGGCTAATACGAAATGGAACAAATTTATTGATGGCGCACATGTCTGATAAATAACCGTAGAAGTGATACAAATAAGTGTTAAAGAAAGAACATAAAAGTTAGTGGTGATGTAACAACATGAAGAAGGTATATAAACCTACAGCGGGTAGAAGACTTAACATATAAAAAAATGGAAAATCGCATGAAAGCAGACAAGGAGGGTACCGACATAAAAAACTTGAGTCAATTTGGCAACATAGAGTTCATCATAATAGATATATCACGTTCAATCTCTCTGATGTAATCCCAGGATGATGTTATTCACAAGGTGTAGTTATATGGCTGGACCATACAGAGTGGTATTAACACCCAGGATTGTGTTTCCAACACCTGGGGGACGTGATGGGTACTCTTACCCTAGGCTGTGGGCACACACGCCAGCGGCAGTGGGTCAAACAAGCATGGACGGCAGTCCATTATGTGTCACTTACCTGACACAGGAGCCAGCGAAGTCACCGCTGTCCCCTGTAGTCCGGCGCATCCATCTTCTCGGTGGGTCTCGCTGCTCCGCCGCAGTCATTCGGCGAAGCTGCGATGACACCACTCCCGCGCATGCGCACGGGAGCCTCCACTCGCGGCATATCGCCGTTGACAGCGGCGCGCTTAGTGTATTAGATGGCTGTGTTTGGCGGCTGCTCTGTAACACAGTCCCGCCTCCCCCAGACCAGCTCATGTGATAGGCGAAATGTTGATTCTCTCTACTATCACACAAGCTGGTCTGGGGGGGCGGGACTGTGTTACAGAGCGGCCACCGAACACAGCCATCCAGCGCTGTGATCCAGAGGAGAGAGCGGAGGATGCAGCCGCAAGCGGACTCAGAAAAAAAAATGCAGCATGGTGGCGGCGGCAACACCTTGGGGATTCCAGGGGGGGGCACTTGACCCCCCTTGCCCCCTGCTGCGGACGCCCATGGACAGGTGTCTCCTGATGGGATGTTCAATTTCCTGCACGTATTTTGAGAAGTTCAGCTCCTTTTTTGAGTGGGCGGTTCGGGAAGTCACGGGGGTGAGTTCTATTATCCATTATTTGGATGATTTTTTATGCATAGGCCCCCCGGATTCTCGTTGTTGCGGCATTTTGCTCGGGACCGCATTTTCTGCAGACAGTTGGCGGCTGCTACGGCGGGGTGCGGATGCTGAATCACTTTGTGAGGTTGACGAGGGAGTTGCAGGAGGACTTGAAGATTTGGGATTCCTTTTTGGCAGCCTTTAATGTGAGGGCCATTTGGGAGGTTGGGCTGGTCAGCAATGCGGATCTGGTCTTGTTCACGGACGCGGCAAGATCAGGTGGATATGGCGCGTATTGCCAGGGTAAGTGGAGTGCGGGTCCGTGGCCAGAGAAAAATGTGGTTTTGCTGGAATTATTCCCCATCGTTTTAGCTGTTGAGCTGTGGGGAGATGTGTTGAGGAACAAGAAGGTGCGATTCAACTGTGACAACATGGGGGTGGTGATGGCTATTAATAACATTTCGGCCTCTTCTCCCCCGGTGATAAGATTGTTGCGGCACTTGGTGCTCGGCTGTTTGCACATAAATGCGTTTATATATGCTGTGCATATCCCTGGGGTCAACAATAACTTAGCGGATGCTTTGTCTCATTTCCAGTGGGACGCGTTTCGCAAACTGGCACCGGAAGCGAATCAGGCAGGGGAACCATGCCCACAGGAGCTGTGGAAAATTGCGTTGGAATCGCCGCAGGATTAATCCAACAGTCTCTCAGCGCGGGAACGTGGAAGGCTTATCAGAAAGTATGGCAAGAATGGTTGGTCCTGGTGAATGAGGTAGGAGGTGCAGGGGGCCTGGACGGAATGGAGATGCTGGTGTTACTTTTTGTCTGTAATAATCATGCCAGAGGAGTGTCTGGGGCAGCTATGGGACGGAAGATGGCTGCGTTGGCCTTCTGGTTTCAAATGGAAGGTAGGAAGGATGTCACAAAGTCCTTTTTGGTCCGCAGGGCTCTGCGGGGTTATAGAAGGGGTTCCCACAAACAGGACTCCAGGCGCCCTGTGTCTTTTGCGGTGCTGGGGTCAGTTTTGGCAGTGTTGGGGGAGGTGTGTTCGTCCGTGTTTGAGGTCATACTGTTTCGGGCGGCATTTGTGTTAGCGTTCTTTGGGGCCTTCCGGATCGGAGAGCTGGTCTCACCGTCAAAACGGGTAGTAGTTGGACTGTGGTGGAGAGACGTCCAGTGCTCAGAGGGGAAGGTAAGGATCTGGATCAGGAAGTCGAAGATGGATCAGGAAGGAAAAGGGGCCTGGGCGGAGTTGTTTAAAGGGGTGGATAGTCAGTTTTGTCCGGTTACGGCTATGCATCAGTTTTTGGCAATTCGCCCACCAGGGGAGGGGGCGTTGTTGGTAGTGATGGACGAACTTCCGACGGGACGTTTCGCGAACGCGAAACGCGAACGGACACAAACGTTCGCGAAAACGACCGTTCGCCGCGGGCTCCATTGACTTCAATGGGAGGCGAATTTCGCAAACCTTTAGGTCGAATTTGCGGCCACGGGGTAATTATTAGGGGGTAGCACGTAGTCCCACCACCTGGACAATAGCATAATACATGTATGAGGTGAATTTGGGATCGATAACTACAAGCATTTTTTTTTTATTTGGGAAATTGTTCTGACAATTCAGGACTATGGAGCTAATGAAGGCAATGGAGGAGAGGGAAGGTCAGGGACCAGGGTAGGCAAACAAGAGGGTGCAGGAGATACAGAGCACTGACAGCAGCACCGTAATACAGAGCACTGACATCAGCACCGTGACATACAGCGCTGACAGCAGCTCCGTGACATACAGCGCTGACAGCAGCTCCGTGACATACAGCGCTGACAGCAGCTCCGTGACATACAGCGCTGACAGCAGCTCCGTGACATACAGCGCTGACAGCAGCTCCGTGACATACAGCGCTGACAGCAGCTCCGTGACATACAGCGCTGACAGCAGCACCGTGACATACAGCGCTGACAGCAGCTCCGTGACATACAGCGCTGACAGCAGCTCCGTGACATACAGCGCTGACAGCAGCTCCGTGACATACAGCACTGACAGCAGCTCCGTGACATACAGCGCTGACAGCAGCTCCGTGACATACAGCGCTGACAGCAGCACCGTGACATACAGCGCTGACAGCAGCTCCGTGACATACAGCGCTGACAGCAGCTCCGTGACATACAGCACTGACAGCAGCTCCGTGACATACAGCGCTGACAGCAGCTCCGTGACATACAGCGCTGACAGCAGCACCGTGACATACAGCGCTGACAGCAGCTCCGTGACATACAGCGCTGACAGCAGCTCCGTGACATACAGCGCTGACAGCAGCTCCGTGACATACAGCACTGACAGCAGCTCCGTGACATACAGCGCTGACAGCAGCTCCGTGACATACAGCGCTGACAGCAGCACCGTGACATACAGCGCTGACAGCAGCTCCGTGACATACAGCGCTGACAGCAGCTCCGTGACATACAGCGCTGACAGCAGCTCCGTGACATACAGCGCTGACAGCAGCTCCGTGACATACAGCGCTGACAGCAGCTCCGTGACATACAGCGCTGACAGCAGCTCCGTGACATACAGCGCTGACAGCAGCTCCGTGACATACAGCGCTGACAGCAGCTCCGTGACATACAGCGCTGACAGCAGCACCGTAAGCAGCCCCAGGAGGAAGTCAGCACAGCACAGGGATGGTGTGATCCCCTCATAATAAGAACCCCCAGGAGGAAGTCAGCACAGCACAGGGATGGTGGGAGCCCCTCATAATAAGAACCCCCAGGAGGAAGTCAGCACAGCACAGGGATGGTGGGAGCCCCTCATAATAAGAACACCCAGGAGGAAGTCAGCACAGCACAGGGATGGTGGGAACCCCTCATAATAAGCAGCCCCAGTAGAAATATGACACCGCTCAACCTCTTCAAAGAGGAGGGTAGGGGCATATAGTACGGTGTGCTTTTTTGGGTCAGGGAAGTGAGCCAAATGAATTAAGAAGGTCTGTGTGCTTGATTCCAAAAATTGTTTATAGACATATACATGGTCTACTGATCACATGTGTTGAATTCCTCCGAGATCCATGCCTCATTCATTTTTAGAAATGTGAGGTAGTTAACACTGTCGTGAGCTAGGCGAGTACGCTTATCGGTCACAATCCCCCCTGCTGCGCTGAACGTCCTTTCGGACAGGACACTGGATGAGGGGCAAGCCAACAGTTCGATTGCAAATTGGGCAAGCTCTGGCCAGAGGTCAAGCCTGCCCACCCAGTAGTCTAGGGGTTCATCACTCCTCAGAGCGTCCACATCGGCCGTTAACCCAATGTAGTCGGACACCTGACGGTCTAGGCGTTCCCTGATGCTGGATCCGGATGACACCTGTCGATGGGTCGGCTGAAAGAATGACCTCATATCCGAAGTCACCAACACATCTTCAAACCGGCCTCTTCTTGCAGGCGCTGTTGGATTGGTACCCGCAAATCCTTCTCTGGGAGTGGGAATTGCTCCTCTGCCAGCGCACGCAAAAGCAGAATGCAGCATTTCTCGAAGCAAGGCCTGGAAGTGCTGCATTCTGACAGCCCTCTGCGACGGCGGTAACATTTCCGCCATTTTGTGTTTGTACCGGGGATCTAAGTACGTTGCCACCCAGTACTGGTCCTTGACCCTCATGCTTTTTATACGGGGGTCCCTATTAAAACACTGGAGCATGAAGGCCCCCATTTGCACTCAAGCGGAAGGTATGTGGTGGTGGTGGTGTTGTTGGTGGTAGTGTCTTTGGGGGTGCACATAGCAGAGAGTGAAGAAGAGGGTGCAGATCGAGAGGATGAGGAGGGTGCAGAAGAATAAGGCTGAGTGAGCCACTCAACCAAGTCTGGTGCGTCCTTTAAAGTAATTGAACGCACCTTCTGCAACTTCCCACTTTGGCTCAAGGCTGTTGCTCCTGCCCTACCCCTACCACCCCTGCGGAAGGGCCTGCCTCTTCCTCTGCCTGTCATTTTTTAAATCACCCTGTGACAAAACTCTTAGTCCCTATACCGCTGAAGGACTGCTGCAGTATAGGGCAGCGGTCAGCAGTAGTGCACGTCAACCCTATGTATTGTGGACCGATAGCGGTCCTTACAGAACAGCAGACTGTAACGCACTCAGGCCTATGTACCGTAGCACCCTATACCAAGTTACCAGTCCTTATAAGAACTTTTGTGGACCAAGCAGGTTGTGTGTTAGTGATTAGCAGACTGTACGTCAGTCCCTATACCAATGAAGGACTGCTGCAGTATAGGGCAGCGGTCAGCAGTAGTGCACGGCAACCCTATGTATTGTGGACCGATAGCGGTCCTTACAGAACAGCAGACTGTACTGCACTCAGGCCTATGTACCGTAGCACCCTATACCAAGTTACCAGTCCTTATAAAAACTTTTGTGGACCAAGCAGGTTGTGTGTTAGTGATTAGCAGACTGTACGTCAGTCCCTATACCAATGAAGGACTGCTGCAGTATAGGGCAGCGGTCAGCAGTAGTGCACGGCAACCCTATGTATTGTGGACCGATAGCGGTCCTTACAGAACAGCAGACTGTACTGCACTCAGGCCTATGTACCGTAGCACCCTATACCAAGTTACCAGTCCTTATAAGAACTTTTGTGGACCAAGCAGGTTGTGTGTTAGTGTTTAGCAGACTGTGCGTCAGTCCCTATACCGCTGAAGGACTGCTGCAGTATAGGGCAGCGGTCAGCAGTAGTGCACGGCAACCCTATGTATTGTGGACCGATAGCGGTCCTTACAGAACAGCAGACTGTAACGCACTCAGGCCTATGTACCGTAGCACCCTATACCAAGTTACCAGTCCTTATAAGAACTTTTGTGGACCAAGCAGGTTGTGTGTTAGTGATTAGCAGACTGTACGTCAGTCCCTATACCAATGAAGGACTGCTGCAGTATAGGGCAGCGGTCAGCAGTAGTGCACGGCAACCCTATGTATTGTGGACCGATAGCGGTCCTTACAGAACAGCAGACTGTAACGCACTCAGGCCTATGTACCGTAGCACCCTATACCAAGTTACCAGTCCTTATAAGAACTTTTGTGGACCAAGCAGGTTGTGTGTTAGTGATTAGCAGACTGTACGTCAGTCCCTATACCAATGAAGGACTGCTGCAGTATAGGGCAGCGGTCAGCAGTAGTGCACGGCAACCCTATGTATTGTGGACCGATAGCGGTCCTTACAGAACAGCAGACTGTACTGCACTCAGGCCTATGTACCGTAGCACCCTATACCAAGTTACCAGTCCTTATAAGAACTTTTGTGGACCAAGCAGGTTGTGTATTAGTGTTTAGCAGACTGTGCGTCAGTCCCTATACCGCTGAAGGACTGCTGCAGTATAGGGCAGCGGTCAGCAGTAGTGCACGGCAACCCTATGTATTGTGGACCGATAGCGGTCCTTACAGAACAGCAGACTGTACTGCACTCAGGCCTATGTACCGTAGCACCCTATACCAAGTTACCAGTCCTTATAAGAACTTTTGTGGACCAAGCAGGTTGTGTGTTAGTGATTAGCAGACTGTACGTCAGTCCCTATACCAATGAAGGACTGCTGCAGTATAGGGCAGCGGTCAGCAGTAGTGCACGGCAACCCTATGTATTGTGGACCGATAGCGGTCCTTACAGAACAGCAGACTGTACTGCACTCAGGCCTATGTACCGTAGCACCCTATACCAAGTTACCAGTCCTTATAAGAACTTTTGTGGACCAAGCAGGTTGTGTGTTAGTGATTAGCAGACTGTACGTCAGTCCCTATACCAATGAAGGACTGCTGCAGTATAGGGCAGCGGTCAGCAGTAGTGCACGGCAACCCTATGTATTGTGGACCGATAGCGGTCCTTACAGAACAGCAGACTGTACTGCACTCAGGCCTATGTACCGTAGCACCCTATACCAAGTTACCAGTCCTTATAAGAACTTTTGTGGACCAAGCAGGTTGTGTGTTAGTGATTAGCAGACTGTACGTCAGTCCCTATACCAATGAAGGACTGCTGCAGTATAGGGCAGCGGTCAGCAGTAGTGCACGGCAACCCTATGTATTGTGGACCGATAGCGGTCCTTACAGAACAGCAGACTGTACTGCACTCAGGCCTATGTACCGTAGCACCCTATACCAAGTTACCAGTCCTTATAAGAACTTTTGTGGACCAAGCAGGTTGTGTGTTAGTGTTTAGCAGACTGTGCGTCAGTCCCTATACCGCTGAAGGACTGCTGCAGTATAGGGCAGCGGTCAGCAGTAGTGCACGGCAACCCTATGTATTGTGGACCGATAGCGGTCCTTACAGAACAGCAGACTGTAACGCACTCAGGCCTATGTACCGTAGCACCCTATACCAAGTTACCAGTCCTTATAAGAACTTTTGTGGACCAAGCAGGTTGTGTGTTAGTGATTAGCAGACTGTACGTCAGTCCCTATACCAATGAAGGACTGCTGCAGTATAGGGCAGCGGTCAGCAGTAGTGCACGGCAACCCTATGTATTGTGGACCGATAGCGGTCCTTACAGAACAGCAGACTGTACTGCACTCAGGCCTATGTACCGTAGCACCCTATACCAAGTTACCAGTCCTTATAAGAACTTTTGTGGACCAAGCAGGTTGTGTATTAGTGTTTAGCAGACTGTGCGTCAGTCCCTATACCGCTGAAGGACTGCTGCAGTATAGGGCAGCGGTCAGCAGTAGTGCACGGCAACCCTATGTATTGTGGACCGATAGCGGTCCTTACAGAACAGCAGACTGTACTGCACTCAGGCCTATGTACCGTAGCACCCTATACCAAGTTACCAGTCCTTATAAGAACTTTTGTGGACCAAGCAGGTTGTGTGTTAGTGATTAGCAGACTGTACGTCAGTCCCTATACCAATGAAGGACTGCTGCAGTATAGGGCAGCGGTCAGCAGTAGTGCACGGCAACCCTATGTATTGTGGACCGATAGCGGTCCTTACAGAACAGCAGACTGTAACGCACTCAGGCCTATGTACCGTAGCACCCTATACCAAGTTACCAGTCCTTATAAGAACTTTTGTGGACCAAGCAGGTTGTGTATTAGTGTTTAGCAGACTGTGCGTCAGTCCCTATACCGCTGAAGGACTGCTGCAGTATAGGGCAGCGGTCAGCAGTAGTGCACGGCAACCCTATCTATTGTGGACCGATAGCGGTCCTTACAGAACAGCAGACTGTACCGCACCCAAGCCTATGTACCGTAGCACCCTAGACAGACCAAGTTACCAGTCCTGATAAAGAGCTTTGTGGAACAAGTGAGTTGTGAATGATTAGCAGACTGCAGCAGAAGGGCAGCAGTCAAGTATAATATTCTTTCTATATTTGGAAGAAAGAATATTATACGTGTACAAGCCTATTACCGTACCACTGATACCAGTCCTGAAAAGAACCTTTGTGGAACTAATAGTAACAGCAAGTCTTTAAAATTATCCTCACTGCCTGACACACTGCTTCCTGCCTGTCCCTATACAAATTGGCAAAAAAGAGTAGGCTGGAACGATTAGCTGGAACAGCTCTTTTGTGGACCTGATAGTAACAGCTAATGATGATGATGATGATGATGATGAAGAAAGACTAATCTGGCTGAGCTGTCCCTAAAATAGCAGCATACAGCGCTCTGTCCCTTTATCTAAACTGACAAAAGAAACTCAGGCTGCTGACCTAACACCTATACCAGTCCTGAAAAGAACTTTTGTGTACCAAATAGCTAGCGTTTTCTCTGTCCCTACTCCACACAGGATCCTTTCCCTACAGTGACAGAAGAAAGAATGTAAAATGGCCACCGGATCGGGTGTATTTATAGGTTAGGGGGAATGTCCAAGTGTCCATGAGCTGTCATGTCTCAATTGGTTGTCCTGTAACACATGATAAACGTGTCACGAAAGGTTAAAGTTCTTGTATACATTAAACACGTAAGTCCGCCGGGGCGAACGACGGAAAAAGGCGTTCGAACCCGCGAACGGCGAAAGTCGGAAATTCGCCGCGAAACGACCGCCGGGCGAACCGTTCGGCCATCACTAGTTGTTGGTACATCGGGATGGCTCATGCCTGTCCAGGTTTCAATTCTCTGCGGTTTTTAGAAAATGTCTGCAGGCGGCTGGTCTTCCTTCCGGTGAGTATGCAGCCCACTCTTTTAGGATAGGGGCTGCTACTGAAGCGGCTCGGTGGGGACTTCCATTGGAAGTCATTAAGAAGATCGGTAGGTGGGAATCTGCTAGGTACCAGTTATATGTTAGGCCACAATTATTGTAATGATTTGCTTTTTATATGTTGGTTGTTTTGTTTTCAGGTAAAAACTGATGGGTTTGAATGTTTGTTGGTTATGTATTTTCAGATCCCCCACGATGTCTCGTTTGGATAATGGGACATTCTTTTGTTTTTTGGGGGGCCAGGAGGGCACATATTAGACCTGAGGGTAGACAACTCTGGGTGGCCAGGGAGGAAGGCACAGTCAGGTGGATAGGGATTCCGGGGATGATGTGGCATAAGGTAGTCCCCAAGGTTCATCGCTTTGCTACATTGGACAGGTCCCCGGACATTCTGGTGCTCCATGTTGGGGATATGACCTGGGTATAAGGCCAATGCGCCAGGTGATAAAAGATATCCAGTGGGATTTTTTGAGGCTCCGTACAGCTTTCCCGGACATGACGGTGGTGTGGTCTGATATTGTGGCCCGGATGTCGTGGAGAGGGTCTCGGTCGTGAGAGAAACTAAATAAAACCAGGATTAAGGTGAACAAGGAGGTGGGACGGTTCATTGCCAGGAATGGAGGGGTGGTCATCCGTCATTGGGAGCTGGAAGTGGACACCTGGAGGTATTTGAGGGGTGATAGGGTTCATTTAAACCCTGCTGGAATTGATCTCTGGGCCTTAGGGCTGGAAGATGGCGTACATCGGGCTTTGTTGGCATGGCGGCAGTCACAAGTGTAAGGTTTCACACTTGTTCCGCGGTGGCATTGGGTCCTTGACGACTGGTATATATATATATATATATTGTAGACATGTCACTGGAGAAGTGATCGAGGGGGTGTACATCTCACTTAGGTTGCTACACAGTGTGAGATGGTAAATCCAGGATGGATCAGTTTCTCAGCAGCGATATGCTGCTGAGTTGTTATTTAATTTTGCCGGGCCTGGGTTTATATGGAATGGCAGGTAGGTTTGGTAGAGGGACCTGTCATTCCACATCCCCCGATCCAGTTCTGGGTTTGGGATCAGGTGAGCTTTGATCCTAATTAGCCTGGGAAGCTAAAGGCTCTGCAAGGTCTGCAGGTGATTGCTCCCAGCCAGGGAAATGAACAGTCTGTGTGTTTGAGGAAGCTGCAAGCACAGCCAGTGCTGGAGCTAACATCCACCCTGCGATATCCAGGCGAAAGACGCTGTGTTTATAAGTGTCAGATAGGTGAGAAGAACCTGTTAGTAAGCGCCCAGCCGGGCTAGGTTGTTTTGTTTTTGTTATTATTTTGTGCCTGTTATACACAAGAAGCACGGTGTTGCTGTATACTTTGTTTGTTGGACTGTTTGTACCACGAATAAACGCCAAGTTCTACTTTATAAAGTCCAAGTCTGCTGTGAACTGTGTCCAAACACACCCTACCCCGGGAAGATCCCTTACAATTGGTGGAGGTAGCGGGCAACGCGGTTGCTAGGGGCAACGGTGTGGACAGACTTGGCTACAGCTGCTGATGTCCTGGGTGAAAGCTGCAACTACACTCCAAGAACAGTCCAGCAACATGGAGGAGATGCTGAAGCAGTTTATGCAAGTGAGTTTGCAACAACAGCAGGCTCAGACAGAGGCCAATAGACGACATGAACAGTCCATGGCTGAACAACAGCAGGCGCAGACAGAGGCCAATAGACGACATGAACAGTACATGGCGGCACAACATCAGATGCATAAGGAAGAGTTGCAAGCTTTGCGCCAAAGCCAACAACAACTTATCGAGCACCTGATAGTAAATCGAGAGGCGCCTGTGGTTGCTAATCCACCCACAATGGAGGGAGCCGCTCCAGAGATTTTTTTTGGGAGAAGGACTGTGCAGAAAGCGCTGCAAAAGATGACTGCTGAGGACGATGTTGAGGCCTATCTAACAGTATTTGAGCGCGTGGCTGAGCGAGAGAAGTTACCAGCCGCTGAGTGGGCAGAGGTAATTGCGCCCTATTTAACAGGTGAACCTCAAAAGGCCTACTATGACCTCAGTGAGCAAGAGGTTAAGGACTATACTCGGCTAAAAGAGGAGATACTTGCCCGACTAGGAGTTACTACTGCAGTCCGTGCCCGGAGGGTACGCAACTGGAGCTACAGTCTGGAAAAATCAGCGAGGTCCCAGATGTATGACCTAATCCATTTGGCAAGAAAGTGGTTGGAGCCAGACACTTCTACTCCTGCACAAATCCTAGAGAAGGTCGTGATGGATCGCTACCTCCGAGCGCTTCCTACTGACCTGCAACGCTGGGTGGGACAAGGTGATCCTAGGAACGCAAACGAACTTGTCAACCTTGTGGAGAGGTTCCAGGCGACTGAGGACTACCTCCGTGATGTTCCTGCAGCATCTTCACCTCCCCGGAGCGCCAGATCTGTGCCGTCAGCTGGTAAGAGACTTCCATCTATTGGGGGAGTGTGGAGGGGTGCTGATGGAGGGAAAAGGGCTCAAGTGGTGTCTCAGGGACAAAAGACTGGTGATGGTCCCGGGTGGCTAAGGGGCTCTGAAAAGGACTCCTTGCCAAAGAGACCAGGCCCTATCCAGTGTTGGAGATGCCATGAGGCGGGACACGTGTCGGCCCATTGCCCTCTTACCTCTGAACCCATGGAATGTGACGCTAGCCGGCGTCAGTCGCTATTTGCGGAACCATCTTGTGCTGCAGTTCCTGGACTAGAGACTGAACCGCAAATCTGCGACATCACAATCAATGACTTTCCTGTTAAAGCGTTAATGGACTCAGGAAGCCTCGTAACCTTGGTGCATGCTAGCCTGGTGACTGGGGACTTGGAGTCTAAAAAGCATATGAGCGTTGTGTGTATACATGGTGATACAAAAGTGTACCCTATAGTGCTGGCTAAAGTCGGGACTGAACAAGGCACAGTACAATATGAAGTGGGTGTGGTTAAAAACCTCATGCATAATGTAATATTGGGGCGCGATTTTCCTTTATTCTGGGCTCTCTGGGAAAAAAGAAAAATCCCCAAAAGGAGTGAGGATACCTCTAAGGGGGTTGCCTTGTCCACTGTGAATGATAAAAGTGTACAGGATGAAAATGATTGTTTTCCTTTGCAGGTCCTGGCTGGGGAGGAGGAGGCTCCTCCCACTGAGCAAAATATACTAGACTTAGAGGTGTCTAGCGATAATTTTGGGACTGCACAATTACAGGACCCCACTCTCAAAAATGCGAGAGAGCAGGTTGCTGTTATGAACGGGGTACCTCAGGAACCAGATGCTGAAAAAAGATTTCCACATTTTTCGGTGACTAATGATCTTTTCTATAGAGTCAATAAGGTTAAAGATGAGATTGTGGAACAGCTTCTGGTACCTAAGCCGTACCGGCGTCAGGTGCTTGACATGGCACATAACCATGTTCTTGGGGGACACTTGGGGACTGACAAAACGCGAGAGAGGGTTCTCCAGAGGTTTTTTTGGCCGGCCATATATGATGACATTAAAAAATACTGTGAGTCGTGCCCCACATGTCAGGTTAGTGCCCCAGTGTCACATTTTCGCAGTCCTTTGGTTTCGCTCCCTATTATAGAGGTGCCTTTTGAGCGTATTGCCATGGATTTAGTGGGTCCCATTGTAAAGTCAGCTAGAGGACACCAGTATATTTTGGTAGTCCTGGATTATGCGACCCGCTATCCTGAGGCTGTACCCTTAAGAAACACTGCATCTAAAACAATTGCACGTGAGTTGTTTTATATGTTCTCTAGGACTGGGATCCCCAAAGAAATCCTAACTGACCAAGGTACGCCATTTATGTCGAAAGTAATGAAGGAATTATGTAAACTATTTAAAATCTCACACATCCGTACCTCTGTATACCACCCCCAGACGGACGGATTGGTGGAGAGATTTAATAAAACTTTGAAACATATGTTGAAGAAAGTGGTGGCAAAAGATGGTCGTGACTGGGATCATTTATTACCCTACCTCATGTTTGCTATTAGGGAGGTGCCCCAAGCGTCCACAGGGTTCTCACCATTCGAGTTGGTCTATGGTCATCACCCTAGGGGTCTACTAGACATTGCAAAAGAGACATGGGAGAATGAGTCCACCCCATACAAGAGTGTTATTGAGCATGTAGCACAAATGCAGGACCGTATAGCCACTGTAATGCCCCTGGTAAGGGAACACCTCCAGAGGGCTCAAGAGGCCCAAAGTAGAATTTACAACCGGTCCGCAAGAGTCAGGACATTCAACCCAGGCGATAGGGTCCTTATACTAGTCCCCACTGTTGAGAGTAAATTCTTGGCGAAGTGGCAAGGTCCCTATGAAATTGTTGAAAAGGTCAGTGAGGTGAACTACAAGGTGCACCAACCAGGTAGAAGGAAGCCTTTCCAAGTTTATCACATAAACTTGATCAAGCCCTGGAAAGACAGGGAATCCTTGGTGGCGACAAATACTGTTAATAATTTGTCACCACCAATCCCTCCAGTCAAGGTAGGTGATACTCTATCAGTGTCACAGAAACAGGAGGCTCAGGAATTTTTTACAGAAAAACAAAAACAAGTTCTCTGACCTCCCAGGGCGTACACACCTCATCCATCATCACATTGAAACTGAGCCTAGAAGCAGAGTAAACCTTAAGCCCTATAGGATACCCGAGGCACGTAGGGAAGCCGTATCTGCCGAGGTAAAACGTATGCTTGCTCTGGGGGTAATTGAGGTGTCACAGAGTGAATGGTCCAGCCCAATTGTGCTAATCCCAAAGCCCAATGGAACTTGGAGGTTCTGTAACGATTTCAGAAAGTTGAATGAGATCTCCAAGTTCGATGCGTATCCTATGCCCAGGGTAGATGAGTTGATTGAGAAGTTGGGTAACGCCAGGTACATAACCACCCTCGATCTCACAAAGGGCTACTGGCAGATTCCACTTTCTGGTGAGGCTAAAGAGAAAACTGCATTCTCCACCCCTGATGGGCTATTCCAGTATGTAGTGATGCCATTCGGGTTACATGGAGCCCCTGCAACTTTCCAGAGGTTGATGGACTTGATTCTGCGACCACATCGTGATTACTCAGCTGCCTACCTCGATGATGTGGTCATTTTTAGCCCTGATTGGGAAAGTCACCTCTGTAAGGTACAGGCCGTGTTGGATGCCATAAGTGATGCAGGGTTGACCATAAATGCCGAGAAGTGTGCTCTAGCCCTAGAAGAGGCCAAATATCTGGGCTACATTATTGGGAGAGGGTTGATTAAGCCACAGCTAAATAAAATTGAGGCAATACAGAATTGGCCTAGACCCCTGACAAGGAAACAGGTTAGAGCTTTCCTGGGTATTACGGGTTATTACCGTAGATTTGTGCCGAACTTTGCCTCAGTTGCTGCTCCACTAACTGACTTGACAAAAGGCTCAGCCCTCCGGTCTGAAAAAGAGGGGGGGAATATGTAGACATGTCACTGGAGAAGTGATCGAGGGGGTGTACATCTCACCTAGGTTGCTACACAGTGTGAGATGGTAAATCCAGGATGGATCAGTTTCTCAGCAGCGATATGCTGCTGAGTTGTTATTTAATTTTGCCGGGCCTGGGTTTATATGGAATGGCAGGTAGGTTTGGTAGAGGGACCTGTCATTCCACATCCCCCGATCCAGTTCTGGGTTTGGGATCAGGTGAGCTTTGATCCTAATTAGCCTGGGAAGCTAAAGGCTCTGCAAGGTCTGCAGGTGATTGCTCCCAGCCAGGGAAACGAACAGTCTGTGTGTTTGAGGAAGCTGCAAGCACAGCCAGTGCTGGAGCTAACATCCACCCTGCGATATCCAGGCGAAAGACGCTGTGTTTATAAGTGTCAGATAGGTGAGAAGAACCTGTTAGTAAGCGCCCAGCCGGGCTAGGTTGTTTTGTTTTTGTTATTATTTTGTGCCTGTTATACACAAGAAGCACGGTGTTGCTGTATACTTTGTTTGTTGGACTGTTTGTACCACGAATAAACGCCAAGTTCTACTTTATAAAGTCCAAGTCTGCTGTGAACTGTGTCCAAACACACCCTACCCCGGGAAGATCCCTTACAATATATATATATATATATATGGAAATATATATGTAGAAATGCATGGGTCACTTGAAAAGGTTGGGACCCATGCCAGAAATGGAGTCATTATGTTTGGTCTGGTGTCAGTCCAGATTAATGGCTAACATGTGTTGGGGGGTCTGTGGTCAGTTAGTGAGTCCTCGAGGTGAGTTGGCGGCTGGGGACAGATGCTGACGAAGAGGGATCACAGGCTCAAAGTAATAAGGGGTCGTCAGGGAACAGCCAAAAAAATTACTTAGTGGTCTTTGGGTAACTGGAAGATGTTACAAGTTTTGAATTGTTGAAAATATTTAAAATAAAGTTTAGTTTTTTATTGTTATTTAATAAAGGCCGTTGAGGCCATTTTCATCCAACCAGGTGTCCGTGTATTCATTTTAAGGTAATAGTTAGTGTATACATGTATTGGTGGGGAAGTAAGTTATCTGGCTACACTAGTAAAGCCTTAATCTAGGCTTACCTGTAGGTCAAAGTGTGTTGTAAGGGTTTACAACCACTTTAACCTGCGATGTTCCTGATACCTGTAGTATTATTTTTCAGCAGAGATTTAATTTCCTTCCTAAGCATCTTCTTCTCCGCAACGTTGTATCCTTTCAGGCTGCGATTATATGTATCCAGCCCACTCACTGACCCTGGATCTCTTCACAGATGGCCTCACTCTAAGGACCTTCAGGCTAGGTTCACACTATTGCGATGCGGGAACGCCGCGAATCTGCGGCGTTTTCCCGCATCGCATACCTCCCGCCGGCAGTTCACACTGCCCTATGCGGACGGCTGGGGGTGTCAATGTTATGTTAATGACACCCCCAGATCCGTCGGCATATCGCAGTGCGATCTGCCGACTCGCACAGGAATCGGATCGCATGGTGTGAACCCCCATGCGATCCGATTCCGTTGCGGACCCAAAAAAGGGTCCTGTGCGAGTTTGCTGCGGGACAGCTGCGAGTTCAGCCATACTATCTGTATGGCTGAACTCGCAGTGCTACGGAGATCGGATGTGATTTGCTGTGCGAATCACATCCGGTTCTCCCCCCGCAGCGGTGTGAACCCAGCCTCAATGTAGGAGCTTCGGCAGGGAGCTGTAGGAGAAAAGAACTATGTAAAGATGTTGTACTTGCCCACTTTAGTATGAAATAAGATCATCTGGTGCTACATGGATACCTGGAATTTGTATCTCTAAAAAGGGAATGGCCAGTTAGTATAATATTCTACTGACTTTAGATCTTCTCTTAACCACTTCAAGACCGCAATACTGTACGTATATATATGTTGCGGCCTTAGAGTGGTTTTCTGGAGTTACCCCATATTTTTTTTTTTTTTTAGCTCATGAGCCGCTGGAACGCTTTCAGAAGCGGCGGGAGGGGACCCTACCCCCTCTCGCTGCTCCCCGGTGTTTCTTAAGCTTACCGTTTTTACCGGTGCGCCCAAAAAAAACTATCCGATGGTGCAGCCAGCTGGTCACAGAAGCGATAAGAGACCAGATCGTCTTTGATGGCCTCTATGGCCTTAAGGACCGGAGCGATGTCATGACGTCACATCCAGTCCAGGGTTGAAGTAATTTTTATTTTATTTTAAATCAAAAGATCAAAAATGTTTTTCATTTTTTTTGCTTTTGAAATTAAAAAAAGGAGATATTTGGGGTCTTTTTGACCCTTGATCTCTGTTTATATTCCTTGTAATAGGAATAAATAAAAGTTATCAAAAAAAATAAATGAGACCGTGTAAAAATAAAAAATAAAATAAATAAAAAAAATTGAAAGCGCCCCCATCACCCCCATTGCGCGCAGAAGCAAACGCATATGTAAGTCACACACGCAGGGCTTTTTTTCAGCGGGAAGGTGGGGGAACGCAGTTCCGGTTTTCTGGCAGATAGTGTCTTGCCATCACATAGTGTCCGCCCCGTAGAAGAAGCTTCGGAAAATCTCCGAAGCTGAACGGCGCCTGCGCCATGAGTGGAGGTGGTAGCCCCCCCATCCAAGCGGACATAGGGTTGTGAAAATTAGAGGGCCCCTCGTGGGCGAGATTCGCTCGCCGGGCTCGGCCTCGCTGCGCTCAGCACTTTTTTTATTCCTACTCTATGTCCACTTGAATGGTGGGGCTAGAACCTGGACTCACGGCGCTGGCGCCGTTCATCCTCGGCTATTTTCGGAATCTGCGTTGCTGTGTACTGCGCATGCGCAGTACACAGCGGACACTATCTGATGGGGGACCTTATATGATGGGACACCGGTACCTCCAGCACTGTGTCTATGTAATGACAAGGGGAACTGGGGGGTGATCTATTGATGCTTGCGGCTGGCGAATCTATTGCTGGAGGGAATCTATTTTTGCGGGGGGGTCCTATTGTTGCTCGGAAGTTATTTTATTGCTGGTGAGTGTCAATTGTTGCTAGGGGTGGGTCTTATGTTGCTGGGGGTCAATCGTTGCTGGGAGGTATCTACTGTTGAGGGAGGGGTCTATTGCTGCTGGCTGTTGGGGGTCTATTGTTGCTGGAATGGATCTATTGTTGCCAACTACAGGGACTCTATTTTACTATTTTTCTTGGTCTCATGAACAAATTCCGTGCAAATGACTTAGCACCACAAAATGATACTTGATTCTGTATTCTCTAAAAGGGGCAATACTAGGAGCTTGGGAGGGGGTAGAACTCTGGAACGGTGCTCCTTCCTTTTTGCTCTTTGTCTTAATCCTGCTGCTTCTTTTACTTTACTTTTTACTTTACATTTCCTTTCCATGTCTGACTACTTTTTACTACATCAAGCTCAGGTAATCATTTCTCCTCTTCTAGTCCACCATCTAGTGGAACTTCTCCTGCACTGCAGCCAGACCAGATTTATAAATGAATACTGTTAACTATCATTAAACCCTGATTCCATATTTAAGCACTTACAGTAAGGACCGACTCCTGCACATATACGTCGGCAGAATGGCACGGCTGGGCACAAGCACGTACCTGTGGGTCGGGAGCGCATCTCAACTTTACATCTCAACTTGCAGATTTCCCTCAGCCCTTGTACACACGGTCGGAGATTCCGACAACCAAATCCGTCGGATTTTGTCCGTCGGATTTTGCCCGACGGATTTTGTCCGAAACTGTTGTATACACACGGTCGGACGAAGTTGTCGGAAAATCCGATAGTTCAGAACGTGATGACGTTATTTCGTTACGACGGGACTACGTTCAGGCTAGTAGCCAATAGCTTTGATGTAGGAATTTGATCTGAGCATGCGTGGCACTTTGTCCGATCGGAATTCTCTACACATGATCGGAGTATGTCCGATCGGAGCATTTTGTCGGAAAATATTTCCGGCAAGTTGGAAAATTTGGTCCGACGGATATTCTCAGTCTCAGGCAGCGGAGTAGTGTAATTAGAGCTGCAGAGCAGCACTGGAGCCAACGCATAAAGGAAGAAGAGCCAATGCTTCCTGTATAGCGGCGCCTTCTGCCACATGGGCAGGGAAAATGGGGTGGAGTCAGGGGTGGAAAAATTAGGTTTTGCCTAGGGTGTCAAAAATCCCTGTAGCAGCCCTGCTGACATAAGGGATGCTCTGGAAACCCTGATTTAAGGGGGAACAATAAGAACTCCGATGTACGGAGAGGACTCTGATATAAGGGGGAACATTGCTGCCTCTGGTGTAAAGAGGAACACTGATGTAAGGGGTGCTCTGAGAAGGTGGCAACCCTACCTATCATAGTTTCGAAAGCCATAAAATGCCAAGATAGCACAAAATCCCCCAAATTACCCCCTTTTGGAAAGTAGATACCCCAAGCTATTTGCTGAGAGGCAAGTTGAGTCCATGGAATATTTTATATTTTGCCATAAGTTGCAGGAAAATTATAATTGTTTTTTTTTTTCACAAAGTCGTCACTAAATGATATATTGCTCAAACATGCCATGGGCATATGTGGAATTACACCCCAAAATATATTCTGCTGCTTCTCTTGAGTACGGAGATACCACATATGTGAGACTTTTTGGGAGCCTAGCCGCGTACGGCACCCCGAAACCCGAGCACCGCCTTCATGGTTTCTAAAGGCGTAAAATTGTGATTTTACTCCTCACTACCTATCACAGTTATGAAGGCCCTGGAATGTCCACATAGTACAAAACCCCCACAAATGACCACATTTTGGAAAGTAGACACCCCAAGCTATTTGCTGAGAGGCATGTTGAGTCCATGGAATATTTTATATTTTTCCACAAATTGCGGGAAAATTAATAATTATTTTTTTTTCTCACAAAGTTGTCACTAGATGATAGTTGACCACATTTTGGAAAGTAGACACCCCAATGTATCTGCTAAGAAGCACGGTGAGTATTTTGCAGATCTCATTTGTTTTTGAAAATGAAGAAAGAAAAGAAAAATGTATTTTGTTTTCTTTTTTCCATTTTCAAAACTTTGTGACAAAAAGTGAGATCTGCAAAATACTCAACATGCATATCAGCAAATAGCTTGGGGTGTCTACTTTCCAAAAAGGGTGTCATTTGGGGGGGTTTGAACTGTCCTGGCATTGTATGCACAACCTTTCTCGCAACTCGAGGAAACTGTTTGTTGGAAGTCTACGCAATAGAGGGCTCTGGACTGTGCCATTCTTTCTTTACAAAGGGTTAATTGCAGGTCACTACCTGGTATGTGAGCTGTGGGCGGAGTCAAGAAAATCCTACGAGTTACGTGACTAGATGAGCCAGTAGGAGGAGTCTTCTCTATCTATTTGCTACACGAGGCGTGTCTGTGTTGAGACGCTGAAGAAAGAGTTGATCTTTCGCTAAAGGATAAGTTCCGAATGCCAGGACCAGTTATGGGACCCAGGATGTTCTCTGTGGGTACCACTACAAGTATCAGACTGCCTGGAATGCTGTTGATAGATACAGGGATTAGCCTGAGACTGGAGGGGAGTTTCATACTGTATACTACAGGAGATGTTGAGGCCTTGGGCATGCTGTGCAACAGGGGTGAAGGACTGGTCGCAAACCCCGTCCATTTGTCCGATGTTTGCATTGTGGGGAGTACCTGTTCGCAGTCGGCAGCCTACCGTGCCACTTCCTGCATATAGAATGGACTGGGCTATGGGCATCGGCACCGAGGAGACCACTACATTTACTCCTGTGGCCGGGCCTACATCTTCCAAACCAACTGCTACAACCAATGTTTCTGAGGGAGATGGTACTGTTACTGCCATCAGAGGAACAACTGTGGGCATCATGGAAGCTGCTCCTTCCACCACTACTCACTTTCCTGCATCCACCCAAAAGAAGGTGGGATATGTGAAAGTCTCCCACAGCCGCAGTTGAGGCCTACCTCGGAGATTGCCTGGACAGGATTCGAAAAAAGTGATCGCTCCCGAGGAATCCACCACAGGAACGGGTGAGAACTCTGAGGAAAATTTACCTAGTGGGACTGTTTGCAGATATCTACCGGCAGAAGAGTTACGGGACTCCGAGATAGACTCTTTGTCGGACATATCTGAGGACGAAGACTTGTTTGAAACCATGTCCCAAGAGATGTTGTGGGCAAACGCTGAGGATGTTGCTGCAACATGTAATGTGTCTGGTTGGCTAACTTTGAACTCGGGGAGTGCATCGCTTCGTGCGGAAACCCCGGTTACCATTAGTGAGACTTTGCCCAAAGATAATAGTTAATTCGGGTCAAAGAAATTACCTGTCTATGCCATGGTACAGAAGTCGCCAAATTCTTGTGTACCTCACAGATTGGGAAGTGCCCAATCCTTACCTAGACTTGCCCAATCACAGCTGCTGCTAAATAAACGGGTAGCTACCGAGTATGGGCTGGAATTCCCTTACGTTCCTAAAGAGGCCATGCAAGAGATCGAACAAAACAGAGAACGTTGGTATGCCGATGATGTTTGGGACTATTTGAAAGTACCAAAACCTTTCAGGAAGCCAGGATGTTCTCCCGGCATGGATGATCGTTTTACCGGGTGTCTTCAACACTGGAGTTACGGGAGGCACATTTATGCGGATAAAGTAATTATTTTCTGGCCGGGAAAGGACAATATTGTGTATTTCATCACAACTGTGGATGCTAAAGGGAAAGCCGTAACTTTACCAGATCCTCGTTTCTATTGGTAATGGATCACAGTGACTTTTCTTTGGTGCCAGTTCTAAAAGAAGAACTTTTCTCAAAATACAAGGACTGTGGGGACTAGCTAGATAGTGTTAGGTTTCCCAGAAGGAAGCTTCGGGTCAAGACTATCTACTGGCCAAGGTACTAAAGGACTTGTTGTCTTTCAACACTTTCGCCAATAGATAGTGGAGGTTTGCGCAACAGGTTGGACTCTTGCACTTAGACACACAGTTAAATATATTGGAAAGAAAGTGTCATTTCTTTTTGAAATGGGGCTTTGCTTCCTATAGACGTACATTTTATATGCTTCTGTTTTTCTGTGTTTTGTTTCAGGAATGCAACGAGATCTTCTATCAAGCTGCTGGAGAGTGGGTGGTTTAGATAGTTAGAGGATGGGAGTTATGTGTTATGTAACTTGTCTACATGTGAAATTGTTCAAATATATTGTGTGTTCGCTTTACCTTTCCTTTTCCCTTCCCTATCCAAGTTTTGAGCTCAGGTGGCAGACTTTCACGACTGAAAGTCTTTATTTTCCCAGACGATGGGGACATCGTCTAATGCGGATGGGGGAGTATGTAGCGCCCCACTCCTAATGGGCAGACGCTATTCTTTTTCAAATTTAGTTGTCTGAAGCTGAAACTGGCTCAGGCTGTTTCCTAAAAGTTTTGGTTTCTGTGCCAGTCCAGCTGGGTTGCACTGGTTCCCACTTGACCATAGGTGTCACTGTCACCGCCAGTAAGTGTGGAAATGCAGCAGGCTGGATGTATTGAATACCACCTCTTGCTCGAAAATAGCTCAAAGCCCCCGGCTGGCCCAGGGCTCTGCAACTGAGAGGGTGAGCCCAGAAAAGTCTTGGGGGCTACTGATCCAGGGGTGGTCCTGTGCTGTCTGGCCTGCGGGGAGCGCAGGATCCAGAGGAGGACTTTTCTAGTAGAGGACCGAGCGCAAGGCTGGGGTCTCTGGAGGAGCCTGAAAATTCAGTTGGAGGATGCAACCCGGATCAATACACAAACAGTATCGCCGGGTCAGCTGAAAGAAACTGGTACTGTATGGTAGTTCTTTAAAACTCTCAACATTTCTCAGTTCATTTGACAAGTCTGTGGCAGAGACTTTGTTGAGAATCTCATCGGCTGCTAGGTCAAGTGAGAGGGGCCTATCCGATGGTTGTTGGATCCAATTTGTGGAGCTGTTTGTCCTCTGGATCTGACCAATACCTCTAAATCGCAATTACTAGGTGCCTGAACTCCCCCTTTATCCTTTGACATTCTATTTAAGGAATTTTGTGCTTGTCCTGAATAAATGTAAAAGAAAAGGACTAAGTGTCGGATTCAACATCATTTGGGCTACTTTCCAACGGGACCCCTGTAACAGAGAGGCGAACAGGTGAGGTAACAGAAAGCCCAAATAAAACCAGCAGCTCCTTCGGGGGTTAGAGCTACACTTTTTTTGTGTTTTTGTGTGTTTCTTTTTTTTTTCACTTTTATAAAAACTGTATGTTGCAGATTAGGGTCTCTCAAAATGTGATGGTCATCTCATCTTTCGAGACCCTGTATATGTGTGCCTAGGACTGTGTGGTGCTGTACCCTACACTAATACTCAACTAGTGTGTGGTAGCGTTTGAAACAGTCACCGATCCAAAGACCAGGTTGGTAAGGACAAGAGGGACAATAAAAGCGAGTGTCCTGCCTAAATCCGCGTTTTCTGCAGACACAAATTCTTCTTTGGGGTGTTCTTTGGGTGGGGGTACCAGGGAGGACATATGGAAAATGCCTCTCATGCAGCCGGCTCACTGCATTTGCGTTGGGAAGTTGGGCCACAGCACCATCTGGAAACAGAAGGGCTCTGACAATCTCTTCCTGGAATTTTAGGAAGGATCCAGTTCCTCCTGAAGCTTTGTATAGCACAAAAGCGTTCAGCGGAGCCAATTGAAATAAGTATATGGACACTTTTTTGTATTAGCATCTGGCCTTACGGGCATATAGGTACAGGACCAACAACTGGCCGCTGAGGTCCACCCCTCCCATATTAAGGTTGTATTCATGGACACAGAGGGGTTTCTCCACAACACCAGTCACCGTAGGAATTTGGACTGTCGTATCTGTGTGAAGGGAGGACAGAAAGAAAAAATTCTGTGAATCCCTCCACTTCACTGCTAACAAATTATTACACTTCAAGCAGGCTCTCTCTACCCCCCTCCCCCCACCCCATTTAAGTCGGAATTCTACAAGCCGGTGGAGGAAGCCCCGGTGATTAGATTGCACGGTGCAACATGCGCCAATACCATAATCAAAAAGGTGACTAAAAAGTGGCACGCTCGTGTAGTAAATGTACAAGTGGTACCCCTTTCCGAATAAGGGGGATAAAGTCCCACACCCACGCAATCTTACTAGCGCTTCCTATGCAGTCTGAGGAGTTCTCTGGCTCTATGTGAATATTTCCTCCCTTATAAACCATCAAACTATATGTATAGCCTGTTGCCCTGTAATCAGGGACTCATGAACGCAGACAACTTGATGGGGAGTAAACAAGGCTGCAAACTGTTGGTTGAAGTGGTTTACGAGGGGCCAAATTTTGTAGAGCTGATCAAATCCACGGTCACCCCGAAGACGACAGAGTACATTATCATGGAAGTGCATGAACCGCAAGATCTGTTCGTATCGTGTCCTGGTCATGGAGGCAGAGAACACGGGCATATGATGAATTGGGTCAGTGGACCAATATGATCGCAACTCACTCTTTTTAGTTATGCCCATGAGGGGGGAAAAGCTCAGGAAGGTCTTAAATTCCGAGTCCATAATAGGTCTCCAATCTCTAGCAAGGGTCAACTGGGGATTAGCGGTGGTGAATTGACCAGCATACAAATTGTAGAATACAAGTAGCACTCTAGAGATCTTCCGTGTAAAACAGCGAATAAAAATCAAGTGACTTAAAATCAACTGTTTCCACCTGAATTCCGGGTTGGCCAGTGAATGGAGGAAGTGCGGGTGCTGCAGAAGTGGTGGGCTCCCAATTAGGATTGGCAAATGCAGCGGGAAGGGCACTATGGGCTCTATGGGCCTGTCTTTGTCTTTTTCTTGGTGGCTGTGGAACATTACGGCACCAGCTTGAAGTGCACTTATGGGAATCACCACGTCACCATGTATTACTGCAGTGCTGGTTTGACTACGACCAGGATGTACTAGGCCGCTGGTGCTTGCCAGTTCGCCAGAAGGATGAGCGACACTAGTACTTCCCTGCTCCATACGAGAGCCCTGCAGTTCTTGCACATCAACGACAGCAGAAGAACGAGGTCTGGTATGCCTGACCTTGGCAGGGACCACAACTCTGTTGTCAGAGCTATCTGTCATGGAGCCACTGCTGTTTACAAGTTCGTATTCTGAGCCTGAATCTGACAGATGAGTGACTTCCTCTTCACTATCTGTTATGCTCAGAAACGTGTAGGCCTCTTTACTAGTGTACCTAGTCTCTAAATTTACTGGTACAGTAGTGAGAAAAAAAAAAAGCTCCTGCCTGTTAGCGACTGATTCAGATGCTACCAAAAAAACTGTTATGCCACGTACACACGACCAGACTTTTTGACAGCAATTCGATCGTGTGTGGGCTCCATTTGACCTTTGCTTGCTCCATTGGACCTTTGCTTCCTACCGGAACTCCGCCGGAAATCCATTCATGTGTATGCTAGTCCGACGGACAAAAACGGACGCTAGGGCAGCTATTGGCTACTAGCTATGAACTTCCTTATTCTAGTCCGGTTGTACGTCATAACGTTCAAATCCGTCGGACTTTCGTATGATTGTGTGTGGCCAAGTCCGTTCATTCGGAAAGTCCGTCGGAACTCCGCCAAAAGTCCGTCGGACCTAGTCCCTCGTGTGTACGCGGCATTAGCGTTCATAGGGATCAGGCCTGACTCTGCGAAAGCTGCAGCTATGTGTTTAGTGTTTTTGTAAGTGACAGTGATTGATACTGCACTTGGGTGGACTGGGGTGGGCTGGGAGGAGGGGCTAAACGCAGGTGCTAGAAGGTAACTGGGCTGATCTTGCTAACACTGCATTTTTGAGAACCCTAAACTGCTGGGGACGCTAGTATAGATCTGATCAGGTCAGATATCGATCCATTCGGACACTATACTACAAAGGGTGTTAGCGCTACTGGCACTAATCTGACGCTGCCTGGGGCGACGCAGACCCTATCTGACCCTAAAACCTAACTGATATCTCAACCGCTGGGTAATCAGGGGGTTAAACCTCTATTTAGGTAATATACGACTGGTGCCCTGACGCTATGAAAAAAATGAAGAACTAACTAGCGTCACCCGTGACACTAATACATTGATCATAGGTGACAGGGTGTGGTCAAGGGGTTAAACCTTTATTAGGGGGGGTTGGGGGGAGTCCAAAGACCTATCTGGGCCTATCACTAAGTACCCCAACACTGATTAGTGTCACTAATGACACCAGTACAGTGATCAAAAAAATATGAACACTGCACAGGGGGTAAAGGGGTTAACTGGGGGGGGGGGGGGTGATCGGGAAGTGACAAGTGTACATACATGAACTGGTATCAGTGTAGTGTATAGCTATGACGCTTCATGCAGCAAGGCCAAACTGCCACAGTATAACTGCGTTACCAGTTAAGCAAAAATATTCACTTTGCTCATGTAGCGGTAGGGACTGCTGGATATTGTGGTCCTACCTGTCACCTCTGCCCAGTCTTTATGTTTGTTTTGTATTTTAATGAGGGATTTTGAACTTTGGTTGGGTAAGAGAAATTATGGGATGCCCAGAATCAATAATAGAATCTATAAGATGATCAGTTGAAACCTATATTTGCTCTACTAGAGCTCCAGCCTCCTCCAGCACAACGCTTATTTGTAGACTGTTCCTCTTTCTCCTGTATAATACTTGATTCCAGGCACAGGTAGCACATGGTAGGCCCAACTCTGACTCGGTCAGACCTTAGCAATTGCCATTTGCAGGGACCACAAGGGCCCCTTTAGTGTAGCTACAAATAGTGAAAGAAATGTCTTTTAATGCTAGCTGTCCTATGGTGGACTACTGCTCCCAGTCAGTCCTCTTCAGGCCCTGCCAGCCCTCCTGACTGCAGCCGCCCGGCTCCACTGCCCATGACATCACAGTCTCTCCTGCCGGCTCTACATTCATCTCAGACTGCACACTCCCAGTCCGCTCTGGCATGCCTCCCCAGCTCTCCCAACTGTGCATGTCACTCACCAGCCCTCCTGGCTGCACTTGCTCCCATTGTCTCTCGGCCCCTCTCTGTCCAAAATCCTTCTTTGTTACCCAGAATGGCTCCAACTTGCACCCGAACCCCACGGGCCCAAGGTCAGAATGGGGAGTGCCTCAAAGGCCGACAACCTAGTGCTCCATCTCCAGCTTCTTCCACCAAACAACTCCTCCACAGCTGTGCTGACCCTTGGTATGTCAAGGAGGGCACCTGCCAATCCTAGTTGGGGACTGGTCAGGGCTCCCTGAGACACCTTCAGATAGCTCTACCTCTTTTCTCCTCCTCTCTTCTAGGATCCTCTAGAAGCCTCTAGAGGGAGGTAACTGAAAGATGATGCTGTTAGTCACCTGCTGCTGCTCTAGCCCACCCCCAGTCCAGCTAGGCCTGATTAAAATTACCTGAACATAAAAAAAAAATCCTACTTCTAGCACCTACCTAAAGTAGAGGGTGCTACACTAAGCTTTGTATCTGTATTCTTAAAACTTATTAAAAACAATTGAAATAAAAAAAATATATATATAATTTTTAAAAAGACACACATCGAACAGAAAATATAATTAGGAACTCTTAGTTTATTGGAAAAATAAAGTTGCAGAACAAGGCTTGCCTTCAATGGACCTGAGGGACATTAGTGTTATTTAGAGATATCCCCTACGTGGGCCTGTGATGATGGGCAGTTTGCCTTCAGGTGGATTTCACTTGCACTTGAGATGAGTTTGAAAGCTTAAAGGGGTTCTGCACTCATAATACAACATTTGCCCATTCTGTTGCCTATAGTTAATATATCTCATAATGCCACCTGTTTTTTTTTTTTGATTCACCTACCTTTTGTAATCTTCAGTACTTTATTTTAAACCCCTGCGGCGATGGGCGGTCTCTTGCGGGGATCAGCGTAATTTCCTGTTGAAGCCCGCACTGTCTCCTGGGATCTCGTTCGTGTAATCCCGGTAGACATTGCGGCTAATGCACCCGACATCTCGCGAGATTTCGGGTGCTACAGCCGACATCTCGCGAGATTTCGGGTGCTACAGCCGACATCTCGCGTGATTTCGGTAATTACAGCCGAGATCTCGCGAGATCTCGGCTGTAATTACCAAAATCACGCGAGATGTCGGCTGTAGCACCCGAAATCTTGCGAGATGTCGGGTGCATTAGCCGCAATGTCTCCTGGGATTACACGAACGAGATCACAGGAGACAGTGCGGGCTTCAACAGGAAATTACGCTGATCCCCGCAAGAGACCGCCCATCGCCGCAAGAGACCGCCCATCGCCGCAGGGGTTTAAAATAAAGTACTGAAGATTACAAAAGGTAGGTGAATCAAAAAAAAAAAACAGGTGGCATTATGAGATATATTAACTATAGGCAACAGAATGGGCAAATGTTGTATTATGAGTGCAGAACCCCTTTAAGAGGTCATTCATGGTTCATTAACACGTGCTGGTAACCTTCTAAGCCCTTGTACACACGGTCAGACATTCTGACAACCAAATCCGTTGGATTTTGTCTGAAACTGTTGCATACACACGGTCGGACAAAGTTGTCAGAAAATCCGATTGTACATAACGTGATGACGTGATTTCGTTACGACGGGACTACATTCAGGCTAGTAGCCAATAGCTTTGGTCTAGGAATTTGATCTGAGCATGCGTGGCACTTTGTCCGTCGGAGTAGGCTACACATGATCGGAGTATGTCCGATCGGACCAGTTTGTCGGAAGATATTTCCAGCAAGTTGGAAAATTTGGTCCGACGGATATTCCGATGGAAACAGTCTGATGCATACCACACACAGTCGGAATATCCGACAAAACAGTCCGATAGGACACATTCCGACGGATTCTCCGACCGTGTGTACAAGGGCTTAGATGCATCAACCTGCTCTGAACTGCTTTTGTGCTCCTTTTGACTTGTATGAAGAAAAATAAGCAGTTCTGGCGCAAACAAAAGCTGGTTGGCACAGGCCTGTATCTGGTTTCTAGAATGTATTGTGCATTTATATCTCTGAAAGAAATGTAATGTAAATCCAATTTCAAATCAATCAAAAAATAGTTACCTGAAAATGTAAAGCTAATAAATGTTAAATACACATATAAAGATATCCGGTAAAAGGCTGTGCCACCGTTAAAGGTAAACAGTTCACAAATAAAAGAACGTCAAAGTCCTTCCAGAGATTTTCCAGGAATGATGCCAGTCTTATTCATCCACCAGATGTTCGGTGTCCTCTGTGGACGCCTCTGTACTGCGCTCTGCTTTTGTGTCTTTTTTCTTTTCCACGTGTCCAACAACGCGACCAACGCCCGCTCCAACACCTGTGCCAATAGCCCCGAGAGTGACGGAGCCTCCGAGTGCCCCTGTGACCACTGCCGCAGTTGTACTGCCCAATAAACCTACAGCTTCAACAGCGAGCACAGTCCCAGCCACGGCTGCCCCTACAACCCCACCGGCCAGGCACAGGACTCCGCCTCCTACTACACAGCCAATACCCACTGCGCACCTGGTGAAGAGTTTTGAATATTTGGCGCAGAAATGCTCTTCTTTTTCTTTCAACAGAGATTTCATCTCCTCCATGAGCATCCCCTTCTCTGCAGCATTATCGCCTCTCAGGATACTCTCATACGTATCTAGAAGAACATCAGCCTGCTCTCTGACCCTGGTCCTCATCTCAGATATACTCACCCCAAGGACCTTAAATGGAGAAGCGTTGGCAGGGAGCTGTAGGAGAAAAAGAACAGTAAAAATGAAATAAAAATGTTGGACTTTCCCAGGTTAGTGTGAAACTAGAACATCTGGTGCTACATACAACACCACCTACATTAATTAAACCATAGAAATTCTATATCGGAACGTGCAAGTTTGGTTAAGTATCTGGACAATTTTTTCAAATATTCTCTGAAGGGGATACCGTATATACTCAAGTATAAGCCGAGTTTTTCAGCAAATTTTTTTTGTGCTGAAAGTGCCCCCTTGGCTTATACTTGAGTCACGGTGCCATCTCCCTACCTGATCAGCCCGTGTAATGCTCAGACGGCAGCCGACCGGTGTTCAAAAGCCACATCTCCTCCTCGTCTGCGTCCGTGATAGGGGAACACTCAGTTTCCCAGCAGTGAGTCAGTGTTCAGTGCTCCGCCTATCACGGACGTCCTCTCATTCTCATCCCACGGACGAGAACGAGAGGGTGCCCATGATAGGTGGAAAAAACACTGAATACTGACTGCTGGGAAACTGAGTGTTCCGCCTATCAAGGAGGAGGCGCGGCTTTTGAACACTGGATGGCCGCCGTCTGACTGCGTGACGCGGCTGATCAGGTAGGGATATCGGCAATGCATACACTGAGGCATAAACAAGAGGCATACACTGAGGCATGCAATGGACACAGTGAGGCTCTCCCTCGGCTTATACTCGAGTCAATACGTTTTCCCAGTTTTTTTGTGGTAAAAGTAGGTCCTCAGCTTATATTTGGATCGTCTTATACTCGAATATATACGGTAATTAACATGAACTTCAAAAGTACATTTCTAGGAGTCTTTTAGGTTGGATAGAAAAATATTACATATTTCGACCAGCTTTGGAGAAATAAGTGACATTATAACAACATTTAGTGGCTCCATCAGTCAAGTCTCTGGATCTCCATAGGAGGAAGTTGTAAATGCCAACTTTGTTTGAGCACAGGAGAGGAGCGCTCCTTCTACCTCAATCCCCTTCTCAAACTCTTTCCCTTTGCATCTGTTCCTCTTTCTCTTTTGCTTCTTCCTACCCCTTTCTACTACTAAAAAAACTCCTAAAGTGGTTCTAAAGTCAGAAGGTTTTCAATTTTAATGCTTTCTTTGCATTAAGATAAAAAAAAAAAACCTTCTGTGTGCCGCAGCCCCCCCCCCCAATACTTATCTGAGCCCATCTCAATCCAGCGATGTTGCCCAAGAGTCTTGGCTGTCCGGGACTCACCC
Organism: Lithobates pipiens; assembly: GCF_037356315.1. NCBI lineage: Eukaryota > Metazoa > Chordata > Amphibia > Anura > Ranidae > Lithobates > Lithobates pipiens. Next base: position 24,287,582 of record NW_027507784.1, on the reverse strand, counting down.
TCCTCATTGGCTGAGACAGCAGCGGTGTGCCATTGTCTCCCGCTGCTGTCCAGTCAGTGAGCCAACGAGGAGATAGACGGGGCTGGACCAAGAAGGCTTTGTGTCTGAATGCACACACAGAGCAGCGGCTCGGCTGCCTCCATCGCAAGCTGCTTGCTGTGGGGGCACTCGGCAGGAGTGAGGGGCCAGGAACGCAGTCGAAGGGACCCGAGAAGAGGAGGATCTGGGCTTCTCTGTGCAAAACCACTAAACAGACGACGCAAGTATAACATGGTTGTTATTTTTAATCAAAAAAGCCAAGACTTTAATATCATTTAAGGAAGCAATCCGTATACAACTGCATCAAGCTCGGCTTACCAAAAAGCCACATCTCTCTCTTCTTCTAAACCGCAGCCAATGGCAACAATAGACCATGACTGAGCTATGTGTGGGTATAGTAGCTTGTAGTCTCCAGAGGAGCATGTGACATGGAGACAACTCAGAATCTCAATTCAGAGTTCTCACCCTCTTACAGGAAATATCTGAACAAGGCTGCAAATTTAGCACTTTTTAAAACAAACTTTTAAATGAATTTGACATATTAAAAAAGGTATATTAAAATGTAGTGATTGGATTTACATCTACTTTATATTTTACAGTCAATTACTTTTTAATTCAGTAATGATTTTACAGACAATTATTAATTACTATGATATATAGCCCATATTTCTAAAAACACTAGCTAGAGGAAGTGTCTAAAGAACCTTATTTTAACAAAGGGTGGAGAATAAAAAAAAAGAGTTTTAAAACTTTTTTTTTTAAATTAATTTAATAGGGGAAATTTTCTACTACTTTAGCTTTTACTATCCATTGCTTTTTAATGTAGTTATGAATTTGCAAGCAATTACAGGTCATTAGGATAGCGTGCATTTCCATAAAAAAAAGACGTTTTTAAAAAATGTTTTTTAAATAATGTTACATTTTAAAATTTAATTTTAGTTCACATAAACTTTACCTTTCACTATCATTTTTATTTTTTTTATTTTATTAGATTTTGAATTCAGTACAGAGGAATGCAGCTCAGATGTGTTCATTTTCTCTATATAAATGTTGACATTTCATATACAAAAAGAAATATCAGAGTATCGGGTAATGAGGGGTCTCAGTATTACCTGCTGCTCCAAGAATTCCTCAAATCTTTTTAAGACAGTATTCATGTATTTCTGGTTTTCAAGTGAATAAAGCATCTATTGAGAGAATTGGACACAATGCGGTTAATCTCACCTTCTGCAAAGCAACCAATCAGCATCTAACCTCAGCTTGTTCAATTAAACTTTGGCAATAACCTGGAAGCTGATTGGTTTCTACACAAAAAATTGTTTATAAATAAACTCCAATGGGTCTGATTAAAGTAGAACTTGTAAAAAACAAACAAAAAAACGAAAAAAAAAAAAAAAACACAAAAATCATTAGCCAATATCATTAATCATTATAAGATAAAATAACACAAATAATATTTTACATACCGGCCATCAGGAGTGTCCATTATATAAAAATGCCCAATATAATATAATAAATACCTGCAAGGGGGAACTAAAGCTGTACTGTCTTCTCTTTAGAATGATGACAAATTTCTATAAAATAAGATAGTGTGTTATTGTCTGAACTCAAACTGGAACTTCATTTTATATTTCTATTTATAAGCCCCTCTTTCACTGCATATAAAAAAAAAGTGAAAAAAAAATAAAATAAAAAAAAGTAAAATAATGTCAAGTTTCAACCTCTCTATATTGCTTCTTCCTTGGTCCAGCACTGGTAGTCCTCTTCAGGGCAGAACGACACCCATCTACTGCAAGCCCAGCCTGTGGTTTACATGCTGCTACCAGGTGGCGTTTCATTACAATGCTCCACCAAGGCTGGGCGGCACTCATGCGCCATTACCTAAGCTTTGCTTAGTCCTGGAAGAATGACCCCCTTTACCCGTATTCAGAAGAAGAGGATCTTCCTGGAACATTGCCAGACCGGCTTAAATAATGTGAGCAAGTTCTTTTTAAAGATAGCTGGAAGAAAGATTTTTTTTTTTTTGGGGGGCCCACTTTAAAACCTCAAACCAATGGGATTTTATATATTCCTCTCGGGTTGGCTTATGAAAGACATTATTAATAATACAGTATAATGAGGACAGTTAAAAATTCCACGGATTTTAGTAACAACCCCCCACCCCTTCTGATGGTTGTTATAAAAAAAAAGAATAGATCCAAATGCCTATTTTACTCCCCTGAAGCCACGGGCATGTAATGCCACCACCCCTATCCTTCTCCCTTCTTCTGTTTTCTTCTTGGGGTCCTTGTTTGGATGTCCACATCACTGCCTGCATGTGGAAACCCTTTTATTGGTGGAGACAGGCATGTACTGGCCATCGGGACTACCGGGAGTTTCCCGGTGGGCCGATGGCTCAGTGGGCCACTCTGATGTAAGGGGCTGGTGATGGGACACTCTGATGTAAGTTGGTGCTGATGGGACACTCTGATGTAAGGGGGCTGCTGATGGGACACTCTGATGTAAGGGGGCTGGTGATGGGACACTCTGATGTAAGGGGGCTGCTGATGGGACACTCTGATGTAAGGGGGCTGCTGATGGGACACTCTGATGTAAGGGGGCTGGTGATGGGACCCTCTGATGTAAGGGGGCTGGTGATGGGACACTCTGATGTAAGGGGGTGCTGATGGGACACTCTGATGTAAGGGGGTGCTGATGGGACACTCTGATGTAAGGGGGTGATGATGGGACACTCTGATGTAATGGAGTGCTGATGGGACACTCAAAATGTAAGTGGGCCGGTCTGGATGAAGTCCAGGGCCAAATTTCTGTCCCAGTCCAGCCCTGGGTGGAGATGACACTTCCAGCAACCGGGTAATCCCTTATAGACTCCAGAGGCAGGAGAAATCAGGGGAGACTGAAAGGGGACTGGTGACCAAGAAGATAACAGGCAAGAAACAATGTCTGCTACCCAAGATAGGAAAGGAGTTTGGTTCATAGAGGACACCATGACTCTGATCCATTACACTGTAGGGTGGCTTAAGACAGGGGTAGGCAACCTCGGCCCTCCAGCTGTGGTGAAACTACAAGTCCCATGGGACATTGCAAGACAATCACAGGTATGACTCCTAAAGGCAGAGGTGTGATGGGATTTGTAGTTTCACCACAGTTGGAGTTCCGAGGTTGCCTACCCCTGGCTTCAGAGGAGGAGTTTGGAATCAAGAGGAGTAAGGTCATTGAAGCACCATGCACTATTTCAATTTTTTGGAGTTGGGCTTTAGCATACGTCTCAGACTTCATGGTACTGCGGGATTGGAGGATGAACATAAAACCGGATGGTTTTACAAAATATCACACCTCCCATTGTGTTCTTGGACAATCAACATCTGCCTTGACATATTCCATAGTGATTGGGTTTAGGTGAGAGAGCTAGAGAATTTTGGATACTTTATACTGTCTAGAGCCCACACATTAGCTGTAGCCGAAGCTGCAAGGTTTAAACTTGTATAGTTCAGCTTAGCAACCAGATTCTATCTTGCAGTGATAGGACTTCAGTGATACTGATTGCTATGGATCATTACACTGGTTTTCTATGTTCCAATAGTAGGACCAGTTGTCTTTGGGGTGGACTGACCTTCAGTGCTTCTCCCACATGGGCGCAGGTGATCGTCTCTCCACTGATACTGGTTTTGCGGTGGAGCCAAACTCCTGCCGTAAGATCGGAGATGTATCTTGTGAGGTGATCTTTGAAATCTTCATCCATGTCTGTGATTGGATGGAAAGACACACAATGTCAGCAGAGGATTTTGTTGAAGGCTCTAAAGTCCCAATGAAGAAATGCCACAAGTGGAGCCATTGAGTGTACAATATAAGAGGTGGCGGGGAAGAGTTTAGCTGGTTGGAGCCCACAGGCATGTAAAAAAATCATAATTTTCTTGATAGAAAATTACTCAGAACCATCAAACATTATATCGTTTTTTTATCAGAGACCCAAAGGAATTAAAATGGCGGTCGTCGCAACTTTTTATGTCACACAGTGTTTGTGCAGAAATTTTTGCCCTTAATGTCCCTGCTGGTTGCTGCAACCATCTTCACCCCTCTTCCTTCTAGCGCTGTGGACTCTGGCTCTGTGACTGGCCGGAGCCACATGCCGGTCATGGCATAGGCCTTTTTAGAAATGGCACAATAGTGCCCTTTCTTCAGTGCGCATGCGCGATGACATCGGCGCAAGCGTACATGGTAAATATCTTGTAAACCTTGCAGGTTTAGGGGATATTTCCAGTACCTACAGGCAGTGTTAATTTTGTCGACTAAAACATTTTAGTTGACTAAATTAATTCTATTTTGGTCGACTAAAACAATTGAGATGAGTAAAATACGACTTAAACTAAAATGGCATTTTAGTCAAAAGTCTAAAACTAAAATGGCATTTTAGTAGAAAGACTGAGGCCGCGTACACACGGGCGGATTGTCTGCCCAACTTAGTCCGCTGAACTGCGTTTCAGCGGACAGTCCGCTCGTGTGTGGGCTTCAGCTGACTTTTTCAGCGGACAGTCTGACGGACTAAGTCTTTCGGAATTTCCGTAATTTTGTCCGTCCAAACTTGGTTTCAGCGGACAGTCCGCTCGTGTGTAGGCAAGTTGGACGGACTAAGTATGGCGCATGCTCAGAAAGGATTTACACGGCCGAAGGTTGCATTGCAGTGTATTGGACGTCGTATTTCTAGTCCCGTCGTACGTGCTGTACACGTCATCGCGCAAGTTTTCAGCGGACTGTCTGTTCATCGTGTGTGGTCAAGTCCGTTCATTCAAAAGTTGAACGGACTGTCTGTCGGATTGTCTGACGAACTTAGTTGGGCAGACAATCCGCCTGTGTGTACGCGGCTTAAGACTAAAACTAAATTTAAATCTGACTTCAAAATTAACACTGGTCTGTAGTGCATGTTCATACCTCAATACCATAAATAATAATATATGAGATTTTTCACTCCAACAGTATATAATGTGTTTGGAAATAGTAGAGAAATGTTCACTAATGCATTACAACTGAAATACACCCATTCGATTTTAGTCGACTAAAATGTGCTGGAGATTTAGTCGACTAAATACGACTAAAACCAAAACAATTGCAAAAGACTAAAATGAGACTAAAATTAAAATACCATTTTAGTCCCAAGACTAAAACTAAATCGAAATTTGCTGCCAAAATTAACACTGCCTACAGGTAAACCTTTTTATAGGCTTACCTGTAGGTAAAAGTGGTGCAACTAGGTTTACAACCACTTTAAGCATCAGCCTTTTGCCATCACTGCATTATTATCCATTTAATAGAGAGCGCCCCCTAGTGCCCTATTGCTGCACAACTCCTTTTAGTTTTGTATGTTTTTATTCAATTGTAATAAACAAGACCTTTAAGAGCCCATTCACACAGGGGCAACTCCTGATCCGACTTCAGGTCGCCCCTAGTCGCCTCAGGTCGCCTCAGGTCGGACAACATTTAAAAAGCAATGTAAGTGAATGAGAGCCGTCTTAATGCACACTACTGAAGTCGCTCCGACTTCAGAAAAGGTTCCTGTACTACTTCTATCCGACTTGTAGGCGACCGGTACCCATTGATTTCAATGGAGATCGCCTCCAAGTCGGATCTCCGTCTATACGGAGGCGACTTTGACAGAATTATTAGCTCTGAATGGGGAACTCCACGGCAAATTTATGAAAAAAATTTGGCGTGGGTTCCCCCTCCGAGAGCATACCAGGCCCTTAGGTCTGGTATGGATTCCAAGGGGAACCCCCTACGCCGAAAAAACGGCGTGGGGGTCCCCCTCAGATCCACACCAGACCCTTATCCGAGCACGCTACCCGGCCGGCCAGGAAAGGGGGTGGGGACGAGCGGGCGGCCCCCCCCCTCCTGAGCCGTACCAGGCCGCGTGCCCTCAACATGGGGGGGTGCCTTGGGGGAGGGGGGGCGTGCGGCCCCCCCACCCCAAAGCACCTTGTCCCCATGTCGATGAGGACAAGGGCCTCTTCCCGACAACCCTGGCCGTTGGTTGTCGGGGTCTGCGGGCGGGGGGCTTATCGGAATCCGGGAGCCCCCTTTAATAAGGGGGCCCCCAGATACCGGCCCCCCACCCTATGTGAATGAGTATGGGGTACAATGTACCCCTACCCATTCACCTGTGGAAAAAAAGTACAAAAAAAAAACACAACACAGGGAAAAAATATTTTATTGCACAGCTCTGGGGGTCTTCCGTCTTCGGGGGTCTTGTCCCCCTCTTCGGTTCTTCTGCCGGGCCACCGCGCCTTCTTATAGCTCTTTTGCAGGCGGTGGCCCGGTCTTCTGTCGCCGCCGCCGCCGCCTTCCGTTCTTCTTCTTCTTCTTCTTCTTCTTCTCCAGGAGATGTTGACACGACGCTCTCTCCGGCCACAATGCCAGGGACGCGCTCCGCTGCCACTTATATAGGGACAATGGGGCGGTGTCACATGGGTTGATGTCACATGGTAAGGGGACGGGGTCACCATGTGACATCAACCCATGTGACACCGCCCCATTGTCCCTATATAAGTGGCAGCGGAGCGCGTCCCTGGCATTGTGGCCGGAGAGAGCGTCGTGTCAACATCTCCTGGAGAAGGAGAAGAAGGAGGAGAAGGAGGAGAAGAAGGAGAAGAAGGAGAAGAAGGAGAAGAAGGAGGAGAAGGAGAAGAAGGAGGAGAAGGAGAAGAAGGAGGAGAAGGAGAAGAAGGAGGAGAAGGAGAAGGAGAAGGAGAAGGAGAAGGAGAAGGAGAAGGAGAAGGAGAAGGAGAAGGAGAAGGAGAAGGAGAAGGAGAAGGAGAAGGAGAAGGAGAAGAAGAAGACCGGGCCACCGCCTGCAAAAGAGCTATAAGAAGGCGCCGTGGCCCGGCAGAAGAACCGAAGAGGGGGACAAGACCCCCGAAGTCGGGAGAAGAGGCCGGCGGCGGGGAGGAAGAAAGCCGGACTCCTCCGCTAGCAAAAGAGCTACAAGAAGATAGCGGAGGAGTCCGGCGAGAAGACCCCCGAAGACGGAAGACCCCCGGAGCTGTGCAATAAAATATTTTTTCCCTGTGTTGTGTTTTTTTTTTGTACTTTTTTTCCACAGGTGAATGGGTAGGGGTACATTGTACCCCATACTCATTCACATAGGGTGGGGGGCCGGTATCCGGGGGCCCCCTTATTAAAGGGGGCTCCCGGATTCCGATAAGCCCCCCGCCCGCAGACCCCGACAACCAACGGCCAGGGTTGTCGGGAAGAGGCCCTTGTCCTCATCGACATGGGGACAAGGTGCTTTGGGGTCGGGGGGGCGCACGCCCCCCCTCCCCCAAGGCACCCCCCCATGTTGAGGGCACGCGGCCTGGTACGGCTCAGGAGGGGGGGGCCGCCCGCTCGTCCACACCCCCTTTCCTGGCCGGCCGGGTAGCGTGCTCGGATAAGGGTCTGGTGTGGATCTGGGGGGGACCCCCACGCCGTTTTTTCGGCGTAGGGGGTTCCCCTTGGAATCCATACCAGACCTAAGGGCCTGGTATGCTCTCGGAGGGGGAACCCACGCCAAATTTTTTTCAGAAATTTGCCGTGGAGTTCCCCCTTGAGCTCATTCTCTGCTTGGCCTCGGCAAAAGTCGCCTGGCCTGGGGCGACTTGTAAGTCGTCCCAAGTCGGGCTTGAAGTCATCACAAGTCGTTTTGAAGTCGTCCCAAGTCGCGCTGTGATCTTATAAATAAAGATACTAATAAACACTTCTGTACAGAGCCTATTGCCATGGCAGGAAATGTTCATTATCTGTACACAGCCAATTAATTTTTTAGCAGCAATGGTACGGTGCAAACAAAGACTATGTAATGAATGTAGATAATTTGTCTTTGAAAACTGTCTACACAGGAACAGTACATGAGGGTCTATATTACCTGCCAATGTGCCCCTCCTTGATCTCAGGAACCCTTTCCCGGGGAAGGGCAACAGGAAGCCGCTGATAGACGGACTCCTAAGAGTGTCCAGCAAAAGACTATGTTCTGAACCTTTCTGTAGCCTCAGTTTCTGTAACAATAATAAGGTTACTTTTATAATTAATATACAGCATATGGCCAAAAGATTGTAGACACCTAACATGCCAATATGAGTTTGTTTGGCATCTTATTTAAAACACATGGCCATTATTATAGTTTTGGTTCTCAATTGTCGCCTCTCCTCTGGAAATCATTTCCACAAGATTTTGGAGGGTTTCTGTGGGAATTTATTCTAAATTGAAATCAGGTACTGACGTTGGACAAGAAGATATGGATTCCATTTGGGGCAATAATTTCATCCAAGTAGGGTTGAGTTAAGGGCTCTATACAGGCTACTCGAGTGAAGGGAAATTTAGCGTAACCGCTTTCATTCTTTAAGAAATTTGGTTTTCATTTTGTGTCTCTAACATCCACCTCCCAAAAGATATGCTCAAGTTTTGCTAGTCTAGTTTAGTTTCTCATGTTACTGTTATCTTATTTAGTTGTTTCCTTTCTTGGAAAGCATATGATTTTGAGGAATCACTAGTTTCACTTTTATTTTAGGCTGTACTTGTATACGATTGGATAATCTGTATGACACGTTCAAAGGGCGGTACTTTCTGAAAGCCCCCTTTAAATATTCACACCAAAGAATAAAGATTAGATTTGCTCGGAGAGACTTTGTTGTTTTCTGTCATTGTCTCAATGGGCTAATCTCCCAGGCCTGTGTGGGTGATTGGACATCACACTTTAACAGACATGAAGGGGTTAAAAACAACCTCTAGACATTCTACATTCCCTTCAGTTTGGGAGCTCGGTCCGACCCAGCCACCCTTTAAATATTCACACCAAAGAATAAAGATTTGATTTGCTCGGAGAGAATTTGTTGTTTTCTGTCATTGTCTCAATGGGCTAATCTCCCAGGCCTGTGTGGGTGATTGGACATCACACTTTAACAGACATGAAGGGGTTAAAAACCACCTCTAGACAATCTACATTCCCTTCACTAGAGTTCCTCCACACCAAATTCATCAAACCGTTTCCGTATGGAGCTGGCTGTCATAAACTAGATGTGACCAGAACTGTGTGACTGCGACAGAGTGAACCAGACATAAATAGGTGAAAGTACGTTTATTTAAATAAATGCATATAAATGCGAACACACCGCCAATACAAACTGAGTGAACAAACAAAACAACCAAACAGTTATAATAAACCAACCAGCATATATAGCAAAAGGGAGTACCAGAATCATAGTCAAGCCAGGCCAGGGTCATAAACAGGAGATCAGTAGATGGGGGGCCAGGAGTAAACAGACAGGGAACAAGATGAAAGGACCAGGCTGCAGGGCAAGGATCCAGGGATACAGGAACAGATACAAACAAGTCCAGGATACAGGAATCAGGGTTCAGGATCAGGATCAGGCTAACAGATAAACAGGCTGCAGGTCAGGGCACAAGGACAATACCAGGGCAAAGTGCGTGTGCACTTGCCGGGTATTTATACTATAGCTGCTCTCAAAGTCAGGTGATACCTAATTGCAGAAGGTAATACCTGCTCCACACTGCCAGGATCCCTCCGCTGCTGGACACCAGTACTAATACCAGCAGGGAAAAGTTATTTTGACAGCTCCAAACTGCCAGGAGACACCTGCTGGTGGACCTCAGTACTGCACGCCAAATGATCAATATTGCCAGCGGAGGGAACCTTTCTGACACTGGCTTTGTACACAGGGGCACAGTCACACTGGAAAAGAAAAAGGATCTTCTCCAAATTAGTGCTCAAATTTGGAAGAGCACTATTGGCTAAAGTTTCTTTGTATGTTGTAGCATTAACAGTACCCATCACTGGATATACCTGAACTTATGTGATGACCCTAATGTAGGTATGATGGTCAGGTGTCCACAAATGTTTAGCCAGAAACTCAAGCATATTAGAAACCTGCTAAAGTAAAGTGTTTTTAAACTTCTGGTGATAGGAGGCACATGTGCGGAGTATAACAGGAAGGTCATGCCCTGTTAGAGCTCCGCTCCGTGAGGGGAGAAAACTGCCATTATTTATCAGCCCGCCGGTATTTAAAACACACGGCTTCTCCCAGTTGCTCCTGAGTACCTGGAGAAACATTTTGGGACACAAAATGGTGCTGGGGGGGACTCACACAAAGGTAAACCTTCCCCAACAGTGCAACACGGTCCCGCACTTCGGCTAAAATGGCGCAAGTCTCCTCAGCCACCAGGGTTCCAGACACACCTGCAGTTCGCCAGAAGAACTTCATCAGACCCTTCAAGACCTACATCTGGGAGATAACCTACCCGCCGCTTCTACCTCACGTAGAATAACAGCTTCATCCTTCTCTCCAAGCAACTCATCTCAATCCCAACAGAAAAATGGAAGTCATCAATCCCACAAGAGAGATCGCTTCACCTCTCCACCTCAGGACCAAGAAGATTCCATCCTAACTCGACACTCCTATAGTCCTCCTTTCCATAACCACAATCTAGAAACTATTTTTGAAGGATCTCTGCTTTGTTTGACTCTCCTTTTTTTTTTACAAGCAGTTTATGCTACATTTTTATTCCCAATAACTGAACACCAATTTGTTGGACTGTTCTCTGCCAACAATGCATAGGGACACAGTTTATTTTATTATATCTGTTTTTTTCTGTTATAGTATGCAAGTATGTATAGTATGTAAGTCCCCACTTATGGGTCTGAAGTCTGGGACCAGGTTGATTGCTTGGACCCAGATTTCAGATACATCTCTTTAATTCAGGTTTTTATTCATAGGTTGGATTGATCATATTTAGGCACAAAGACTCAGCCAAATTACATTCCAAATGTTTTAGTTTATAGCAGTTAGTTTGACCAACAAAGCCCTGGGTTTGTTACAACTCCAATAGTTCACATGTCCCTTTCTAACTTCCAATCTGCCTCATTCCCACCCTATCTCCCTCCATGGCTTATCCCCATTTATATATTTAATAAATTAGACTTACAGTTAGTACTTACCATATGTATCTTCTATTTATTCCCCCTTTTCTTTTGGAAGATACGGAATATTTGGAGAAACATTATTATACCTGGCAGGTTATAATTATACATCTTCATGTTTTTTTTTAGGAGGTTATCCTGCATGCGGAAGATCTGTGTGCTCCATCTCGCCTCCCTTGGCTCCCCACTTTTATTATGTGGGTGGTCGAAGTAGGCCCTCTATCCCCTGATGGGGAGTTGTACCCCCAATCACAGTTAATTTTTGAAGCTCGTTTCTTATGGTTCTTATTTTTTCTCCACTCCAGTCTACCCTGGATCTCCTTTCTCCTTGCTTTTCTTCAGGTCCACACAGGTCGTCCAATACAGCCAAAGGACCTCGAAAGTTGGTATCATTTCCTAACTCAGCTATCATGGCGCCTTTAAACATGTTATCCCTGAATGTTCAGGGTCTCAATATACCGCAGAAATGCACTAAAGCTTTCCACTCGTTTCATGCAAACAAAGCGCACATAGTTCACGGTTCACGGCAAATTCTACGCCTAAATTTGTAAACTCCTTTTATCCGCAAATATTCACAGCTTCAGCCACTACTAAACAACGTGGAACACTCATAGCCTTCCACCGCACCACCCCATTTACACTTCATTCTGAAATAAAAGACCCTGAAGGGAGATATTTAAATCTTCTGGGGCATATAATGGACACAGCAGTTACGGGTGTTTCATACTATGCACCCAATAAACAGCCCACACCTTTTCTCACCCATCTTCTACAAGTAGTATCTACACATAAGATGAGAACATATGAAGGGATTTTAATCAGGTCCTCCTCCTATTTCTCGACAAATCACCATATATCCCCCATCAAAATCCAACCAAGATGTCTCCCCCCCAGTTTCTTTCTAAACATAAATTGGTGGATTCTTGGAGAGAATGTAATCCGACTAAAAAGGAAATACACTTATTACTCATATCCACAGCAAACATTCACTCGCATTGACCACATATTTCTAACAATAGGTACGATTCCAGAATTGCTTACACTGAATATAATCCCCATCCCATGGTCTGATCATAACGCGGTCTTTACTACTATCACTTCCACTATTCCCAAAAAACACGACTTACTTACACCTACTTGGTACCTCCGAGATATATTACTCAAACACCCGTCGCATAGTTTAACAATCGAACAGGCTCTAAAAGAATGTTTAACACACAACACAAATGCTGACGTTTCCCCAATAACATTGTGGGAAGCACATAAACCCGTGCTGCTCGGTACCATACAACGGCAATTTGTATTATTCAAATGGGAACGTAGGAGTCTTGGGAGAAAATTAGAAACTGAATTTAACTCTTCCTTTATAGCTTTTCAAGATAATCCAATGCCATTTACCAAAAGTTGCCTAGAAAAAGCCCATCTGGAATATGACTTATTCCTCGCAGAATCCGCGGATTAATACTTTAACCATTCTCGACACGCCTTCTATATGAAATCCAATCAGTTTGGTACTTTTCTGGCACGCTTAAGTCATTAAACAAATCTTTTAAGCCGATTAGACTTAAATCGTCTAAATGGCACATATACTAGTAATCCTACTAAAATTGTTCATAAATTCCGCTCCCACCTAACCTCCCTATATTCGGAAACAAATACATTTAATACCATTGAGGCTGATGCCTTCTTCTCAGATATCACCCTACCTGAGATGTCTGACACCCAAAAGATTATACTCGAAGCACCCATCACTGTGAATGATATAACAAAAGCAATCAAAGAATTAAAACTAAACAAAAGACCAGGCCCTGATGGTTATTCTGCCTTATACTATCATATTTTTTTCAGAGATCTTCTCCCCTATTTTGGCCGAAGCTTTTAATGTTTTACTAGAAGGTAAATCTACAACTATTTGTATGATTCCTAAGCCTCATTCTGATGACACATCCTGTATTAACTACCGCCCCATTTCCTTGTTAAACTTAGATATCAAACTATTAGCAAAAATTCTAGCAGCCCGCCTCAATGGAATCATAGGAAATCTTATACATCATGATCAAGTAGGCTTCATGCCTACACGCCAAGCAGGTGATAATGTACGTAGAGCGGTCCTTTTGCCACACATTGCTAAAACCCTTCGCATTCTTTCGTGCTTTATATTTCTGGATATTAAAAAAGCCTTTGATTCCATCTCCTGGCCCTCTTTACAATACTCACTTCAGAAATGGGGTTTTGGCCCTAACTTTAGAACTTGGATCACTGCATTGTATAATAAACCAAAAGCATATAATAAGTATGCAGGTTATAAATCTGACTCCTTCAATATAGAAAGAGGCACAAGACAAGGATGTCCACTCCCTCCCCTTTTATTTGCCCTCCCAATAGAACCGCTTTCCCTGTCGATTAGATCAAATCCCAAAATAACCCGGAATAGAATTAGGAGGATATCAACATAAACTTTGTTTGCAGACGATATACTCCTATTTCTATCATCCCCACAGGTCTCAGGCCCTAATCTCCTTCCCATCCTCAATAGGTTTGATGCTTTTTCTGGCCTATCAATCTTAAAGAAATGCTTAGCATTAAATATATCCCTATCTAACCTGGAACTAAATTCAGCAAAGGTAGGACTTCAGTTTTCCTGAGCGGAAAAATCAATACCATATCTAGGGATTCATCTTACTGCTTCTATATCATATCTTTTCTCAGCAAATTATCCACCGATTCTCAAAAGTGTGACAAACCTATTGAACTCTTATGCCGCGTACACACGGTCGAATTGTCCGGCGTACTTAGCCCGGCAAACAATCCGGCTGATAGTCTGGCGGACTTTCTACCGAACGGACTTGGCCACACACGGACACTCAGAAAGTCCGGCGTTTGCTAGCGCGATGACGTACAGCACGTACGATGGGACTAGAAAAAGGAAGTTCAATAGCCAGTAGCCAATAGCTTCCTTTTTCGTACTTGCTTCTGAGCATGCGTCATTCTTAGTCCACCGGACTAGCATACTGATGAACGTATTGTCCGCTGAAACCCAAGTCCGGCGGAAAGATTGGACTGCAAAAATACTTTCTAAGTCCGCCGGACTTTACGCTGAGAAAGTCCGCTGAAGCCCACACACGATCGAAGTGTCCGGTGAAATGCGTTTCAGCGGACTAAGTACGCCTGACAATTTGATCGTGTGTACGCGGCATAAGTCCCCCATCCCACTATCATGGTTCGGTAGAATTAATGCAATCAAAATGACGATCCTGCCTAAGTTGCTGTATCTGTTCAGGGTTTTACCAATTTCAATTCCTGCTTATTATTCATGACTAATACAGAAAAAAGCAACATCTTATATATGGGAGGCATCCAAACCACGTATACCTTTGCACACAATTTACTTTGCAAAGTAAATGGAGGCTTTGCTAGCTTATCTAAATACTATGCAAGACAGGAAATCCTATTCAGGCAGCTACCGAATGTGATCCCTTATCGATCTCTAACCTGCTTTGGCTTCATCCTAAAGACCGAAAGGTTTACGAAACCCCCATCACCAAACACTTTATTTCTCTTTGGGACAGTTTTAAATACAACCACTGGTTACAATCTCCACATAAGCTTCTTCTCTCCTTCCTAAAAATCCCTGATTTTTATCCTGCTTGGACTGCTCCCAAATCCTTTTGAGTATGGTCATCCTGGGAAATCCTGACTATGCAGAAATTTGTCACTAATATGTATTTCATCCCTTTCCCAACCCTTTGTGAAATCTATGGCTTACCTCAATCAGAATTATTCCGATACCTGCAAATGTAAAAACTTTTCCACTCCTCATATAAACTCCTCTAACACACTTTACTGACTTAGTAGAAAAGACCCCCACACAAAGCCTAATCTCCTCTCTTTGATAGTAAAACCTGACCTGGATAAGCCTTCTTATGTCCAGAAATAGGAGGCGGACCTGGGATGAATGCTCAACATCACAGACTGGAATCAAATCTGGTCAACAAGCAAATCACCTTCCCCTATTATTATTGAGGTTGAGGCTATTTATAAAGTATTAACAAGATGGTACTTTGTACCTGCTAGGGTTGCCAAATATGTACCAACCTGTTCTGCACAGTGTTATCGTGGTTGCTTAGAGTTAGGCACACACCTGCACATTTGGTGGACATGCCCAATAGCACAAGCCTTTTGGAAAGGTATTTTTAAAATGGCCTCCAAGATGTTTGGTTTGCAAGTACAGCCTAATCCTGCTACTACCCTACTTAATCTGAAACCAGGATGTCTAACCTTGTTTCAATTTAAACTATTTGTCCAACTTCTAATGGTTGCTAAGCAAACTTTGGCAAAGGCATGGCGATCCCCAACATTGGTAGTGGCTGAGACGAAGAATAGGATGACTAACACCATGATTCATGCCAAAATGGTGGCTATTGATAATGCTCTGCTTCCCAAAAGTGAAAAAATTATGGCTCCCATGGATAACACATTATTTGCCATCTAACTTTGACGAGAATGTTCTACTGCCATGGTAGCTGAATTGAGAAGACTTAAGCTGATCTACAATGAACACACAAACTTTCATGATGGTTCTCAAACCAACCCTGTGGACCCCCTCTCTTCTATGTTTCACTCCCTCTCTCCTTTCTCTTCTTGCTTACTCCCTTTCTGATTTTTGAACTCTTTTTCCTAATAGAGTGTATTCCTCTGCAGACATCTCTGCTGTGGACACAATTATAATTTAAAAATTAAACTTACTTTCTAACAGCTCCTCCATAGCGCTTCAATACCGAATCTAAGACCCAATTATCTCTATATTATCATTTATTATTAACTAGTAATTCTAGCATCTTACCTTCACTACAATATGTTTACTCATTATATTTGTTATGTATTCCTTTGTACACTCAATAAAATCTTTTGACAAGGAAACTTCTTGTGATAATTGTAGAAAAAAAACTCCTATTTTCTGAGCCATCCTCACATTTACCATCATACCTCACTCTCGCACTGTAGGTAGGAAAGAGCGGCTTCACGGCCACAGTTGTCAGGATCCTGCCAGTCTCTCACTAGAAAATCCAAGTGCTGAAGAATAAAATGGTACAATAACTTCTCAAGAGAGGCAAAGTGTTTTTTTTGTTTTGTTTTTTGTATTTTTAGAGTATTCAGAGATCTAGCTTAACAATTTTAAATGATTGTTTTATTGAAAGAAAAATAAAACCAGTGGTAGAAATATTTACAGTAAATATATTACAAAACAGTAAAAACAACAGTAAAATAAAGGGTTTTAAAAGTAAAAAAAATCCTTCAGTGGAAATGCCTGGTCTTTGGGTCTGTACCAGAATCAAGTTGGATGACTTGTAGAGCAGTGATCCAATCTGTTATTGCAGAGTCACTGGCCCTCATAAATGACTCTCAGTATCCCAAGCAGTTTTAATTGTAAAATGAGTGCCAAATGCAGCAACCTTTTCTTGTACCTGGAGAGGGTGTTGCAAGGGGCATATATCCACTGCTATATGTGCTCCAATTAGGAGACTCTCAAAACTATAGCCTTAGGGCCGCAGTATACAGAGGAGCCTTGATGTGGGTGCTGCGGCTTCCACATATATTTGCAAAGGAGTGCAATGAAATGCTCTGTTAAAACGCTATTTAATGTGCATTGTTAGGGTCAGTTTGGTTTGTTTGCAGGCTAGCTGGTATATGTGCTGGGAAACGTTTGCTTGTTTGTGATGTGCAATGCCCTTCCATGTGCACCTGACTGCAAAGGCTAGCTGGCCAGTTGCCATCAGTGTTAATTTCATCTACTAAATTAATACTATTTTACTCTACTAAAATACGACTAAAATTAAAACAATTAAGATGATTAAAAAAAATACAACTAAAACTAAAATGGCATTTTAGTTAAAAGACTAAAATTGGACTAAAACTTAAATGCCATTTTAGTCAAAAGACTAAACACACGACCAGACTTTAACATCAAAAGTCCGACGGAACAATTCCGGCAGACCATTTGATCGTGTGTGGGCTGCAGCGGACTTTTGATTTGCAAAAGTCTGACAGACTTTAGAAATGGAACAGGTTTCAAATTTTTCCGCCAGAACTCCGCCGGACCCAGTTCCTACCGAGAAATCCGCTCATATGTATGCTAGTCCGACGGACAAAAACCGACGCTAGGGCAGCTATTGGCTACTGGCTATGAACTTCCTTATTCTAGTCCAGTCGTACGTCATCACGTTCGAATCCGTCGGACTTTGGTGTGATTGTGTGTGGCCAAGTCCGTTCATTCGGAAAGTCCGTCAGAACTCTGTCAGAACTCCGTCAGAACTCCGTCGAAAGTCTGTCAGACCTAGTCCCTCGAAAAGTCCGGTCGTGTGTACGTGGCATAAGACTAAAACTAAATTGTAATCTGACTTCAAAATTAAGACTGGTCTGTAGTGCATGTTCATATCTCAATACCATAAATAATAACATATTCGATTTTTCGCTCCATTTTCGCTCCAGCAATATATAATGTAATGAAATTGTAGAGAAATTTTAACTAATGCTTTACAATTTAATTACATACATTAAATTTTAGACGACTAAAATGAGTTTTAGCCGACTAAAATGTACTGGAGATTTTAGTAGACTAAAATGTAGGACATTTTAGTCGACTAAAATATACTGGGGATTTAGTCGACTAAATACGACTAAAACTAAAAACAAACAATTGCAGAAGACTGAAATGGGACTAAATCTAAAATTCCGTTTTAGTTCTAAGACTAAGAATAAAAACGAAATCAAAATTTGCTGCCAAAATTAACACTTTCTATAGCTTATTGCAGTGTTAACGCCACCCAACCAAAGGGTTTGAGGTGGGATGGAGCATTTTATTATGCCCAGCAGACACACCCTCAATGTAAACTATGCTGTATTTCCATATTAAACGGTTTTACAATCCAAAAAACAGGCATATTCTTTATCAGACTAAAGTTACAATGTGTTAGATACCAAATATGATATAGATCTGAGGAGAAATCTGTGCTTCATTAGCCTCCTAGACCTTGTAAAATAGTCATGTTTGGTATTTAAATATGTTCATCAACATTAGTGTAGTCAAGGAAAGTAACTTCATCACTGTAGGAGTTATGGAATATGAATTAAAGTTGATGGTATGAGATGTATAAGTGTTCGGGCTGTAGGTCAAAATTCCAGATACACAGATGTGTGCTCCTTCCATTTATGAATTGGTCATTTATGACGGGGACTCATAAAAAGTCCTTTGAAGACCCTGGCTATGTAAGCTTTTTATGATCTGCAATTTTTCAAAGCTGGACTGTGTTCTATTAAAATTGTCACTCTACATGACTGCCTAGAACAGGGTTTCATTGAACCCTAAGGTTCCTCCAGAGGGTGCTAGGGGTTCCTTGAGCAAAGAAAAATTTCTGTTGATAATTTCCCACTGACACCATTGATCTTTTTTGCCATCTATCATTGGGTAATTCTTTCCAATGGCCACAAGTGTACGGAGCATTTGTCCCATTGACTATCATGCTACTGTATAATGAGTTGTAGATATAGTAATTTTAGCAGGGGTTCCCTGAGACTGGAACGTTATTTCAAGGGTTCCTTTGTGTTGAAAAGGTTTAGGGCGGCACAGTGGTGTAGTGGTTAGCACTCTCGCCTAGCAGTAAAAAGGGTCACTGGTTCAAATCCCAACCACAACACTACCTGCCTGGAGTTTGCATGTTCTCCCTGTGGGTACTCCGGTTTCCTCCCACAATCCAAAGACATGCAGGTAGGTTAATTGGCTTCTGTCCAAAATTGGCCCTAGTATATGAATGGGGACCTTGGATTGTGGGCTCCTTGAGGGTAGGGACCAATGTGAGTATGCGTTGCACAGGGGCATCATAGGGACAATTGTAGACACTCACTCAGGATGAACTGGATAGACTGGTGTCTTTATTCAACCTTCCTAACTGTGTAACTATGTAACTATGAGTGAGCTGAACTAGAATAGATATGAGATTTAAATCTGACCATTTTTGTTATTGATGATGTTTGAATTTTGGGGACAATGAGAGTGGCATTGTGTTCAGTACTACTCCCCAATTCTCTCTATACAGTTTTGGATCAGATCTCACTATATTCACTTCCATCATAGCTTTGCACTCTACTTTGAAACAACTGGCAGCTGTTCATCTCATCACATGACCCTTTCCCCGTCACATGACCCTTTCCCGCGTCACATGACCCTTTCCCCGTCACATGACCCTTTCCCCGTCACATGACCCTTTCCTCATCACATGACCCTTTCCACTAGTTGTCCTATGTCAGTAACAGTTGACAGATGTGGTAAATACTGTATGGAGAGGTTTCATTTAATAAAAGAGAGAAAGTTTAGTCCCTTGTAAAAGTTATCGATAAGAAAATCTATTTCAGGTCACCTGGAGATATTGCAGTGAAAATGATGTTGCTGTCAGTTCGGACACATGAAGATACATCTGGAAAGACCAAAGAGAAAACGTATCAATGAGATTCTCCAACCTGACGGGATGTTGTCCCTTTCACTATGGCTAACCTAGTCTGATCTTGTCCACCAACATAGACATGGCATTATGGTTTTCTAGCAGGCCTAGAGTGAGATTCACAGAGAGAAAAAATGGAGTGGAGGGTAAGGGGTAATGGTTTTAGGGAAACTTTGCAAAACACAGGAGGTGTCCAACAATGGTGGCCTCATAGTGAAATACTCCATGTCTGCACCATGCAAGCTTCTGCGTTGGTCTTGAAATATATCTAGACTCTAACTAAAAGATCTATTGGTGACTTTGCATGATCTTATCCCGTTTTTTTTTTTTTTTACCTTTTAATACACTATTGGTAAATAATATGGATGGATGGATGAATGGATAGATTATTCTGGCCAAAAATGAAGGCTCTTCTAGACAATGGAGTCAAAGTTTCATCAAGATCTCTTGTAAAGATTCACTGTCATGGCTGTGTAAAGTGCCACGTCGGACCCTCGCCTTTGCCACAATATCATAACTAAAAGTATTCTGAAGCCAGTCCTGGGTACTAAGGAGAATCACAGCAATAGTCACAAAAATAGGACACCAAAATGCCACAACACACCAGAAGGTTGCTTAGGGATTATATCTGTGCACTGAGCAAAATGTACGTGGATGTGATAAATGTGCCTTTGCTGCGTGCATGTATGGATGGACACATACCTGGTCTAACATGGAAAATATTAGGAGCTAACTACATAAAGGAAGGACTGTTAGCTATCCGTTGACGTTACCCCATTTGTATTATATATTAGAACATTGCATCTCATAAACCACCTACCTCCAGATAATCCAGTTCTGTGGTTTTCAGATTTGCGTTCACATTAAAAATCTGCAGAATACATGAAAGTTGACACATTATCATTATCAACAACTTACGAATAGGGCAGAACATTACTGGAGTATTCAATATAAAATGGTAGAATCCTAGAATCTAATACCAGATGTGAGCTGAGTAGCATAGACAGTGCAGAAAGTTTAAGGCAGTTCTCCCGGTCACCCTCGATATCCAGCGAGCCCTCCGTGTCCAGGACAAATACCGCCATCTGTGAGGAGAAGGTAAATGGTCATGAAAGCAATCAATGAACCAATCCCAAAGGACACTCCTTGGGTTATATCATACGATGAATAGGTGGTTTGACTGAGAAAATACATACTGTACATCTATCATGTCTAATCTTACTTAATAAATTGGTGCATGGGGATTTAAATTTGACCAAAATTTATGTGTCATGTACTATTGTGTTATATATTATGTAATATTCTCATTTATTCAGATCATGGTATAACTGTTGTTAGTACTTAGTTATATTAAACTGGACTTCTTCTGTGATACACAAGAAATGTTACCACTGATCCAAGTGGCTTCCTCAGGTCTAGCGATTGTCAGGAACCTACCCCGGCATTTAAACAGTTATCTAGATTGATGAAGAAAAATCCTTATCATGTGTTTTACTAACTAATAACAATAGAAAGAATAAGGCCAATGTTAAGTGCCAATATGCACTTTTTGGTTCACTTGTTAGAAGAAATATTGTGTTCTCTGGTCCCATCACATGTCTTGTTATGGAACATAGAGACAGTTCGTTTTCTTGCTCTTAAGTACAAAAAATGGAAAAATTTCCCCAGGGTTTTTTTTTTTTTTTTAGGCAGCAAGGAGTTTATACGAGGATAATTGAGTAAAAACCTTTTATTGGGTCAGGAAATAAACGATACATTCAAACATACAATACATTTAAAATACAAGCTCTGGTTAGCGACACAGACAACATAAAACATCACTCGTGGCAAAAAGTACCCCAAGGATTGCCAATTACATTTACAGCATAGCTATCCACAGGAATACCCAATGCGTGGTATCCAACTGCGGGTGCTTTGCCCCCCCCCCCGTCCTCCTCTCCAGGTCCAAGAGCGTGGCCCCTTGTAAGCCTGGTGGACTGTGGATTCACCTGTAGGGTGCGAAGGGGATGTGCGGAAACGATGGGATCACTGAACGCAAATGTTTTTAGCAATCTGGTTTGTGTGATACATTCTCACTCTGTCATCCACTAAATGGTAAATATACCTCTATGTATATGGAGATATTACTTTTGCACAATTTGAAATGATTAACAATGTTTTATATTCTGTTAAATACCAAAATTTTAATTTTTTTATATATTTCCCTAGAATAAAAATCCCCCTGACGAAGGCCAGAAATGAAAGGATCGGAATGCATTGAGGTATTCATGCGGATAACTATGCTGTAAATGTAGTTGGCAAACCATGTTTTCCTAGGGGTACTTTTTGCCATGAGTGATGTTTTATGTTGTTGTCTGTATTGCTAACCAGAACTTGTATTTTAAATGTATTGTATTTGAATTTATCATTTATTTCCTGACCCAATAAAAAGGTTTTTACTCAATTATCCTCTTATAAACTCTTTGCTGCCTAAAAAACCCCCTGGGAAAATGTTTCCATGTTTTGTATACTCTTGGGTTGTGCAGCCTTGTGAACTCTCGTATATGTGTTTTCCTATTCTCTTGCTCTTTAAGTAAGTTAACTGGGAGTTTGGAGATCGGTCAAGCTGAAAAGATGTTCTAGGATAACAGACATAAATGTCTCTTGTAAGTAATGATGTGCATGTGCAAATTATTAAAACTGGTTCTCGCCAAATGCAGTCCGGTGCGTCTTTACTTTGCATCAAAAAATGCAAGCGCAGTGTTTAACATAGATTCAAATGGACCTAGTTCACACCAGTGCAGTGCTTTCCAGGACAGTCAGCAAAAATAGAACAGGTTGCATTTTATTTCGGCAAAATGCATCAAAAACTCACCAAAATGCATCAAAAATGCACGTGTCCTAATGAGGGGAAGAAACAAAAATAGAGTAAAATGCACAAAAAAAAAAAAAAAACGAGATGCATCAAAAAAACACACATGCAGAAATGAATGTGGAACACAGAAATTGTGATGTGAACTGGCCCTTAAAGATGAATTTCAGGTGTGGATATTTTTTGCATATATTGGTCTGGTTCAATGTAACTATGTATATACCATACAAAGCCAATCCCTCTGGATTGGCTACTAAAGTCTATCTTCCAGGTCCAGTGCCATGTGGCTGCTCTGCTGATTACTGAACACAGGAGGTCAACCACTGAGCATAGGCGCCATTCAGAGAATACTTTACATTTTCTCAATAAATGCAAAGTGTTTTCTGGTTGAATTGGAGAGGTGGCACGGTGATGTTGTGATCTCCACCACATCTTCAAGTGAATGATTTAATACATAAAAAGGTTTCAGTTGGGAATGTGCCTTCACGGCCACTGTTCAGGACTGGAGCCTAAAAGCCTCAGTTTCTGGCCAAGTGATCAGTCCTCCTTGGTACATCTGCCATGTCTAAAGGATCTCAACACAAAAACCTTCAATCGTGAGCAGAAGTTGTAGATTTGCTGATCACGATGGAGCATGTTCATGACACTCCATACCAAACTCAAAACATTGCAAAATAAGTCCAGTTGAATGTTACAAATTTTTTGGGTATTTTTTCATGCTGGTTACTCTGCATCTTGCCTGTTAAATCCAAAATTGGCAAGGCTGCAAGTACAAATAGCTTGACCCTTACAACAAATTTACTAAGCCAAGGAAAAAAAAAAAAAGCCAACCTCTACTCCACAACCCAGCACCAATATCAGAAGGACGTGAACCTTTTGGTCCATGATGCTCCTACATTACAGGTACGGACTCTGTGCTGGAACACATGTGGGCCCCACCAACACTGCCTATAGACATACCAGTCCTGTGTTTTCTTGGCACTGGCTTATGTTTGTGTTACTTTTTCAGATGGGGGGGGGTGACATTTACACCATTACAGGTAAGCAATACATCTACTGACAGATAAGAGCAACAGGTGGATTGCCAGTGATCCTGAGATAATCCATTTGTAAAATTTAGTCACAGAGATGCTGTGGCCTGTAAGTAGGGGCTAGTACCACTTTTAGGGAAACCCTTCCCCTGGGTAGATGTGGTGGGTAGGGCTAGTTTACTTGCTTATAATCTAGAGCCAGAAGAATTTGAGGCAGAGGGTAATTGGAATGGCTACCCCTGGTATACTGCCATGTTAGATTGTAGCCTCAAGAAGTGAACCCTTTGGGGTAGGCCCGGTACAGGCGCCGTTGGAGAGCCAGGGGACCCTACGGTGAGGACATTGGAAGAGTTGAGTGGCCATCCTATGTTAATGTTGGACTTGCACTGTGCAGAGTTAATAATGTCATGACTAAAGAGGCAGAAGTGAAGGGTTGTTGGCCAAGTGCTGTACATTATGTTATTTCTACAGTAAAAAAAATCATTGAAAATCTGAACGTGTGGACATTCCTTGTTTTTTTGGAGGAGGGCCTCAGGTTGGGAGAATGTGAGTGATCAAAGATGGTGGAGTTTCACTGTGTTATAGGTGTGTGTGTGTCTACCCAATCTCATTCCTGAGCAGGGAGACAGAGGAAGGTGCTCTTGTCTACCCAATCTCATTCCTGAGCAGGGAGACAGAGGAAGGTGCTCTTGCCCATCATGTTCTTTGCTGTTTGAGAATTGGAGCCCTATTAGTAGGTCTATTTGCTCAACTCTAGCTTGGCTGAAGGAAGGGATAAGCTATAATGAAGTGTAATCCCCTAATATTTGTCTATCATTGTACAAAATAAGATATCAGTCTTTATATTGTAACAGAAAATGTCTCCATCAAACCTTCTCCTCATTCCTCTCCAGGATGAAGGGTTTGCTCCAAATCCAGATCCCCTTCGTTACACTGTCAATACCATTTCTCCATTCAAACCCTGTGAGGGGCTCCTCGTCGTGCCCCAGACTGACCGGCTGCTGTCTCTCCTACAAAAGGAAAAATTCATCATGAGTTCAATACACTCAACCAGTAAAAAAAAGATAAAGATTTAAAAAAAAACAACATAAAAAGCCCTATAAACCAGCTTCAGGTATAGGTTAAAGCTGAACTCTAGGCAGATATGAAAGACACATAGTAAAGCATCAATCTCATTATAAAGAAGCTGCGTTGTTTGGGCAGTAAAGCCAACTTAAAGGGCCACTGGGAGTTAAAAATTGGTGTTATGGTGTTAAAAGTAGGGCTCAGGAAGGAGAGATGAGTGATTGTCTTTTTTTTTACTGCAAGGTCCACTTTAACGGAGGCAAAAAAAAAAAAAGTTCTACTCCTTTGCCAATATGGGGCAGAGTTGAGTATCTCTGAGCTGGATGAACAAAGACAAATTCTTTGGCAGGTAGAACATACAATGTATTTTTTGTGTGTATTTAGGGTTGAAATTATTCTGCATGAAAAACTTATCTACCACACTGTCAAGTAGCAGACAAGATTTACATTAAAGTGATGGAAGCCCCAATTTGAGTAGCTCAGAAGATTGCCTAATGCTATGGAACCAAGTAGACCAAACAATAAAAATATTGAGCAGTGGGGTTGTAGTTAAGGAAGGACTGAAAGTACTGGGAGTAGAAAATGCTAAAATACCCACCAGTTATTAAAGGCCTCTCAGGTATTGGTATGGATGGCTTTTAGTATCAGGCAGTGAAGGGATCTCAGGATATCACATGGATGGGTTTACTCACCAGGCAGTGTAGGGCTATCAGTATATAATATGGACAGGTGTACTCACCCAGCAGTGATGGGCTCTTGGGTTATTATATGGATGGGTTTAGCCAACAGGCAGTAAAGGGCTCTCAGGATATGATATGGATGGGTTTAATCACCAAGCAGTGAAGGGCTCTCAGAATATGATATGGACGGGTTTACCAACAAGCCAATGAGGAGCTCTCAGGATATGATATGGATTGGTTTACGCACCAGGCAGTGTAGGGCCATCAGGATATAATATGGACAGGTGTACTCACTCAGCAGTGATGGGCTCTTGGGTTATTATATGGATGAGTTTAGCCAACAGGCAGTGAAGGGCTCTCAGGATATGATATGGACGGGTTTACTCACCAGGCAGTGATAGGCTCTCAGGATATGAGATGGATGGGTTTACCAACAAGGCAACGAGGAGCTCTCAGGATATGATATGGATAGCTTTACTCACCAGGCAGTGATAGGATCCCAAGATATGTTATGCATCACTTTACCCACCAGGTATTAAAGGCCTCTCAGGCAATGGTATGGATGACATTTAGTACCAGACAGTGAAGGGCTCTCAGGATTAGGGATGAGCTCGATGTTTGGGTCGAACATAAGTTCAACTTGAACATTGGGTGTTCGCCTGTACATCACAAAACAAATTTTATGGGGTGTTCGCGGCAAATTCGAAAGCCGCGGGACACCGCTTAAAAGTCTATGGAGATTAACATGAATAATCAAAAGTGCTAATTTTAAAGGCTAATATGTAAGTTATTGTCATAAAAAGTGTTCGGGGACCCGGGTCCTGCCCCAGGGGACATATATCAATGCAGAAAAAAGTTTTTAAAAATGGCAGTTTTTTCGGGAGCAGTGATTTTAATAATGCTTAAAGTGAAAGAATAAAAGTGAAATATTCCTTTAGAACAGTCCCTGAACAAAATGACATTTCTAAAGGAAAAAAAAGTAATCAACATGGGGGGCAAGGTACTTTGAGGTGGGGGGTGCAGAGCTCCCCCTGCCCCAAAGCACCCATCCCCCCATGTTGAGGGCATGTGGACTCTGGTATGGTTCGGGGGGGGCGCACTCTCGCCCCCCCTCTTTTCCTGTGGCCTGCCAGGTAGCGTGCTTGGATAAGGGTCTGGTGTGGATTTTTTCGGGGAACCCTACACCATTTTTTTTTTAAATTTGGCGCAGGGTCCATACCAGACCTGAAGAGCCTGGTTAAGGATTTTGGGGGGACCCCGTGGAATTTTTTAAAATTTTGGTTTGGGGTTCCCCTTAATATTCATACCAGACAAAAGGATCTGGTAATGGACTGGGGGGGAGGGGACCCAATGAAGTTTTTTTCAATGAGTTTTATCTATATTGCCAAGACCCAACAGTTCATTATAGCCGCAAGCTGTTTTAAATGACTTTTTTTCCTTAAAATTAGCACTTTTGATTTTTCATGTTTGTGTCCCATGGACTTTAACAGTGTTCGAACTAATTTTTTGTCTGTTCGCAAGTTCTGGTGCGAACCGAACCAGGGGTGTTTGGCTCATCCTTACTCAGGATATGATATGGATGTCTTTACTCACCAGACAGTCAAGGGCTCTAAGGATAAAATTCAGTAGGATGGACTTTCCTCTCCGCTTCTCTCCAATCACACAGATAAGGCACAGGGGGTATTCTGACACCTCTGTGTCCAAGAAGCATCTCTGTATCACCGACTCATCCAGTTGCAATCTTTCATCATTGTCTGTATACACCAGTTGAAGGGCTGAAGGTGGAATCTAATAAGATAAAAAAAAAGTCACTAGTAATATAGGGCTGTTCCTTTCTGCTCAGGTGGCAAGTCCAGATCCTCCAGTGAGTCACAGTAAGGCACCGTTTAAGTCAAGTCTTAAAAGTAGAGGTAATCCTAATTGGATAATGTATAGTTTGTTAAGGCACGGTATACCAAACAATTGTAATTTTCTCTATAAAATACTGAGACTAATGATGTGGCACTATTCCTCTAACTGAGACCAATGATGGGGCACTATTCCTCTAACTGGGACCAATGATGGGGCACTATTCCTCCCACTGAGACCACTGATGGGACACTATTTCTCCCACTGATACCACTTCTGGGGCACTATACCTCATACTGATACCATTGGTGGGGCACTATTCTTCCCACTGACGGTGGGATATTTTCTACTCCCACTGGCCAGAGCCTGGACCTCCTAAAGCCTGAAGAACAGTAAACTGGCCCTTTGTTTAAAAGGTTGGAGACCCTTAGTTTAGAACAAGCAACATGAAGCCCCACCTGGGACCTCCTCCTCTGGTGCATTTCACCCAATTGGACCTATTTGTAACAATAAATTCTTCGTGATTAGGTCTAGTTGTGTGAAAAGTGTAAGAAGAGGTATTGTGTTGTGTTTCTTGTCATGGACTAATAAAGTTATATAGGCACTGGACTTTACACTGTGCCACCTGTTTTTTGGTGTACCAATGG
The DNA here is from genome assembly GCF_037356315.1 of Lithobates pipiens. NCBI lineage: Eukaryota > Metazoa > Chordata > Amphibia > Anura > Ranidae > Lithobates > Lithobates pipiens. Next base: position 24,259,963 of record NW_027507784.1, on the reverse strand, counting down.
ATGTTTGCACCTGATCAGCCCACTGATTGATTCACTATAGAGGACTTGGAAGGAGGTAGAAAGCTTCATTTAGGTTTGTTAATAAAGCCCTATCATTACTTCTTCCAAATACATTAGAGTGTGTGTGTGAGGGTAAGATTACAGTCGTTATGGGATTTGAAATACATACGCCGCTTGATCCTTCAATCAAGAAGGATCGCGTTTGAATTTACACCTCTTGTCCTGTTAGGAACATTTCCTTTCTGGTATACACCCTATATATAGTAGAATTTTCCACTCTCTCACCTCTCTGCTCTGCTCTTCCTTGATGGCCAGTTGGACCTTGGTCACCACGTTCTTCAGCCTGTAGGCAGGGATGAGCTGGTTTTTGGGGCAGATTTTCCTGCACTCAGGGCAGCGGTAACCGAGGAGCCCCGGGTCATCCCAATATTTGGTTATACAGTCTCTGCAGAAGGTATGACCACAAGTGGTTGAGACCGGATCCGAGAGCTCTTGAAGACAAATGGAACATAAAATATCATCTTCTAACTTGTAAAATTGAGCAGCACCTTCCTGAGGCATGGTACTCCTGGCAGAAATAAAACAAATATTAGTTCTAAATAGAGAAGACAGAGCATGTCCAGTCTGAAATCCATAGAGAGTTGGGAATATTCATACAAGATAAAATGTCATAAAATACAAGAAGATAACTGCAAACTGGGAACAGGGCAGGAATTTGTACATAGCAGGTTTCTCATTATACTGTATGATAAACACGCTAAAGAAGAACTTATCAGGTATAGCAAATAAGGGAAGAACCAGACAAACAACAGGAAGATTGTAACACGGGTAGTTACTTCAGCATTGAGAAGAACATTGGAGGCTCAGTGTCCTCTGTACAACACTCTGGATCCTGTAAGCCCTTGTACACACGGTCGGAAATTCCGACGGAATGTGTCCTATCGGACCGGTTTGTCGGATAATCCGACTGTGTGTGGTATGCACCGGAATATCCGTCGGACCCAATTTTCCAACTTGTTGGAAATATTTTCTGACCAACTGGTTCGATCGGACATACTCCGATCATGTGTAGAGTATTTTGATCGGACAAAGTGCCACACATGCTCATGCTCATGATCAAATTCCTACATCAAAGCTATTGGCTACTAGCCTGAACGTAGTCCCATCGTAATGAAATTACGTCATCACGTTCTGAATGATCGGATTTTTCGACAACTTTGTCCGACCGTGTGTATGCAACAGTTTCGGACAAAATCAGACGGATTTGGTTGTCGAAATCTCCGACCGTGTGTACAGGGGCTAAGAGCTATATAAATGTGTAATAATAGTGCGACTGTGGAGGGACATTAGAGTGTAAGCTCCTTCGGTACAAAGATTGATGTGACAGGCTCAGTGTTCTCTGTACAGCTCTGTGGTACCGTATATCTCAGAGCTGTATAATAATAATAATAATAATAGTGTGTGACTATACAAACATACAGTTCATTAATAAAAACATATTTACACAAAAATAAACAACTAAACAAAAACAAGCGTGCTTACATCAGCGAGTAAAGGAAACAATTTCCTGGCAAGATAACATAGAATGAAACATATTTTAATGACAAAAAAAAAGACTACAAACCCCGAACCTCAACATTTTGAGATTTATTTGCCACCAGGATGCGATTCCAAACCCCCTCATTAACCCCTCCCCCCACATCATTCACCCCGACTTCCACATCATTCACGTTGCATTCTGTACCAGCCATCCTCATTCCCTTCCCACCTCCCCCTCCACCATCATCCAATCCATCCCTCACTCCACCCCTTGGTGTCTGCCAACCTCCAGCCACACCAAGGAGGAGGGGTTGGCACCACCGTACATTTTGGTCCAGCACCCTCCGCTGCCTTCACTATACTAGGAGAAACAATAGGTGCAGACACAGAGTTGACAACCACACTTTCTGACACTGACTGGGGAACCACAGACTGGGGGGGGGGGGACACCGACACCACAGACTGGGGGGACACTGACACCACAGAGGGCTTCAGAGACACAGATTCTGATGGGACAGAGACACTAGGATCCCCTGGTACAACCTCTACCAACCTAGACTCTTCTCTATCCAGATGGAAGAATTCCTTCACTAACTCTGGCTTATTGTGCAAAGTCTCAGGGCACCGGCTATAAGGGTGACCAACCTTATCACATCAGGTTACATTTAATGATGTTACAGTCCCATGCCAATTGCCCCAGTTCCTGACACAAAGAGCACTTCTGTTCTAGACAGTTAAAGGAGAAATTTACCTTGGCTCCACATTTATGGCACGGCTTAGGTTGACCAGGGTAGAAGACAGTAATCCTATCTCTACCAATAAAGGCAGAGGAGGGAAAATGCTGGACCACATTCCCACACACACTCAACCTCAATGACACTGACCACCCACCCAACCAGTTTACTCTATCATCCACAATCTTTTTTAGGGGATACAACGTTTCACCAAACCTCCTCAAACAGACCCATAAATCCTCGGGGGATATAGAATCATTACTAGTCAGGATAGTCACATCCATAATCAAGTGCTGATGTGAGACAACTTTGGGGACAAGCCCTTTCCAGTCCGGCTGGCCCCCATATACATGCTCAAATCGCTCCCAAAACAGATCCAGTGACTCTGGACGCAAAAATGATAAATCATATTCATAGGAACCAACGGGACTGATGAGAGCATAAATATCCTCCGCCTTAAAACCCATGGCTAGGATCTTATCCACAACCACCCTCCTGATAGGTGGAATACCTCCTCCTTCCCGCCTGAGCTGTACCACATTCCTGCGTTTAATGGAAGGTGTGTTAGGTGAAAGTTGCACAACTGGCTCCCTTCCACCACTAGCAGCACGACTTTGTCCCAACACAGCTATAGTTCATAACTGGGACAGATGACACATTAACTGGCTGCATAGGAACCTCTGAAATCCAGTTTGGTAAATTACCCACCACTTGATCCTCCCTCCTCCCCTCCAGCACAACAGTCCTGCTCACCATAGTCCCAAAAGTACCACAGATACCAGCAGTCTTCTGTTTAGAAAAAACTCCAGCTGTTTCAGCATTCAGCCCTCCTGCTCTGCAGTTCCAATGTTCATGCGACATTCCTGCTCTGCACTGTTAATGTCCATGTGGGACTCCTCACAGCCAGCAGAAACTTCTCTGTCTGGATACATGCCATCTTTTCTTGCATTCCCACGATCTTCATCTGATGGGTTGGTGCCACTCAAGGTAGATTCCATTTCTGTAATGGCCTGCAGCAATCTGCCATTTTCCTCAACCTCCTCCTGAGATGACCCAGGCCACTGGGAAGGGAGGGGGGCAGATACTGACTCAGGTGCAACAGATCCTGAGACAGGGGTAGTACTGGGGCAACCATGTGAAGCCACTTCCTTACCCCCCTTCCATACTGTTGCCGTTGCTCTGGTATTCACCCTCTGGCTGGTACTGGCACAGGCACTTTCCTTCATCTGTAGGAATCTCTCCTCATTCTCACACCTCTGCTCTTCTTCAGACAGGTGACCGACATCTCCTACTATTTTTTTAATGCCTCTTCCAGAGACTTCAGCTTGGAGATTTCCCTCTTACTGTTTCCAGACTTACTGTACAGGGATTTCTTTTTCCTGAGATCCTCTTTTATGACAGCAAGTTTCTGTTCCTCTTTATCAATGCGGCGAAGTCTTTTCACCACTCTATCCTGGAGGACTGGTAAGGATTCCTCTTGCATAGGGACAGGCCCAGGATCCATTGCAGCTTGAGCACATGGACTGCCTCTGAAGAGCCTCCACCTTCATCTCCCCCCACCCACTTATTGGGGGCTGGGGGAGAAGCCTGCAGGACAGGCCCAGGCTTGATGTTTCCTCCAACTGAGAGCAAAGCAGAGTGGGCCAACATCCTCACCTGGTGGAGAAGCTCCTCTGGTGCAGAGACTAATGTGACCGGCTCAGCGTTCTTTGTACAGCACTACAGTATAAGTCAGAGCTAACAATAGGTGCAGGAACCCACACTCCCAATTTAGCTCCCTGCCCCCAACCCCAAATCCAATTCCTCCATTCCTCAGGAAAGAGAAGTGTTGCCAAATAATAAGGGTGGTCAAGGCTCACCCCCTCCACCCCCAGGTTTCCCCCAAATCCACACATCATCTTCTCCCCTCTCATCCACAGTTTACCCCCCTCCCCAGAGGTCACCTTCTCTCCTCTGGTCTACAGAACCCCCGCCCACCCATCCACAGCTTGAACTTCTGTGGTCCACAGCTCACCCGCCCCACCCTGTCCACAGCTCTCTCCCGCCCCCTCCACAGGTCACATTCTCTGGTCCACAGCTTACCCTCTCCCCCTTGTCCACAGCCCCCCCCCACCATTTATAGCTCACTACCCCCCCCCCCTCCACAGGTCACCTTCTCTCCTCTAGTCTACAGAACCCCCACCCACCCATCCACAGTTCAACTTCTCTGGTCCACAGCTCACCCTCTCCACCCTGTCCACAGCTCTCCCCCCCCCCCCACAGGTCACATTCTCTGGTCCACAGCTTACCCTCTTACCCCTTGTCCACAGCCCCCCCCCACCATTTACAGCTCACTATCCCCCCCCTCCACAGGTCACCTTCTCTCCTCTAGTCTACAGCTCTCCCGCCCCCCAACCACAGCTCACCCTCCCCCCCTGTCCACAGCTCCCCCCCATTTACAGCTCACTATCCCCCCCCTCCACAGGTCACCTTCTCTCCTCTGGTCTACAGCTCCCCCGCCCCCCCCCAATCACAGCTCACCCTCTCCCCCCTGTCCACAGCTCCCCCCCATCCACTGGTCTCCTGGTATCCTCTGGTCCACAGCTCCCCCCCCCCCCATTTACCCCTTAGCATGCGCCCCATTTTCAACATATCACCTCCCCACCTCGTTCACAGTTTATCTCCCCCCCCCCCCCAACATTTCACTTTTTAACAACAGCTCAACTGAAGCCACAGCTCTCAACCTCTGCAACCCCCCCCCCATATTTCACCTCTGCACCCCCAATGTATCCCTCTGCCCGCAGCTCTCACTTTACACAATCTAACACCCCCCCACATCAGAGCTGTGACCTCTGCGGAACATCCACAAGTTCTCCACACCTGTCACTCTGCATAACTGACAGGCTCGGTGTCCTCTGTACAGCACCACGGTATATGTCAGAGATATATCATTGAATGAAATTCATGTATACACACACATAAATATTTGAACCTAATATACGTACGGTTTGTTGCTGCTGTTCCCCATGAGACTCTCCGGGGTTCCTCCTCACCTTGTGGGATCTGCAAATAAAACTTACTGTTACTAGAAGTGAAAGAAACTAAAAAGAATGCTGATATTACAAAGAAATGAAACTCACATGACTAGAAAATCAGGAACTTCTCGCTGAAGGACAGAGGGGTGGAAGGAAACCGCAGTGTAATAATAATAATAATAAAATTACATAACACACATTATATATATATATTTTCAATGTAGTTGGGGAGAGCCGCACCTGTTTATTATTTAGTGCAAAGCCATCTGGTCTTCCCACCGACCATACATATAAGAAAAAAGTTTGAAGGATTGCTGCACTTAAAATTTGATTTTTTCAATAATTTCTAAAATAGTTACATAATAAAGTGTTCAAAGAGGTTTCCGTTTCGGGCTCAGATGCTTACGCCCTTCCACTGATCAGAACACATCCAACATCACATTCATGAGAATTTACACATTTTTCAAATAATCACATATGGAATCAATTACGTGGTTAATTAATATATATATATATATATATATATATATATATATATATATATATATATATATTTATTAATTAGTATAATTGTATTCCTTCATGGGCTGATTTTTTTTCAAAGCTACTGATACAGAAATGGTTAATTAAGCCGACATTAATCTCACTATTCCATCTGAAACCATCACATTGTTAATCTGTCAACAAAATAAAGTATATGAATATCATGATCTAGAGATCCAAAAATAATATTATTATGTATGACAAAAAAAAAAATAGAATGAGTATAAATAATTCTGAAAAGGAAAATAAAAAAAATAAAAAAAAGGGAAAAAAAAAGAGAAGGAATAAATATTCCTAATCAGTTATACAAACAAGTATAAATCTAAATCTGTGTTTAGTCCATGAAGGATACAATTATACTAATGAATAATTAACCACGTAATTCATTCCATATGGGATTATTTGACAAATGTTTAAATTCTCATGAATGTGATTGTGTTCGGTGTGTTGTGATCAGAGGAAGGGCGCAAGCATGTGAGCCCGAAAAGGAAGCCTCTTTGATCACTTTACTATGTAACTATTTTTTAAATTAATGAACAAATAAAATCTTAAGTGCAGCAATCCTTCGAACTTTTTTCTATATATATATATATATATATATATATATATATATATATATATTCTATATATTATTTTTTTCCTCTATAGAGAATATAAGCGACTTTGCTGTGTGGCCTTGAATCAATGGGATTACCGGTTACCTTCTCCTGGCCTGCTCTTCCGCGTCTAGGGGTTCCCAGGGTTGATACCCAATGACTTGTACACTGACACGGGTAAAGTCCTTTCAAAAGGTTTTATTTTGCAGTAGAAGTTTCACAAAACACAGAATCTTTAGGAACAGAGGGCACGAGTGAAGAACTCAGATACCTTGAACTGCAGGTTTTACAAAGTCTCTATTTCCACCCAGAGAGGAGCCACTCACAGCTGGGTACTTCAAGGCTGAACAGATCCCTAGCCAGAGGTCATGGCAGTCAGCACAAACTCAAACATGAACAAATAACTGAAGATGAATAGGAACCTTTTTCCAACTGTACCTGGAACATTTCCCGCTTCCTTTGAGGTACTGGAAAAGTTTGGACTCATCAATGTCCTTCCCAACTCAGTAACCAGGCACTTCTCAGGATGCCACTTGCCGACCCTCCTCCGAAGAGTCCTCCCCCGGGCACTTCCACGAGCTGTGGTGCCCCTCCAAGCCGAGAGCACACCCGGACACCTTGAATGCTCCCTCAGTCACTGCGCCTCGGACCGGCAGGTTCTGAGACTCGGGAACAGACGGATCCCTACCCCAGACCAGTCAGGTCTATCAGGGGCCACTGACAGGAACATGTTGCGGGATGTCGAACACCCCGTGACCGGGACCCCTCACGGGGGCTACCCCGGTCCTGGAACCAGAACAGACCACACGGCCACTCGAACAACTCTGGAACCCTGAACACGTGACCCACACCTGTTTAAGTACCCCCTCCCAGACTCCTCAGCGGGCACAGAACTCCCTCTCATTGACTCCGAGAAGGCCAATACCAAAACATCCAACCAAGCCTGGTTCTCGCCTGTCATGTGCACCTCACCGCCCACATGACCAGGCAGAACATCACTCATGGCCTGGCCAGACTGGTGTTAAGCCTTACCTACACAATTAACCCTCAGTACTGTAAGGTTCTGAGGCAAAAACTAAATTTACAAAGTGTGTGACATTTGATCCCAAATGTCATCCGCTACACATATATCTCTATATCTCTCTCTCTCTCTATTATATATATATATATATATATATATATATATATATATATATATATATATATATATATATATACATACACACATATACACTCTTCAAAACACAATGCAAGAAGATAAACTACATCCTAATACCCACAACAACCCCCCTCAAAGAGGTGCATTAGGAAAGACTGCGGGTGCGTCATACTTTTCTCCTGAGAGCGACCCCATGAATATATTACCTCCATTTAAGTCGATGGAAACATACTTATAAAAGCTCTGCTCCATTTTTATATATTTTTTCTGTGTTGTATTGAACTGCGTTAGGTTATTATTGGTTTTCTGTTATGCTGACATCTAGTGGCAGTTTTAGGCCACTACAACCTGGTTTACTATGAGATTTGGGTTTCTTCTTCTGCCCCAACCCGCTTAGTGCTAGTTAGTTCAGCCCTAGCTGGACCCTATCCTGTCTCTTCTTTGTTCTCCCAGTCAGTGTTCGTTCTTCATAGAGATGGGAATTAGGAAAGTCATTATCTTCCAACACAGGAGATGGGAACGAGGGACACCTGATAGGAAACGTACAAACCCCCGCCACGCCCCTTACACCACTTGTACCTACAGGCAAGCCTATAATAAGGCTTACCTGTAGGTGATGTAAATATCTCCTAAACCTTCCCGTTTTAGGAGATATTTACCGTATACGCTTGCACCGACGTCATTGGCGCATGCGCACTGAAGAAACAGCTTGATCGCGCCATTTCTAAAGGACCTGTGCCGTGGCCTGCAGCATGCACGTGGGTGTGACGTCATCGTCGCTTTGGCCAATCACAGCGCCGGAGCCCGCAAACCAAGAGATAACTCGGGGGGGGGGGGGTGGTGGATTGTCACCTGTGTGCGGGGACCACTGCAAGAGCTTCGTTCTAAGGTAAGTTCTAAGATAAGTATTTCATAATGAGCTAGTATGCGATGCACACTAGCTCATTATGCCTTTGTCTTGTCTTGATATGACCTTGCCCCTGTGGCGGGGGCAAGGTCATATCAGGGTGAATATGCCACCAACTGGGGAGAGGGGAGGGTAGGGAGAGTGGGGTGTGGGATACAGCGCACTTTGCTGAACCATGTAGCTTTCATCATTCTATCCCGAGGTAAAATATGTGGTAACAGTGATATAGAAAGTAATAGGGCCTCTGTGCAGAACCAGATGTTGGGCCCTCCTGAGCGAGAACAAGAAAGTTGGGCGTGGTTTTTGTTGTGCTGAATTTTGGGTTTGGTTAGGAAGCGGAGTACCGGGGATCAGCGGTGCAAAGTTCAGGAGGTCAGAGATGTCAGTGCCATCTTAATAGCATCATGGGCCCCTGGACAAAGTAATGCACAGGGGCCCCTATAAGGGAGATGGTGACCTTGGCAAACAGTGGGTGTGGCCAAAATATGCTACGTATTGGATGTGCCATTTTAGTCTGTCTTATTACGTGTTTTTCACAATGCTGTTGGGGGGTCTTTGGTGAGGTATTAGGGGGTGAAGTCTCACTCTTCAGACAGAGAAAGGGACAGAGAATCCACATTCCCCGGGTTAGGAATGAGTTGGCGCATGGAACTAAAGGGATCTAGGGGGGCTCTGAGGGAGGAAGGAGGGCTGGAAGGGCTTGCTGAGATGTGTAGTTGTCATTGCCGGTTTTGAAAGGCAGTGAGGGAGTGGTATACCACCTCCTCAATGTATGTGTTGACCCGGAAAATGCTGACCTACCGTGCCACAACCATGGGCATTGCACACAACTGCAGGGTGGTTATGGACCTCAGGGGCGGGCTGGGCCAGGGGGGCAGGGTGGCAATTTCCCCCTAGGCTGCCCTAACAATATACGCATAATGGCCGGCAGCCGCCGCTCACGATTTTTTTTTCTTTTTTTTTCTTTTCTGTAGGAAGTCGGATCAGGGCAGGGGCTGCAAGCTGAGGCAGAGGGAGGGACGCAGAAGCTCAAGTGGCACTCACTTATGTAGTGGAGGCCGCTCTGTTCCCGCACCTCCCGTCGGTCGCCCTCACACTAATCCACTGACAGTGGAGTGAGAGCCAACCTGACCTGTCAGTTTGTGCGTGGGATTTCCCCTCTCCTCCAAACACTGCAGCATGTGTCAGCTCCGCTCACACAATCCGGTGTCCTATCATATACGGTCCCCCATCGGATAGTGTGCGCTGTGTACTGCGCATGCGCAGTACACAGCACACACAGATTCCGAAAATAGCCGAGGATGAACGGTGCCTGCGCCGTGAGTCCAGGTTCTATCCCCACCATCCAAGTGGACATAGAGTAGGAATATAAAAGAGCCGAGCGTAGTGAGGGCGAGCCCGAAGCGTGGCGAGCGAAGCTCGCCCGCGAGGGGCCCTCTAATTTTCACAACCCTATATCCGCTTGGATGGGGGGGCTACCACCTCCACTCACGGCGCAGGCGCCGTTCATCTTCTGAGATTTTCCGAAGCTTCTTGATGGCAGGACACTATCTGCCAGAACACCGGCTGCCCACTCTGTTCCCTCCCCTGCTTCCTCATTGGTAGACGGAGGGAACCCATCAGCCAAGCCTCCAGAAGCTGCAAAGCATCGTGGGACATATAGTCCCTATTGCCGATGGCCCAATAGCAATTCCCCAGCTTGTCCACAGGAGGAGGATGAAGGAGAGGCTGTGGGGAAGCAGAATGTCACTCCATGAGGCTGAGCCTGAGGACAGAGCAGAGATAATGTAAGTTTTTTGGTGAATGTGTTTTTTTTTTATTAAAAAGAAAGGTCTTACACTAGGAAGATTTTTCACTTCTTTCCCATTGTTTCAAGCTGGGAGCTGATATTATTAAAGGGGTTGTAAAGGTAAATGTTTTTTCACCTTAATGCATTCTATGCATTAAGGTGAAAAAACCATCTCACAGTGCCGGCGCCCCCAGTCCCCCCCCCCCCCGTTTTACTTACCCGACCCCTCGAAAATCCCGTGCTCGCCCCCGCCGTCCTCTTCGCTGCTCAGCCTGGCCGCTGATTGGCTGGAGTGGATGGATTGAAGGCAGCGCAGCCATTGGCTCGCGCTGCCGTCAATCACATCCAATGATGCGGCGCGCCGGGGGGCGGGGCCGTGTGATACAGCGAGTGGCTATAGCCGCCGGCTGTATCACGGGAGCGCGCCCGCAGGTGCTTCTCACCATGCGAGGGAGCTCGCATGAACGTGAGAAGTACCTGTGGGAAGAAGCAGAGACAGCCGTCGAGGGACCTCAGAAGAGCAGGTTCAGGGCCACTCTGTGCAAAACGAGCTGCACAGTGGAGGTAAGTATAACAGGTTATTTAATAAAAAAAATGTAACAAATCAGTATTTTTGTTAGACAATTACTTAGAACCCCTAAACATTATATATATATATTTTAGCAGAGACCCTAGAGAATAAAATGGCAAATTGTTGCAATATTTTATGTCATACTGTATTTATGTAGCTGTTTTTCAAATACAATTTTTTTTGGAAGAAATACACTTTCATTAATTTACCACTTCAATACCGGGCATTTTCACCCCCTTCCTGCTCAAGTCGATTTTCATTGTGCAGTCATGCAACGTTGTACCCAAATTAATTTTTTTTCCCACAAATAGAGCTTTCTTTTGGTGGTATTTGATCACTTCTGCGTTTTTTATTATTCGCGCTTTAAACAAAAAAAAGAGCAACAACTTTGGAAAAAACACAATATTTTTTACTTTTTGCTATAATAAATATGCCAAATTAATAATAATAAAAATGTTTCCTCAGTTTAGGCCAATATGTATTTTTCTACATATTTTTGGTAAAAATATTGCAATAAGCGATAAGCATACATTGATTGGTTTGCACAAAAGTTATAGCGTCTACAAAATAGGTTATTGATTTATGGCATTTTTATTATTTTTTTCTTTTTACTAGTAATGCTGCGATTTTTATTGTGACTGTGACATTACGGTGGACAGATCAGACACTTTTGACACTATTTTGGGACCAGTGACATTTATACAGAGATCAGAGCTATAAAAATGCACTGATTACTGTATAAATGTCACTGGCAGGGAAGGGGTTAACACTAGGGGACAATCATGGGGTTCAATGTGTTACCTAGGGAGTGATTCCAACTGTGGGGGAGATGGGACTGACTAGGGAGGTGACTGATCCTATATACTAGGAGCACATAATCTGTCTCCTCTTTGTCCTATGATAAACAGCACACTGGTGACATCTATCATAGAACCTGGTCCAGGAGGCAGGACTTAGTATGACAGCAGCCACACTGGGTCAACGGTAGATCTCCGCTCTGTGTAATCCAGTGGCTCGTCTCTCTCTAATCCCCATGCACTGAACAGACTGCATTGATGGGCTATGGTGAGGCTGCATTGATGGGCACTGATGAGGCTGCATTGATAGACACTAGTGAGGTTGCATCGATGGGCATTGGTGAGGCTGCATTGATGGGCACTGGTGATGGTGAGCTGATTCGTGGTTTAATGGGCTACTTGACTAGACTTGCCCCCCTAGGCCTAAGGCTGACAGCCCTCCCCTGGTAATGGTGCAGCCCCATTTATGGTGAAATGCTATTACATTTTTGCCATGAGTACAACCCTGAAAATGGGTGGTCAGAGTGGTAAAGCCATGGCTCAACTGCCGGCTTTTTTCCAGCCTCATTTAGACTTGTGGTAAACACAGGCGGTTAAGACATCATTTTACCTACAAAATGACAATGGTCGTGGGACTTTGAATGAGGCAGGACACTAGAAATACATACAGAGTACACGAGGTTGTGTGTTTATTATTATGTTTTTCCATATTGTAAACATTTCATAATCATAGATGTAGCACCCTCTACCATAGGTAGGTGCTAGAGTGAGGATTTTGTAAGGGAAACTGTCAGTTCAGGTAAATTTGGGTAGACCTATGCTTCAGGCTAGGCCTGCTTGTTTTAATCTGGGGGGCCGGGAGTGGTTAGTGCAGCAGTGGGTGTGCCCACCTGTGCTTTAGTTCTGAGGCGCCTCCCCTGCTTCCAGGGAGAATGTTCTGGAAAAGGGTCAGGGCCTAGGATTGGAGTGGCAGGCAGCTCATTTGAGGAGCTCTGACCAATCCACCAACTGGAATTGGCAGGGGGCAGGCCTTCCATATAAGATGAGGTAACGGGCCACTAGGGAGGAGTTTTTGGCTGGGAGACATGGAGAATGGAGTACTAGGTAGCAGCAGCAGCAAGGGGGTGTAAGGCCTAGCCAATAGGGTTGCCACATCATCCCTTTAATCCAGGACAAACATGAATTGCACAGGTTATGAGGCTGATTTAATGCAGATAAGGCACCAGGTGAGTTTAATTACCACCTTAGTCAGCCACAGAACCTGTGTAATTCATGTGTGTCCCGGATTAAAGGGATGATGTGGCAACCCTACTAGCGGAGGAGCCTCGGGAGAGCTGGGATGGAGTATCCTGGAACAGCAGGGGCTGGAGAAGCTGCCGAAACGTATGTCCAGTTAAAGTTCTCCATCATGGACACGGGGCAGGAGAAGGCCGGTGAGTGGACCACAGTGGAGTTCTGGATGAGGCATGCCAGGGGAGTTGGGTGCGAAGCCAGGAGGAGAGACTGTGGGGAGAGTGTCAAATCGCAATTAAAGTTGAAGTTCACAGCAACATACACCTCTTTTTGGGGATGGGCTGCCGTGCATTTAGAAGCGCAGCCTAAAGGGCTAATGCAAGCGCAGCGCACATTTGCCACACATTATGGAAACGCATGGCCAAGTGTGTATTTTCGGAGCGGATTCAGATGAGAAAATTGACTAAATGGTGACTCAAGAGCGATGCAAGGATTCCCGAAACACGCTGCAAACCATGTTATCTGCGCGGGCTGCCGTATGTTAGGAAATGTGAAGATGAAAATGCAACACAAGAGCGACACGCATTTGCAGTGTGTTTCCAAAAAACGCAGCAAAGGGGGGGCGGAGCCGGCGTGCAAGGAGTATGGATGCGTGAGTCCTGAGCTCCTTGCCATACGGGACATCCAGAGCCTAGCACAGCGACAACCGGCACGGACAAGCGGCAGATTACCACGGCGGAAGGTCGGCGGATCTATCCGGTCATGTCGAGGAGGAGGAGGGAGCGCAAACAGCCCGGGAAACTGACAGATTTTTTCGGCCGGCTAGGCCGCTCGGTCGGGCAAGATGGCACGGCCGAAACACGTGGCACCCAGGCCTCAGAGAGTATGGAGGATTCGGCAGACGGATGGGAAAGTGTGAGTAGGCACAAACATAAGCACAAAACGCCACAGGCTATGTCCCAATCCTCCTCCAATACGAACAGCCCGGTTAAAACGAAGCCCAAGCTGACACAGGAACAGGCAGGCAGAGGGGATGGAGGCATGGCTGACGTTATTGATGACACACTGGAGTTTCAGGACGCCATTGCAGCATTCCCCACTAACAATCAGCCTGTTATGGACTCAACTTTAAAAGAGATGTTGGTCACACTGAGAGGGGCGATTCACACTGACATGCTGCAGCTGGTGACACAATGTAAGACTGAAGTGAGTGCAGTCAGTGACAGAGTTTGCCATATAGAGAACAAGATGGGGGAGTTCACAGACACGTTCAACAATATGGTGGACGCTCATAATGAACATGATGATGATATAGCCTGGCTTAAAGCAAAAGTGGCGGACCTGGAAGACCGTTCCAGGAGGAACAATGTGAAAATTAGAGGCATTCCTGAGACAGTCAAACCCCAAGATTTGATGGCATACCTCACTACAATTATGCGTGAGCTTTTGCCGGAGGTCTCTTGGAGGAACTAACAATTGACCGTATACACGGGCTACCAAAGCCGCAACATATACAAGCAAAACTCCCCAGGGACACCATTGCAAGGATACACTACTATAGAGTGAAGGAAAAATTAATGTTGGCCATAAGGCACACCACCCAGCCCCCGGAATGTATACAGGGGCTTGCCTTCTTCGCGGACCTGTCAGCCCATACTATGCAGCGAATGCGAAATCTCCTGACCATTACCAAACCGCTTAGGAACCACAAGATTCCTTATAAGTGGAACCACCCAGCTACCCTGGTCGTCTCCAAAGGGGACCGAGACTATCGCATTAATACACTGGAAGATGGCCTGCGTCTGTTGGAAAAGTGGAAAATCATCACTCCGGAATCGTCTGGCCCCACGGCACATCAAGCATTTGCGGACCCTCCTGACAGATGAAGAGGCTTCAGTGCCATGCCGTGCCTAGTTTATATTCTATTACACTTGACTCTGGATGACCCCATCGGCATTGAGACTTGTGTTTCCCCCCGTTTCTACAGCCACTGTTGGCTCGGATTCCTTGGAATCGGTTTCTATATATTTTTGTTTTTTTAATTATTTTCTATTACTTTTTTGCTCAGCATCTTATTTTTTTTTACTCGTTTTTTTTTTTTTTTTGATCTTTTGCTTCTCCTTTCGGAAATAAGACTTTCCCCAAATAGTTACTACAGTGTTCATCTATTCATCTGGTGGGTAATTGTGCTCAAAGAGGTTAGCAATTTGGCTCCATGTTTAGAGTATTCTTCTCCATTTATTGATTGGTTGTACATTCACTAGTTATGGGATTCAAAATATCTTCGTTAAATGTTAATGGTTTAAACAGTCTGCAAAAGCGGCACATGTGATGGAAGGAGGCCCAGCTGTTGCACAGCGAAGTCCTGTGCCTGCAGGAGACGCACCTTAAAGAAAGTAACCACCCCAAACTATTTAATAAACACTTTCCTACTATATACCTGTCTAATGCCCCGACAAAAAAAAGAGGTGTCGCAATTCTCATTAAACAATCAGTGGCTTTTAAATATGTTTCCCATCAACAGGATAAAGAAGGGAGGTATTTGATCCTTTGCTGTGAAATTAACAACGAGGTCTATACCATAATTAACGCCTATGCCCCAAATGCCAGACAGGTGCATTTTCTTAATAAGCTCTGGAAAAAAATACAAAAAACAGCAAAGGGCCATATTATCTTTTGCGGGGACTTGAATGCAGTTCCAGATAAAATTCTAGATGTATCCAGCCCCACCCCGCGTCTATCCTGCAGGCCAGAGCTTGCTAAATTCATGGGCTCAGCTGGCCTATTTGATGTATGGATGTGCCAACACTCCACTGAACGTGACTTTACCTTTTTTTCACGTACTCATGGCAAAAATGTAACACGTCCTATTCCAGGATTGACATGTTTTTAGTTGACAAGTTTTTATTACAGCGCATCTCCAAATCGGAGATTGGTACAATTTCGTGGACTGATCATGCACCAGTATCGGTCGTGGTTGGGGATGGCACTTTCTCCACTAGGGCAAACCAGTGGAGGTGTGATCCCCATCTGTTCAAAAACCCAGAGGTTGTAAAAGAGGTTTCTGATGCATTACAAGAGTATTTTACAATTAATGATGTTGGTGACGTAGACCCCTTCATCTTATGGAATGCGCACAAAGCATTTATTAGAGGTCTCTTGATCAAGATCAGCGCAGGGGAGAACAGGAGGAGGAGGCAGCGCTTGGATTGCCTTTTGAAGGAGATATCAGATTTAGAAACTTTGAATAAAGCCACATCCTCTTTTTCAGTCAGTAATAATCTTGCAAAAGCCCGTAATGACTTACACGCACTATTAGTTGCTCAACACTCTAGGAACATCCACAAGCTCAGGGCTAACTATTACACGCATGGCAATAAAGCAGGGAAGCTCTTGGCCACACAGCTTAAAGAGAGAGTGCTAAGGCAAAGAATACCCCATATATTCCATCCACAGAGTGATTCTAGACTCACTAACCCTAAAGAAATAGCAGATGCATTTGGTTGGTACTACAGCAACCTATACAACCTGAAGGAAGTACAACCCACACCTGATGTCATAGACCGCTTCCTTCGGGAGCTAAACCTCCCAAAACTGCAACCACAGCAATTAGAGGAGTTAAATGCCCCATTTTTGATAGCTGAAATACAGAAGACCATAGAGGCCCTTCCTAAAAATAAATCACCTGGCCCTGATGGATACTCTGCGGAGTATTACCGGACATTTTCCAGTACCCTGAACTCCTATATGCAGAGGGTGTTCCGGGTAGCTGCCTCCTCAGCCTCCTTCCCACCAGAGATGCTATCAGCAACTATTGTAACCAGGGATGCACCGAAATTTCGGCCGCCGAAACATATCGGCCGAAAATGCCCTTTTCGGCAATTTGCCAAAAGGAAAAAACGGCCGATAATTGAGCCGGAAATGGGGCGGGGCCTGGGGCAAAACTCCGCCCCCGCCCCTGGTGCCTCCCATGATGGGGGTGAATAGCGCAGGACTGATGCAGCCAGTGATGTCCCTCTGCAGTGAAGAGAGCCGTTTGGTTGAATAGAGCGCCGGGAACATCACAGCTAATAGCTGTATGTTCCCCGTCGTGCGCTGTCACACACAGCCCCTCCCCCTTGTCCGGGGAACTTTGATAGACAGATCACCTGTCCAGATTGGACGGGTGATCTGTCTATCAAAGTGCCTGGACAAGGGGGAGGGGCTGTGTGTGACGGCGCACGACGGGGAACACACAGCTATTGAAATTAAAGCTGTGATGTTCCCGGTGCTCTATTCAACCAAACGGCTCTCTTCACTGCAGAGGAACATCGCTGGCTGCATCAGTCCTGCACTATTCACCCCCATCATGGGAGGCACCAGGGGTGGGGAGGGGGCAACACTGTCTGCATCACAGGGGGAAACACTGTCTGCATCACAGGGGGAAACACTGGCTGCATCACAGGGGGCAACACTGGCTGCATCACAGGGGGGCAACACTGGCTGCATCACAGGGGGCAACACTGGCTGCATCACTGGGGGCAACACTGGCTGCATCACTGGGGGCAACACTGGCTGCATCACTGGGGGCAACACTGGCTGCATCACTGGGGGCAACACTGGCTGCACTTATCTCTTTTATCGTGTTGCCAGTCTCTGACCACCTCCTGTACCGTGTCGCCAGTCTCTGACCACCTCCCGTACCGTGTCGCCAGTCTCTGACCACCTCCTGTACCGTGTCGCCAGTCTCTGACCACCTCCTGTACCGTGTTGCCAGTCTCTGACCACCTCCTGTACCGTGTCCCCAGTCTCTGACCACCTCCTGTACCGTGTCGCCAGTCTCTGACCACCTCCTGTACCGTGTCGCCAGTCTCTGACCATCTCCTGTACCGTGTCCCCAGTCTCTTACCATCTCCTGTACCATGTTCTCTGTCTCTGACCATCTCCTGTACCGTGTCCCCAGCCTCTGACCACCTCCTGTACCGTGTCCCCAGCCTCTGACCACCTCCTGTACTGTGTCCCCAGCCTCTGACCACCTCCTGTACCATGTCCCCAGCCTCTGACCACCTCCTGTTCCATGTTCCCAGCCTCTGACCACCTCCTGTACCATGTCCTCAGCCTCTGATCACCTCCTGTACCATGTCCCCAGCCTCTGACCACCTCCTGTACCATGTCCCCAGCCTCTGACCACCTCCTGTACCATGTCCCCAGCCTCTGACCACCTCCTGTACCATGTCCCCAATCTCTGACCACCTCCTGTACCATGTCCCCAGTCTCTGACCACCTCCTGTACCATGTCCCCAGTCTCTGACCACCACCTGTACCATGTCCCCAGTCTCTGACCACCTCCTGTACCATGTCCCCAGTCTCTGACCACCTCCTGTACCATGTCCCCAGTCTCTGACCATCTCCTGTATAAAAATATTTTTTGAAAACAGTCATTTTCGGTATCGGTGCTGTTTCGGTATCGGTTTCGGTTTTCGGCCTAGTGTATTTTTCATTTTCGGTATCGGTTTCGGCACCAAAAAACCCATTCGGTGCATCCCTAATTGTAACTTTACCTAAGCCAGGGAAGGACCCAGATAGAGTGCAGAACTTCAGGCCCATATCTTTGTTAAATGTGGACTTGAAGATATATGCAAAGATCCTGGCTAACAGGTTAACAAAGCTTTTACCCCAATTGGTACAGCCCGATCAAGTGGGGTTCATTGCGGGGAGACAGGCTCCAGATTCCACTAGGAGGGTGTTAAATTTGATTCACTCTGCGTCCGGTGGGGGGGGGCCTGTGGTCCTCCTGTCGCTGGACGCAGAGAAAGCCTTCGACAGAGTACACTGGGGGTATCTCTCGGCAGTCCTATCGAAGTTTGGCTTCTCGGGCCCGGTCTTCTCCGCCATTTCCGCTCTGTACTCCAGACCCTCGGCACATGTTTTTGCAGAAGGCCTGTTCTCTGAACAGTTTTGTATTACCAATGGGACGAGACAGGGGTGCCCTTTGTCACCCCTGATATTCGCCCTTGTGATGGAGCCGCTGGCGGAGAGGATAAGGACTCATCTGCACATTCGGGGTATTAGCTTCGGGTCCACCAGACACTCTATAACTTTATACGCAGATGATGTGATTTTGTCTCTTGTGGATCCGGAGATATCCCTGAAAATGGTATATGAGGTGTTGGAGGAGTTCAAAGATGTATCCTTCTATAAGATTAATGCAACTAAATCAAGCATATTGGGAATAAATGTTTCATTAGACATGCAGAGCCGTATACAAACCTCCTTGCCATACGTCTGGGCGGCAGAATCTATACAATACTTAGGCGTAAGGTTGACCAGCTCCTTATCTCAAATCTATAAATACAACTTTGAATCTGTCCCATCGAGCTTTGAGGGAGAACTGTCCAGATTTAGGAAGTTTTTTCTCTCTTGGTCTGGCAGATTGGCCACGTACAAAATGTTCTTACTACCGAAGCTTTTATATCTCTTTAGAGCACTTCCTGTTACACTTTCTAGACGGTATCTCCCCTACTATCGGAGGTAGCGGCCTTGGTGGATGTTTCGTTTGAGTATGAAAAATCAATAGCATATCAGGAAAAGAGAATGCATTCCTTTCTTTGGAAATGTGCTTTATGGGATAAATTTAGGAGACGTCCTTAGACAGGTATGCAGGAATAGTTCTGGCTTGTTAGAATAATGCTGATATGTCACCCCGCCTTCGATTTTTGCCTTATTGAATGTTAAGTTACTTGTCATTATCTCATAGTATATATCTAGGAGACAGTAATTCATGTATCTCCTGTTAATCTTTTTGAGTGAGCTTGACTTTGTTTTGCAACTTTATCACTGATTGACCAAGCTTGAACCTGTACTTATTTAAATGTTAATCTGTGAAATTTCAATAAAAAGATTTTGAAACAAAAAAACGCAGCAAAGTGCATGTTTTTTGTGCGGGTTGCTGGGCATTTGGAAATGTGCAGATGTGACCGAAAACGAATGGTTAATGACGCCCCAATTGTGGTTAGCGTGACAAAATGTGCTACAAACAAACCAGCATGCACAACGTTTCACAATTGGGAAGCTTATTAACCACTTGCTGACCGGGCTTTCTCAGGAACTTCTTGTTTACATGTTGCAATCAGTATTTTTTTTGCTAGAAAATTACTTATAACCCCCAAACATTATACAGAGACCCTAGGGAATAAAATGGCAATTGTCGCAATTTTTTGTCACATGGCATTTGCAAAGGCAATTTTTGGGGAAAAAAATTCACTTGAATTTAAGGAAAAAAAAAAAACGCATGTCACACTTTAAAATCGTGCATGCTCGTGGAATGGGGACAAACTACAGTACTTTAAAATCTCCATTGGCGACGCTTTGAATGCCTTTACAGGTTACATGTTTAGAGTTACAGAGGAGGTCTAGCACTAGAATTATTGCTCCTGCTTTAACGTTTGCAGCCGTATCTCACATGTGTGGTTCGAATATCGTTTACATATGCATGACTTATGTATGCGTAAGCATGGTGGGGGGGGGCTTTACTTTTTTTTAAATTATTATTTATTTTATTTTTACACTGTCCCTTTATTTGTTTTTTTAATCACTTTTATGTCTATTAAAATGTGTAAACATCCCCTGTAAGAGAAATAATGATAACAGGTCCACTTCTTTACCTTTAAAAGCAAAAGATAATAAAAATATATAAATAGTAATATTAATAAATGTATGTATAATATATATATATCCCTCCTTACATCAGGTGTCTCTCAGCGGAGTCCTTCCTTTCATCAGGTGTCCCTCAGCGGAGTCCTTACATACATCTGGTGTCCATCAGCGGAGTCCTTCCATACATCTGGTGTCCCTCAGCAGAGTCCTTCCATACATCTGGTGTCCCTCAGCGGAGTCCTTCCATACATCTGGTGTCCATCAGCGGAGTCCTTCCATACATCTGGTGTCCCTCAGCAGAGTCCTTCCATACATCTGGTGTCCATCAGCAGAGTCCTTCCATACATCTGGTGTCCATCAGCGGAGTCCTTCCATACATCTGGTGTCCCTCAGCAGAGTCCTTCCTTACATCTGGTGTCCCTCAGCGGAGTTCTTCCATACATCTGGTGTCCCTCAGCGGAGTCCTTACATACATCTGATGTCCCTCAGCAGAGTCCTTCCTTACATCAGGTGTCCCTCAGCAGAGTCCTTCCTTACATCAGGTGTCTTTCAGCAGAGTCGTTCCTTACATCAGGTGTCCCTCAGCAAAGTCCTTCCTTACATCAGGTGTCCCTCAGCAGAGCCCTGCCTTACATCAGGTGTCCCTCAGCGGAGTCCTGCCTTACATCAGGTGTCCCTCAGTGGTGTCCCCCCAGTGAAGCCCCTCCTTACATTCCATCAGCGGCGTCTGCCATTACAGTAGATCGGCTCTCGTGTAACAAGTGAACAAGCAATAGGTTAGCTTAGATCAGGGGATCTCAACTCCTCAGGACCCACTAACAGGTTTGTAAGATAACTGAAATACATCACAGGTGATATAATTTGCTGCTCAGTGATTGCAGTATTCTAGTCTGCATCTCCCCAAGGTAATACTTAAAGTCTGGCCTGTTAGTGGGTCCTGAGAACAGAAGTTGAGAACCCCTGGTTTAGATCAAAAGCATATTCATGTGTTAGAATGGCCCAGTCACAGTTCAGACCTAAATCCAATTGACAATCTGTGGCTAGACTTGAAAATTGCTGTTCACAGACGCTCTCCATCCAATCTGACAGAACTTGAGATATTCTGCCAAGAAGAATGGGCAGAAATGTCACTTTCTAGATGTGCAAAGCTGGTAGAGACATCCCCAAAAAGACTTGCAGCTGTAATTGCAGAGAAAGGCGGTTCTACAAAGTATTGACTCTGGGGGGCGCCATACAAATGTCCCCCACATATTTATTTGTAAAAAAAAAATGAAAATAATTTATCATTTTCCTTTCACTTCACAATTATGTGCCGCTTTGTGTTGGTCTATCACATAAAATCCCAATAAAATACATTTACATTTTTGGTTGTAATATGACAAAATATGAAAAATTACAAGGGGTACGAATACTTTTTCAAGGCACTGTACATTAAAATAGTTGTTAAGCCACTCTGCTATCTTTACACAAACTTCCCTGTTTGCTAATGACAAATGTCCCGGCGTCTGTGCTTTATAAACAAAATGCCGATATATACCCGATTTCGAAGCTCCGCTCGGTGCTCACGTGTCCGGCCGGCTCTCTCCTCTCCCGATCTGACAGCTAGAGCTGGGAGGGGCCAATAATCCCCCCGCTGACGTATCAGCATATTTCATGCACACTATTTCTTAGCATATTTGAACAGCCTTGTTGAGCTGTGAATTATTTTTCTTTATATAGTTCTTTCACTGGCGTGGCTTGTTTCTACATCCTGACTAGGGATGAGCTTCGTGTTCGAGTCGAACATACGTTCGACTCGAACATCGGCTGTTCGTCCGTTCAGCGAAGTCCGAACATTTTGGTCCGTTCGCGCCAAATTCGTGTGGCGCAGTGCATTGCTGGCTCATGATTGGCCAAGCATGCACTGTGACCCCGCATGCTTGGCCAATCGCAGCGCCAGCAGCGAGGAGAGCCATGATTGGCCACAGGCAGGATGCCTGTGGCCAATCATAGCTCAGGCTGTGTAGTGCACGCCCCAAACTATATAAGGCCACCAGCGCGGCGGCCTTGTGTAGTGTGTTGGCGTCTGAAGCAGTGGGTGTTCTGTGTACCTTCAACACAGTACACACCGATCGTTTTCGGCCGATTTTCGATCTTGCTGTTGTGTAGTGGTTGTTGTCTGCGTGCCCTGACCGCAGTATACACCGCTATATTCACCTCACCTATATAGCTAGTGATCTATCTTTTATAATAGAGCTTGCAGTCAGTAGTGTTAGGAGATTGTGCGTGCTGTCTGCGTGCTCTGTACCCAGTACACACCGCTATATCCACCTACATAGCTCTTCTCTATTTGAGCCCACTTGCCATCTGCAGGAGCTATTGGAAGTTGTGTGTGCCTCCAGCACAGCACAGTATACATCTGTATATACCCCTTTATCTCTGGTGTTCTATAATAAAGGCATCTGCAGGAGTAAGTGGGTGTTCTGTGTACCTTCAACACAGTACACACCGATCATTTTCGGACGATTTTCGATCTTGCTGTTGTGTAGTGGTTGTTGTCTGCGTGCCCTGACCGCAGTATACACCGCTATATTCACCTCACCTATATAGCTAGTGATCTATCTTTTATAATAGAGCTTGCAGTCAGTAGTGTTAGGAGCTTGTGCGTGCTGTCTGCGTGCTCTGTACCCAGTACACACCGCTATATCCACCTACATAGCTCTTCTCTATTTGAGACCACTTGCCATCTGCAGGAGTTATTGGAAGTTGTGTGTGCCTCCAGCAGAGCACAGTATACATCTGTATATAGCCCTTTATCTCTGGTGTTCTATAATAAAGGCATCTGCAGGAGTTAGTGGGTGTTGTGTGCCTCCAGCACAATATACACTACCCAACTGCTTTTTTACCCAACTCCCTTCAGGCCATTACCATGTCCGGAAGGCCAGCAAGGAGAGGCAGACAGGCGCGAGCCGATAAAAGAGGGCAAGCAGGCTCTGTGTCTAGAGACCACAGTGCTGGTCGTGGACGCGGTGCATTGTCATCAGCACGTGGCCATGGGACACGCTTGTCCTTCTTTTCGGCAGCTGGACATGTTGAGCCGCAACATGCCAACGACTTGGTAGAGTAAATGACCAAGCCCTCTTCATCCTCCTCATCCTCTCTCACCCAGTCTCAGGGTACTAGCAAAGTAGCTGCCAACGCATAGTCTTCCCTCCTCTCAATGTCATCATCAGTGACTCCTTCCCTAGACCCACCACGTCCTCCTGAGGAGTCTCCTGAACTCTTTGAGCACAGTGTTGGGTACATGCTCCAGGAGGATGCCCAGTGTTTTGTAGCCTCTGATGATGACACTCAGCTAGAGGAAGGCAGTAGCGTGAATGCAGAGAGAGGGGATGCTCAAGAAGGACAGCAATCTGGCAGTCATGTTCCACAAGCTGCAGCATACTGCCAGGTTTGCTACAGCGATGAAGAGGGAGGGGATGATGAGGGCACTGACTCCACGTGGGTGCCTGGTAGGAGAGAGGAGGAGGAGGAGGAGGAGGCACATGTACAACGAGGCAGGATGTCCTCCGGGGGCCAGCTTAGGGGCAGCACACCGACTGAATCACACCGCAGAGCTCCGCCTGTACAGGGCGCTGCCTCTGCACGTTATTCTAAAAGTTCTTTGGTGTGGGCCTTTTTTGAGACGAGTGCAGTCTCAAGCGTATCTCGCGTGGCCAAAACATCAGCCGCTTGGGCAACACATACTTGACCAGACATATGTTGACCTGCCATGCAGCTCGTTGGCAAGCGTACCTCAAAGACCCACACCAAAGAACAAAGCGGCCCTCTCCTTGCTCTTCATCAGCTGGCATCTCCAACCCCACTAGACCTTCAGTCCTCTCTGAAACCTGCTCTGAGAGGAATGAAGGTGTAGAATTAGGTGTGTCACAGCCAAGTGTTTCCAGGCACTCTGCTAGCAGTACACCCACGTCCGATTATAGCAGGCAAATGTCCCTGCCCCAGCTGCTGGACCGGCGAAAGAAGTTCACTCCCAGCCATCCACATGCCCAGCGGTTGAATGCTAGCTTGGCTAAATTGCTAGCACTTCAACTGCTGCCTTTTCAGTTGGTAGACTTCCCTTCCGTGAGTTTGTACAATGCGCGGTTCCTCAGTGGCAGGTCCCCAAACGCCACTTTTTCTCACGGAAGGCGATTCCGGCTCTCTACTGGCATGTGAAAGGCAATGTCCTTGCCTCGCTGGACAGGGCGGTCAGCGGTAAGGTGCATATTACCGCTGACTCATGGTCCAGCAGGCATGGACAGGGACGTTACCTGTCTTTCACGGCCCATTGGGTCACTCTTCTGGCAGCTGGGAAGGATGCAGGACAAGGTGCAGTAGTGTTGGAGGTTGTTCCGCCTCCAAAATGCTACTATTGGTTGTGACACACCTCTCTCCTCCACCCCCTCCTCTTCTTCTTCCTCCATGGCCTCTTCAAGTGCTCTGTCCTCAGAACCAGCGGTGTTCCGTAGGCGTTCCAGGGGCTACGCAAGTACGCAGGCAAAACGATGCCATGCCGTGCTTGCGCTGGTTTGTTTGGGGGACAGGAGCCACACTGGGGCGGATGTTTTGTCAGCTCTGCAGGGGCAGGCCGAGAGGTGGTTGACGCCACGCCAGCTTAAGCCAGGAATGGTGGTTTGTGACAATGGCACTAACCTCCTCTCCGCCCTCCGAAAGGGGCAACTAACCCATGTGCCCTGTGTAGCTCACGTCCTTAACCTGGTGGTGTAGCGGTTCTTGGGCAGGTACTCCGGCTTACAGGATGTACTGAAGCAGGCCAGGAAAGTCTGTGTGCATTTCCACCGATCATTTAATGCCTGTGCTCGGCTGGCTGAGCTCCAAAAGGAGTTGAACCTGCCCAAGAACCGCCTTATATGTGACATGCCCACCAGGTGGAACTCAACGTTGGCCATGCTGCAGTGGCTGCACACGCAGCAGAGGGCCATCAATGAGTACCTGTGCGACTACGGCACCAGGACAGGGTCAGGGGAGCTCGGTTTTTTCTCACCACGCCAGTGGGGCTTGATCAGGGATGCATGCACTATCCTGTCACCGTTTGTGGAGGCCACAAGGATGGTGAGCAGTGACAGTGCATGCATCAGTGACACTGTACCTCTTGTCCACCTCTTGGAGCATACGCTGCGTGGAATAATGGACAGGGCACTTGAGGCAGAACAGAGGCAGGAAGAGGACTTCCTTGCCTCTCAAGGCCCCCTTTATCCAGACAGTGTTCCTGCTGTGCCACCCATCACACAGGAAGAGGATGAGGAGGAGGAAGAGGAGGAGGAGGATGATTGTGTCAGCATGGAGGTGGAGGTTGGCACTCAGCATCAGCAGCAGTCTTGTAGGGATGATTTACAGTCCCAAGAAACACGTGGACTTGTACGTGGCTGGGAGGAGGTAGCTGCGGATCATGTTGCCCTTAGTGACCCAGAGGACTCCGGACCGAATGCCTCAGCTAACCTACGCTGCATGGCCTCCCTGATCCTGCAAAGCCTGCGGAAGGATCCTCGTATTCTTTGGATCAAGGAGAGGGACCATTACTGGCTGGCCACTCTCCTTGATCCACGATACAAGGGTAAGGTTGCCGACCTTATCTTGCCATCGCAGAGGGAGCAGACGATGAGACATCTCCGGGAGGCCTTGCAGAAAGGTCTGTGCAATGCTTTCCCAGAGACTGGGAGGTTACAAACTCCTGGCCCTGGACAACGTGTTGCTGAGGCATCGGTCAGAAGGAGCGGTGGAGAAGGTGGCCGTCTGACTGATGCTTTCAGACAATTTTTTAGTCCGCAGCCCCAAGGTATGATCGGTTCCAGCAACCATCGCCAGCGTATGATTTACATGGTGCAGGAATACCTAGGGGCAAGGTCAGACTTGGACACCTTCCCCACCGAAAATCCTCTGGCTTACTGGGTCTTGAGGATGAATCACTGGCCAGAGCTTGCACAGTATGCAATTGAGCTACTGGCCTGTCCTGCATCCAGCGTTCTTTCGGAACGCACCTTCAGTGCTGCTGGTGGCTTTGTTACCCATCACAGGGTGCGCCTGTCCACCGAATCAGTTGATCGACTGACCTTCATCAAGATGAATCAGTCTTGGATCACCCACAGCTACCAAGCACCTGATGTAACCGAAGAATTTTTTTTGAAATATCACATCCCTTCAAGACTGCCTATGCTGATGCTGAGTGACTGTCCTGTTATGTTGATTGTCTATCCTCTTCCACCTCCGCTGATATGTTGGAAGAACATTTCTGGTTCTGAGTGATGCCATTAGCCCAATTTTTCTGCCCCTGTTTAACAGGGGCGTTTAAGTACAATTTTTGATGCAATGCTTTGCAGCAGGGCTAATTCCTGCAATAAAACTAGAGTATATGGGAGAGGTTGCAGTGTCGTGGCAACAGCACCAGTGCCTAAGGCCCAATTTTTCTGCCTTTGTTTAACAGGGACATGTAATTACAATTCTTGATATAATATTTCACAGGAGGGCCCATTCCTGTGCCCACCCAGAGTAACTGTGAGGACTTATAGTGTTGTGGCACCAGCACCACAACCACCAAAGGTCAATTTTTCTACCACTGTTCAACAATGGCATGTAATTACAGTTCTTGATATAATCGTTCACAGCAGGGTGCTACAGCGCCCAGCAAGAGTCACTTTGAGGGCTTACAATGTTGTGGCAAAACCAACACCTTGTTCCGCCATTTCTGCAGAGCATATAGGGCAGGCCCCTACTTTCAAACATCCAACTTACAAACATCTCCTACTTGCAAATGGAAGGAGACAACAGCAAGTGAGATGAAAAAAGATGGACGACAAAACAAATTATACAGGGGTGATAACCCTTCCCTATGTTTTCCAAAAAGCTTAAAAATTGATTTTTTGACTGGAGCTACACTTTAAAAATGTGCCAGTTGAAAATTACAAACAGATTCAACTTAACACAACAAACCTACACAGTCCCTGTCTTGTTTGCACCGCCTGTATACTGCTGTTCTGAGTATATAGGGCCTGGGGGCCACATGCATTTCCTTTTTTCAATATGGGTACGGGGTTCCCCTTAATATGCGTACGAAACCCAAAGGGGCTGGTAATGGGCAGGGAGGGCTACCCATGCCATTTTTCTCAATGATTTTCAACCATATTGCAGGAACCAGATATAACATTAAAATCGCAAGCAGTTTTAAATGGTGTTATTTCCGTTTAATGTCATATTGTGCAGGGACTGTTCTAAACACGGGAAACACGTGGCACTTCACAGGCATACTACAGACACCCCCTAGGCACCATATTTAAAGTAATATTTCACTTTTATTTTTCACTTTAATCATCATTAAAATCAGTGCTCCCGCCAAAATGGCCATTTTTAAAAACATTTTAGGCATTGACCCATGTCCCCTGGGGCAAGAGCCAGGTCCCCAAACCATTTTTAGGACAGTATCTTGCATATTAGCCGTTAAAATTAGCACTTTTAATTTCGAACGTTCGAGTCCCATAGACGTCAATGGGGTTCTAAAGTTCGTTCGAATTTGGGGTCCGTTCGAAAGTTCTGGTGCGAACCGAACCGGGGGGTGTTCAGCTCATCCCTAATCCTGACCACCATTATTATCTGTAGAGATATGTGTGAACGCTTACTTTAAAGTAAAAATATTTACTTTGCTGATGTAGCGGTACCCCCGCAGGGGCTGCTAGATATTGTGGTCCTACCCGTCACCTCTGCCCAGCCCAGAATTCACTTCCCATTCACCTTAGAGATAATGAACAGTCCGTATGTTTGTTTTGTATTTTTGAGGGATTTTGAAGTTGGATAGGGCAAGGAAAATTATGGGATACCTCTCTCTCCTGTACAATACTTGGTTACAGGCACAGATAGCACATGGTAGACCCAACTCTGACTCGGTCAGGCCTTAGAAACTGCCATTTGCAGGCAGGGACAGTGAGGGCCCCTTTAGTGTAGCAACAAATAGTGAAAGAAAAATCTTTTAATGCTAGCTGTCCTATGGTGGACTACTGCTCCCAAGCAGTCCTCTTCAGGCCCTGCCAGCCCTCCTGACTGCAGCCGCCCGACTCCACAGTCTCTTCTTCTGGCTCTACATCCATCTCAGACTGCACTCTCCAAGTCCGATCTGGCATGCCTACCCCGCTCTCCCAACTGTGCCCGTCACTCACCGGCACTGCACTTCGGTGGATCCCTCCTGGAAACTTGCCTGGTAACACTAGCTTCCCGTCGTCTCTCTCATCCCCTCTCCGTGCCTTCTGTCCAGATCCTTCATTGTTACTCAGAATGGCTCCAACTTGCACCCGAACCCCACAGGCCCAAGGTCACCCCCCCCCACCAGAATGGGAGTGCCTCAAAGGCCACTCAACAACCTAGTGCTCCATCTCCA
This sequence comes from Lithobates pipiens, assembly GCF_037356315.1. Taxonomy (NCBI): domain Eukaryota; kingdom Metazoa; phylum Chordata; class Amphibia; order Anura; family Ranidae; genus Lithobates; species Lithobates pipiens. The sequence goes on along the minus strand of NW_027507784.1, from coordinate 24,231,042 downwards.
GCTTCTTCCACCAAACAACTCCTCCCCAGCAGTGCTGACCCTGGGTATGTCAAGGAGGCCTGCCACCTGCCAATCCTAGTTGGGGACTGGTCAGGGCTCCCTGAGACTAGAGTTGCTACATCATCCCTTTAATCCAGGGCACATATTAATTACACAGGTTCTGAGGCTGATTTATTGCAGATAAGGCACCAAGTGAGTTTAATTACCACCTTAATCAGCCTCAGAACCTGTGTAATTAATGTGTGTCCTGGATTAAAGGGATGATGTGGCAACCCTACCTGAGACACCTTCAGACAGCTCCACCTCTCTTCCCCCTCCTCTCTACTAGAATCCTCTAGAAGACAGAGGGAGGTAACCGAAAGATGTGGCTATCTGTAAATCACCTGATCCTGCTCTAGGGCCAGGCCACTCCCAGTCCACACAGATCAAAACAAACAGGCCTAGCTTCCAGCTAAGCCTGATTAAATTAACCTGCACACAAAAAAATCCTACTTCTAGCACCTACCTAAAGTAGAGGCTGCTTCACTAATCTTCATATCTGTATTCTTAAAACATATTAAAAACAATTGAAAAAAAAAAAATATATATATATAAATTTTAGTAAGACACAAATCACATAGAAAATATAATTAGGAACTCTTAGTTTATTGTAAAAATTAAGTTTCAGAACAAGGCTTGCCTTCAATGGACCTGTGGGACATTGGTGTTATTTAGAGAGGTCTCCTACGTGGGCCTGTGATGATGGGCAGTTTGCCTTCAGGTGGATTTCACTTGAACTTGAGATGAGTTTAGAACCTTAAGCGGTCATTCATGGTTCATTAACAGATACAGGTAACCTTCTAAGATGTATCAACCTGCTCTGAACTGCTTTCGCACTCCTTTTGACTTGTATGAAGGAAACTAAGCAGTTCTGGTGCAAACAAAAGCTGGTTGGCACAGGTCCTGTATCTGGTTTCTAGAATGTATTGTAATTTATATCTCTGAAAGAAATGTAATGCAAATACGAAATCCAATTTCAAATCAATCAAAAAATAATTACCCAAAAAAGTAAAGCTAATAAATGTTAAATACACATATAAAGATATCCGGTAAAAGAATGTGCCACTGTTATATTAAACAGTTCATAAATAAAAGAAGTTCCAGAGATATTTCCAGGAATGATGCCAGTCTTATTTGTCCACCAGATGTTCGGTGTCCTCTGTGGACGCCTCTGTACTGCGCTCTGCTTTTGTGTCTTTTTTCTTTTCCACGTGTCCAACAACGCGACCAACGCCCGCTCCAACACCTGTGCCGATAGCTCCGAGGGCGACGGAGCCTCCGAGCGCCCCTGTGACCACTGCCGCGGTTGTGCTGCCCAATAAACCTACAGCCTCAACGGCGAGCACAGTCCCAGCCACAGCTGCCCCTACAACCCCACCGGCCAGGCTCAGGACTCCGCCTCCTACTGCACAGCCAATGCCCACTGCGCACCTGGTGAAGCGCTTTGAATAGTCGGCGCAGAAACGCTCTTCTTTTTCTTTCAACAGAGATTTCATCTCTTCCATGAGCATCCCCTTCTCTGCAGCATTATCGCCTCTCAGGATACCCTCATACGTATCTAGAAGAACATCAGCCTGCTCTCTGACCCTGGTCCTCATCTGAGATGTCCTCACCCCAAGGACCTTAAATGGAGAAGCGTTGGCAGGGAGCTGTAGGAGAAAAAGAACAGTAAAAATCAAAAATGTTGGACTTGCCCAGGTTAGTGTGAAACTAGAACATCTGGTGCTACATACAACACCACCTACATTAATCCATAGAAATTCTATATCGGAACGTGCAAGTTTGGTTAAATATCTGGGCAATTTATTCAAATATTCTCTGAAGGGGATAATTAACATGAACTTCAAAATTACATTTCTAGGAGTCTCTTAGGTTGGATAGAACAATATTACTTATTTCTCCAAAGCTGGTCAAAAATATGTAACATTATAACATTTAGTGGCTCCATCAGTCAAGTCTCTGGATCTCCATAGGAGGAAGTTGTAAATGCCAACTTTGTTTGAGCACAGGAGAGGAGTGCTCCTTCTACCTCAATCCCCTTCTCAAACTCTTTCCCTTTGCATCTGTTCCTCTTTCTCTTTTGCTTCTTCCTACCCCTTTGTACTACTAAAAAAAATTCCTAAAGTGTTTCTAAACTCAGAAGGTTTTCAATCTCAATGCTTTCTTTGCTTTAAGATAAAAAAAAAAAACCTTCTTTGTGTAGCAGTCCCCCTAATACTTACCTGAGCCAATCTCAATCCAGTGATGTTGCCCAAGAGTCTTGGCTGTCCAGGACACACCCTCCTCATTGGCTGAGACAGCAGCGGAGTGCCATTGGCTCCCACTGCTATCACGTCAGTGAGCCAATGAGGAGATATTGGGGGCAGGACCAAGGGGGCTTTGTGTCTGAATGGACACACAGAGCAATGCTTCTTGCTGTAGGGGCACTCGGCAGGAGGGAGGGGCCAGGAACACAGGTGTGGGACCCCAGAAGAGGAGGATCGGGCTACTCTGTGCAAAACCATTACAAAGAGCAGGTGAGTATAACATGTTTGTTAGTTTTAATCTCAAAAGCCAAGACTTTAATAGCACTTTAAGGAAGCAATCCCTATACAACTGCATCAAGCTCGGTTTACCAAAAAGCCACATCGCTCTACTCTTCTGGACCTTCTTCTGAACTGCAGCTAGGGATGAACATACGTTCGACTCGAACATCGGCTGTTCGCACGTTCGGCGAATACCGAACGTTATGGGCCGTTCGCGCCAAATTCGTGTGGTGCTCATGGCCCACAATGCGCTGCGCCATCGCAGTGCATTGCTGGCTCATGATTGGCCAAGCATGCACTGTGACCCCGCATGCTTGGCCAATCACAGTGCCGGCAGCAAGGAGAGCCATGATTGGCCACAGGCAGGATGCCTGTGGCCAATCATAGCTCAGGCTGTGTAGTACACGCCCCACACTATATAAGGCCACCAGCGCGGTGGCCTTGTGTAGTGTGTTGGCGTCTGTAGGAGTTAGTGGGTGTTCTGTGTACCTTCAACACAGTATACACCGTTCGTTAATCGGATGATTTTGCGTTCTTGCTCTTCTGTAATTGAGCTTTTAGCAATCTGCAGGAGTTTGTGGGTGTTGTCTGCGTGCCCTGACCGCAGTATACACCATTATCCACCTATATAGCTAGCTATATTGCTCTTCTGTAATAAAGCTTGCAGTCAGTTGTAGGAGATTGTGTGTGTTGTCTGCGTGCCCTGAGCGCACTATACACCATTATATCCACCTATACCAGCACCAGTGCCACCAGCCCAATTTTTCAGCCCCTGTTTAACAGGGGCATTTAATTACAATTTTTGATGCAATGCTTTGCAGCCGGGCTCATTCCTGCACTACAACTAGAGTATATGGGAGAGGTTGCAGTATCGTGGCACCAGCACCAGTGCCTAAGGCCCAATTTTTCAGCCCCTGTTTAACAGGGACATGTAATTACAATTCCTGATATAATATTTCACAGCAGGGCCCATTCCTGCGCCCACCAAGAGTAACTGTTGTGGCACCAGCACCAGTACCACAACCACCAAAGGCCCAATTTTTCTACCACTGTTCAACAATGGCATGTAATTGCAATTCTAGAGTCACTTTGAGGGCTTACAATGTTGTGGCAACACCAACACCTTGTTCCGCCATTTCTGCAGAGCATATAGGGCAGGCCCCTACTTTCAAACATCCAACTTACAAACGTCTCCTACTTGCAAACGGGAGGAGACAACAGGAAGTGAGATGAAAAAAGACGGACGGCAAAACAAATTATACAGGGGTGATAACCCTTCCCTATGTTTTCCAAAAAGCTTAAAAATAGATTTTTTGACTGGAGCTACACTTTAAAAATGTACCAGTTCAAAATTACAAACAGATTCCACTTAACACAACAAATTTACACAGTCCCTGTCTTGTTTGCATCGCCTGTATACTGCTGTTCTGAGTATATAGGGCCTGGGGGCCACACGCATTTCCTTTTTTTAATATGGGTACGGGGTTCCCCTTAATATCCGTACAAGACCCAAAAGGGGCTGTTAATGGGCAGGGGGGGCTACCCATGCAATTTTTCTCAATGATTTTCATCCATATTGCCAGAACCAGATATTACATTAAAAACGCAAGCAGTTTTAAATGACGTTATTTCCGTTTAATGTCATTTTGTGCAGGGACTGTTCTAAACACCGGAAACACGTGGCACTTCACAGGCATACTACAGACACCCCCCAGGCACCATATTTAAAGGAATATTTCACTTTTTTTTTTTTCACTTTAATAGTCATTAAAATCAGTGCTCCCGCCAAAACGGCCATTTTTAAAAACATTTTAGGCATTGACCCATGTCCCCTGGGGCAGGAGCCAGGTCCCCAAACTCTTTTTAGGACAGTATCTTGCATATTAGCCATTAAAATTAGCACTTTTTATTTCGAACGTTCGAATCTATGTGTGTAGGCATAACAACTTGTAGTCTCCAGAGGAGCATGTGACATGGAGACAACTAACTTTTTAAAACAATTTTTTAAATGAATTTGACATATTAAAAACTTTAGTGATTGGATTTAGGTCTACCTTTTACCATCAATTACTTTTTAATTCAGTATTGATTTTATGGGCAATTATTGGATTACTATGATATATAGCCTGTATTTCTAAACCCACTAGCTACAGGAAGTGCCTAAAAAAACTTCCATTCAAGATCCGAGATTTAAAAAAAAAGCTTCAATATAGAAAAAATAAATAAATAAATGATTTTACAAGCAATTACAGATCATTAGGATAGCGCGCAAAAAAAAAAAAAAAAAAAAAGTTTTATTTTTTTTAACCACATAAGCCCTGGACCATTAGGCTGGCCAAAGACCAGAGCACTTTTTGCAATTTGGCACTGTGTCGCTTTAACTGATAATTGCGCGGTCGTGCGATGTGGCTCCCAAACAAAACTGACGTCCTTTTTTCCCCACAAATAGAGCTTTCTTTTGGTGGCATTTGATCACCTCTGCATTTTTTTATTTAAATTTTTTTGCTCTATAAACAAAAAAATAGGGACAATATTGAAAAGAAAAAAGTTTTCCTCAGTTTAGGCCAATATGTATTCAACATATTTTTTGAAAAAAAAAAAAAAAACTGCAATAAGCGTTTATTGATTGGTTTGCGCAAAAGTTATAGCATCTACAAAATAGGGGAACATTTTATGGCATTTTTATTAATATTTTTTTTTTTTTTACTAGTAATGCGATTTTTTTTTATCAGGACTGCAACACCATGGTGGACATGTCGGACAATTTTGACACATTCTTGGGACCATTCACATTTATACAGCGATCAGTGCGATTTAAAAGGCATTGATTACTGTGTAAATGTGACTGGCAGTGAAGGGGTTAACACTAGGCGGTGCTGTAAGGGTTAAGTGTGTCCTAGGGAGTGATTCTAACTCGGGAGGGGAGGGGCTACGTGTGACACATCACTGATCACCGCTCCCGATCACAGGGAGCAGAGATCAGTGACACTCTCACTAGGCAGAACGGGGAGATGCTTTGTTTACTTCAGCGCCTAGAGGCGATTCAGTTCGCATTGTGCGCTATACAAGTATTTAATTCATACTTCAGAATTTCCTCTTTCTTCCTTTCCGCGAGACGATCGCGGGTGTCCCTGCTGACATCGAGTCTGCGGGGACCCACAATCACACTCACGGAGCAAATTCAAAAAGGGACTTACAGGTACGCCCATTTGCGTAGTCGTGCCATTCTGTTGACGTAAAAGTACATGCGGCGGTCAGGAACTGGTTAAATAATGTAACATTTTAACATTTAATTTTAGCTCACATCAACTTTACATTTCACTATCAATTTATTTATTTTTTTCAGTACAGAGGAATGCAGCTCAGATGTGTTCATTTTCTCCATATAAAATGTTGACATTAAATATACAAAAAGACATGTCGGAGTATCGGGTAATGAGGGGTCTCAGTATTGTTACCTGCTGCTCCAGGAATTCCTGAAATCTTTGTAAGACAGTACTCAAGTGTTTCCGGTTTTCAAGTGAATAAAACATCTGTTGGGAGAATTGGACACAACGCGGTTAATTCACTAAAGCTGGGAGAGTGCGAAATCAGTCTCACTTCTGCAAAGCAACCAATCAGCATCTAACCTCAGCTTGTTCAATTAAGCTTTGGCAATGACCTGGAAGCTGATTGGTTTCTACGCAAAAATAGTTCATAAATAAACTCCAATGGGTCTGATTAAAGTAGAACTCAAGCAAAAACAAACAAAAACAAAACAAAAAACACAAAAAAAATAATAATTAGCCCATTAGAAGATAAAAATAACACAAATATTTTACATACAGGCCATCAGGAGTGTCCATTATATAAAAATGTCCAATATAACATACTGTAATAAATACCTGCAAGGGGGAAGTAAAGCTGTACGGTCTCCTCTGTAGTATGACGACAAATTCCTATAAAATAAGGATAGTGTGTTATTGTCTGAACTCAAACTGGAGCTTTATTTTATTTCTATTTATAAGTCCCTCTTTCATTCCATATATAAAAAAAAAAAAAAAAAAAAGTAAAGTAATGTCAAGTTTCAATCTCTCTATATTGCTTTGTCCTTGGTCCAGCACTGGTAGTCCTGTTTAGGGCAGAACACTACTCAGCCATTCTACCCATTTACTGCAAGCCCAGCCTGTGGTTTACATGATGCCACTAGGTGGCATTTCATTACACAGGCTGAGCTCACAATACTCCACCAAGGCTTAGCGGCACTCATGTGCCATTACCTAAGCGTTGCTTAGTCCTGGAAGAACGATCCCCCTTTCCCCGTATTCAGAAGAGGATCTTCCTGGAACATTACCTGACCGGCATAAATAATGTGAGCAAGTTCTTCTTATGCTCTGTACACACAGTAGGATTTTCTGACAACAAAATCCATGGGCTTTTTTCTGACGATGTTGGCTCAAACTTGTCTTGCATACACACGGTCACACAAATGTTCTGCTTGATTTCGAGCATGTGTGTGCGTCAGAATTGTTTACACATGATCAGAATTTCCGACAACGGATTTTGTTGTCGGAAAATTTGAGAACCAGATCTCAAATTTTGTATGACTGAAATTCCTATGGAAAATGTGTGATTGGGCCTACACACGGTCGGAATTTCTGACAACAGGCTCCCATCACACATTTTCCATCGGAAAATCCCATCGTGTGTACAGGGCATTAAAGACAGCTCGAAGAAAGGCTTTCTTTTTTTTGGTGGGGGGGCTCACTTTAAAACCTCAACCCAATGGGAGTTTATATATTCCTCTAGGGTTGGCTTATGGTTACGAACAACATTATTAATACATTATAAATAGTTAAACTCCACAGATATTTGTAACACCCCCACCTCCACCCCTTCTGATGGTTATTATGAAACAAAAAAAAAAAAAAAAGATCCAAATGCCCATTTACCCACCTAAAGCCACAGTCATATAACACCACCACCCCTATCCTTCTCCCTTCTTCAGTTTTCTTTTTAGGGTCCTCGTTTGGATGTCCACATCGATGCCCGAATGATGTGGAAATCCTTTCATTGGTGGAGATGAAACTTCCAGCAACCAGGCCTTCACTTAAACTCCAGAGTCAGGAGAAATCAGGGGGGACAGACAGGCGACTGGTGCCCAAGAAGATAACAAGCAGGAAACAAACAATGTCTGCTACCCAAGGTAGGAAAGTCGTTTGGTTGATGTAGGACACCATGACTCTGATCCATTACACTGCAAGGTGGCTTTAGACAGGGGTAGGCAACCTTGGCTCTCCAGCTGTGGTGAAACTACAAGTCCCTTGATCCTGACAATCATGGGCATGACTCCTAGTGGCAGAGGCGTGATTGGGATTTGTAGTTTACCCACAGTTGGAGTTCCGAGGTTGCCTACCCCTGGCTTAAGAGGAGGAGTTTGGAAACAAGAGGAGAAAGGTAATTGAAGCACAATGCACAATTTAAACTTTTTGGAGTTGGGCTTTAGCATACGTCCCAGACTTCATAGTACTATGGGATTAGAGGATGAAAATCAAACCGGTGCTTTTACAAAATATCACACCTCCCATTATGTTCTTGAAAATCAACATCTGCCTTGACACATTCCATAGTGATTGGGTTTAGGTGAGTGAGCTAGAGAATTTTGGATACTTTATCTTCTCTAGAGCCCTCACATTAGCTGTAGAAGAAGCTGCGAGATTTAAACTTGTATAGCTCTGCTTAGCAACCAGATTCTATCTTGCAGTAGTAGGACATCAGTAATACTGATTGCTATGGGTCATTACACTGGTTTTCTATGTTCCAATAGTAGGACCAGTTGTCTTTGGGGTGGACTGACCTTCAGTGCTCTCCCCACATGGGCGCAGGTGATCGTCTCTCCACTGATATCAGTTTTGCGGTGGACCCAAACTCCTGCCGCAAGATCGGAGATGTATCTTGTGAGGTGTTCTTTGAAATCTTCATCCATGTCTGTGAATAGAGAAGGACTGTGATTGGATGGAAAGACACACAATGTCAGCAGAAATTTTCTTGAAGGCTCTAAAGTCCCAATGAAGAAATGTCACAAGTGGAGCCATTGGGTGTACAATATAAGAGGTGGCGGGAGAAGAGTTTAGCTGGTTGGAGCCCACAGGCATGTAAAAATCATAATTTTCTTGCTAGAAAATTACTTAGAACCCCCAAACATAATATATGTTTTTTTTTTCTTTTTTTAGAGACCCTCAGGAATTACAATTTCGGTCGTTGCAATTTTTTATGTCACACAGCAATTTTTCAAACAAAATAGTTTCTTGAAAAAAAAAAAAAAAAAAACTCAACTAAAGTTAGCCTGATTTTTTTGTATAATGTGAAAGATGATGTTACGTCGAGTAAATAGATACCTGACACGTCACGCTTTAAAATTGTACACACTTGTGTAAAGGTGGCCAGACTTTGGTACTTAAAAACTTCCATAGACAGCACTTTAAATTTTTTTACAGGTTACATGTTAAGAGTTACAGAGGAGGTCTAGTGCTATAATTATTGCTCTCACTCTAACGTTCGCAGTGATACCACACATGTGTGGTTTTGAACACCATTTACATATGTAGGCGCGGGAACAGGGGCGCTTTACATTTTTTTTTATTGTCTATTTTATTTTTATTTACACTTTCCCTTTAATTTTTTGAAAAAAATTTTTTTATCACTTTTATTCCTAGGAATAGTGCATGACACAGAGAGATCCGGGGTGTACATGTCCCAAGATCTCTCCTCTAGGCTGGAAAGCCTGAGATTAAAAAAAAAATATATATATATATATATATATATATATATATATATATATATGCTCCTTTCCAATTAAAAACACAGCAGTGTTTACTTCTTCTGAAGGCAGAAATTACGTCATAACGTTGCGCCCAACCTCCAAAATGTCATAGAGACGGCCAGGGACTATCTGGTCCATCTGGTGACGTCATTTCTGCCCGCGTTCCACACTGGTTTGCTTCCTACTGGCCACAGGATGCCCAGGAGGAGCACTTGATCTCTACATCCCTGTGGATGGTGCAATACCTGAAGGATGGACCTGGTGAGCCCCCCCTCTCCCCTGTGTGTCTTCTGGGACACACAGGTCCCAGAAGACAGCAGGGACCAGTCAGGACTCACGCATGTGCAGTAGGGAACCAGTTTGTGAAGCTGCAAGGCTTCACTTCCAGATTCCCTTACTGAAGATGGCAGCACCTCCACCCAGGAGCCGAGGGACAGGTTGGCTTCGGATGAGGACATCGCGGGCACCCTGGACAACTAAGTGTCCATATTTTAAAAGTCAGCAGCTGCAGCATTTGTAGCTGCTGACTTATTTTAATTTTTATTTTTTTGGCGGAACTTCACTTTAAATTCCAGCCTTTTGCCATCACTGCATTATTATCCATTTAATAGAGAGCGCCACTAGTGCCCTATTGTGACACAACTCCTTTTATTCATGTATGTTTTTATTCAGTTGTAATAAAAAAAAATACCTTTTATAGAACATATATGTGTTGATTTCCTTGTATAGTACCATTACAAGTCCATACTTGCCTGAAAACAATACCTTTCCTATAAAATGTTTCTGTACAGAACCTATTGCCATGGCAGGAAATGTTCATTATCTGTACACAGCCAATAAATTTTTTAGCAGCAATGGTACGGTGCAAACAAAGACTATATAATGAATGTAGATAATTTGTCTTTGAAAACTGTCTACACAGGAACAGTACCTGAGGGTGTGAATTACCTGCCAGTGTGCCCTGACTTGATCTCAGGAACCTTTTCCCGGGGTGGGGCAACAGGAAGCCACTGATAGACGGACTCCTAAGAGTGTCCAGCAAAAGACGATATTCTGAACCTTTCCGCAGCCTCAGTTTCTGTAAAAATAATAAGGTTACATTTAGAATTAATATACAGTACATAGCCAAAAGATTGTAGACACCCAACATGCCAATAGGAGTTTGTCTGGCATCTTATTCCAAACACATGGCCATTATTATGGTTTTGGTTCTCAATTATGGCCACTCCTCTGGAAAGGATTTTGGAGGGTTTGTTTGGGAATTTGTTCTAAATTGAAATCAGGTACTGATGTTGGACAAGAAGACTTGGCTTCCATTTGGGGTAATAATGAATCCAAAGGTGTTCAGTAGGGTTGAAGTAAGAGCTCTGTACAGGCTACTTGAGTTCCCTCACACAAAATTCATCAAATTGTGTCTTTATGGAGCTGGCTTTGTACACAGGGGAACAGTCACACTGGAAAAGAAAAGGGTCTTCTCCAAACTGTTGCCCAAATTTGAGAGAGCAAAATGTCTTTGTGTGTTGTAGCATTAACAGTACCCATCACTGGAAACACCTGAACTTATGTGATGACCCTAATGTAGGTATGATGGCCAGGTGTCCACAAATGTTTAGCCAGAAACTCAATCATATCAGTAACCTCATCAAGTAAATAAAGCAGTATGAATTTAAACGTCTGGTGATAATTGTAGAAAAAAAAAAAAACTCCTTTTCTGAGCCCTCCTCACATTTGCCATCATACCTCACTCTCATGCTGTAGGTAGGTACGAGCCGCTTCGCGGCCACAGCGGTCAGGATCCTGCCAGTCTCTCACTAGAACATCCAAGTGCTGAAGAATTGTAAAAGAAAAACGGTAAAATAACTTCTCCAGAGAGGCAACGTTTTTTTTTTTTTTTTTATTTTTAGTTAGAGCATTTAGAGATTTAGCTTAACAATTTTAAATTGTTTTGTTGAAAGAAAAATAAAACCAGTGGTAGAAATATTTACAGAAAATATATTAAAAAACAACAAAAGCAACAGTAAAATAAAAGGGTTCTTTAAAAGTGAAAAGATCCTTCAGTGGAAACGTCTGGTCTTTGGGTCTGTGCCAGAATCAAGTTGGATCACATTTAGAGCAATAACCTAATCTAACATGGCAGAGTCACTGGCCCTCATAAATGACTCTGTATCCCAAGCAGTTTTAATTGTAAAATGAGAGCGTCCAACTGCCAAACGCAGCAGCCTTTTCTTGCACCTGGAGAGGGTGTTGCAGAGCATATATCCACTGCTATATGTGCTCCAACTTGGAGAATCTCAAAACTATAGCCTTGGGACTGCAGTATACAGAGGAGCCTTGACATGGGTGCTGTGGCTTCCACATATATTTGCAAATGAGGGCAATGCAATCCTCTGTTAAAACTCTGTTTAATGTGCATTGTAAGCCCCTGTACACACGGTCGGAGATTCTGCCAACCAAATCCGTCGGATTTTGTCCGTTAGATTTAGTCTGACGGATTGTGTCCAAAACTGTTGCATACACACGGTCGGACCAAGTTGTCGAAAAAATCCGATCTTTCAGAACGTGATGACGTAATTTTGTTACGATGGATTCAGGCTAGTAGCCAATAGCTTTGATGTAGGAATTTGATCTGAGCATGCGTGGCACTTGGCCCGATCAAAATTCTCTACAGATGATCGGATTACGTCCGACCGGCCCAGTTGGTCGGGAAATATTTCCAACATGTTGGAAAATTGGGTCGGACGGAGATTCGGACAGAATCAGTCTGATGCATACCACACACAGTCAGATTATCTGACGACACGGTCCGATAGGACACATTCCGACGGATTCTCCGACCGTGTGTACGCGGCTTTAGACAGGGTCAGTTTGGTTTGTTTGCAGGCTATCTGGAAAGTGTGCTGGAAAATGTTTGCTTGTTTGTTTGTTTGTGATGCCCTTCCATGTGCACCTGACTGTAAAGGCTAGATGGTTAGTTGCCATCTTTTTGTATAGCTTGTTGCAGTGTTAACTTCACTCAACTAAAGGGTTTGAGGTGGGATAGAGTATTTTATTATGCTCAGCAGACACGCTCAATGTAAACCTTCCTGGGCACATCTGTATTTCCATACTATTTTAAAAACCTAAAAACAGGCATATTATTTATCAGACTAAAAGATACAATGTGTTAAATATCAAATATAACATAGATCTGGAGGAGATTATTAGCCTCCTGGACCTTGTAAAATAGGCATGTTTTGATGTTTAACTAAACGATATGTTCATCAACATTTGTGTGGCCAAGGTAGGTAACTTCATCACTTTAGGAGTTATGGAATATGAATAAAAGTTGATAGTATGAGATGTATAAGTGTTCAGCTGTAGGTCAATATTCCAGATGCACAGATGTGTGCTCCTTCCGTTTATGAATTGGTCATTTATGACAGGGACATATCAGAGTAAGCTTTTTATGATCTTCAATTTTTCAAAGCTGGACTGTGTTTTGTTAAAAATTGTCATCCTACATGACTGCCTAGAACAGAATTTCTCAACCAGGGTTCCATGGGACCCCAAGGTTCCTCCAGAGGTTGCTAGGGGTTCCCTGAGCAAAGAGCAATTTCTGCTGATAAGTTCCCACTGACACCATTGATCTTTTTTCTATCTATAAAGGGGGGTAATTCTTCTCAATGACCACAAATGTAAGGATCATTCTTCCCACTGACCATCACACTAATGTATCATGAGTTATAGATATAGTAATTTTAGCAGGTGTTCCCCGAGACTGGAACGTTATTTGAAGCGTTCCTCTGTGTTGAAAAGGCTGAGAAAAGCTGAACTAGAATTTTCAACATGAGATTTAAATCTGACCATGTTTGTTATTGACATTTGAATTTTGGGGACAATGCGAGTGGCACTGTGTTCAATACTACTTCCCAATTCTCTATACAGTTTTGGATCAGATCTCACTATATTCACTTCCGTCATATCTCTGCACTCTGCCTCAAAACAACTGGCAGCTGTTCATCCCATCACATGACCCTTTGCCCGTCACATGACCCTTTCCCCGTCACATGACCCTTCCCCAGTCACATGACCATTTCCCCGTCACATGACCATTTCCCCGTCACATGACCATTTCCCCGTCACATGACCATTTCCCCATCACATGACCCTTTCCCCTAGCTGTCCTATGTCTGTAGCAGTTAACAGATGCGGTATATACTGTATGGAGAGGTTTCATATGATTAAAAGAGAGAAAGTTTAGTCCCTTGTAAAAGTTATCGATTAAAAAAAACTGGTTTCAGTCACCTGGAGATATTGCAGTGAAAATGAGGTTGCTGTCAGTTCGGACACATGAAGATACATCTGGAAAGACCAAAAGAGAAAACGTATCAATGAGATTCTCCATCCGTACGGAATGTTGTCCCTTTCACTATGGCTAACCTAGTCTGATCTTGTCCACCAACATAAACATGGCATTATGGTTTACTAGCAGGCCTAGAGTGAGATTCACAAACAGCAAAAATGGAGAGGAGTGAAAGGTGTAATTGTTTTAGGGAAACTTTGCAAAACACAAGAGGTGTCCAACAATGGTGGCCTCATAGTGAAATACTTGTCAGTCTGCACCATGCAAGCTTTTGTGTTGGTCTTGAAATATATCTAGACTCATAAAAGACCTAAAAGATCTACTGGTGACTCTGTATGACCTTATCACAGTTTGTTTACCTTTTTATACACAATTAGTAAATAATATAGATGGATGCATGGATTATTCTGGCCAATAATGAAGGCTCTTCTAGGCCATGGAGTCAAATGTATGTCAAAGTTTCATCAAGATCCCACGTAAAGAGTTATTGTCGTGGCTGTGTAAGGTGCCACATTGGACCCTCACCTTTGCCACAAAATCATGACTAAAGTATTCAGAAGCCAGTCCTGGGTACTAAGGAGAATCACAGCAAGTCACAAAAATAGGACACCGAAATTCCTCAGAAGACCAGAAGGTTGCTTAGGGATTATATCAGTGCACTGAGAAAAATTCATTAGGGCATCATAAATGTGCCTTTGCTGCGTGTATGTTGTTTGGACACATACCTGGTCTAATATGGAAAATATTAGGAGCCAACCATATAGAGGGAGGACTGTTAGCGATCCGTTGACGTTACCTGATTTGTTTTTTTTTTTTTTTTTTTGCATCAGTATACAGCACGCCATGGTCTCTCTTCATCAAATTGTGGCAAACTTTGCGCCCTTGTTACCTTAGTTCCTTCTTCTTATCGCCACCATTTTGCCTATTGGCAGTGCTATTTTCACATCACGTGCAGACCTTTTTTTTTTTTTTTTTTTTTTTTTTAACATTTCCTCTGTTTAATTCTTTGTTTATTTTATTAAGGTTTCAAAGAAGAAGTATATTACAAAAAGTATGCTACCCATTCCATTTTCGTATCTATCTCCGACCCCCCTCCCAGACCCGCTCCCTCCCTCCCCTCTCTCTCTCTCCAACTCTCCCCCGCGCTCCCCCCCTCATTTCCCCTCGGATCCACTCATTCTGAGATATTCCCTTGTTTTCTTATACTCCAGCCATTTTTCCCACTTACTGAGGTAGGATTCCACTTGGTCCCCTCTTCTAGATATTGATTCCTCCATTGATCTTACCCACTCTATTTTGCCTAACCATTCCCTCATAGATGGGGGTTCGGGGGTGCCCCATCTCTTTGGGATCAGGCTTTTTGCTGCAATCAGTAAGTGAGGGGTCAATGAGTTTTTATATTCCCCCAGTGTTTTGTCAGTGTCGTGAGACAGGCATGTCCATGGTTCCTTCTTTACCTCTCCCCCTGTTATTCGGAAAATATTTTCTATAATTTTCTCCCAGTATGGGCCAATCTTTCCACACTCCCACCATATGTGTGCAAAGGTTCCCACCTTATCGCAGCCCCGCCAACATAGTGCTGATATACCTGCTCTCCTCTTATGCGCTCTTTGTGGGACAACATACCATCTTGCCATTAATTTAAATGACATTTCTAATGACATATTGTCCCTAGATATTGTACCTGCTATTCTTAAGATCTTCTTTCTACGTTCCTTATCACCCACGGTGCCCAACTCTTCTTCCCATTTTTTCAGGAATAGTGGTTCCCCTGGGTCCTCTTCCTCCTGTAAGATTTTATAGATTTTGGACATACTTTTTTTCTTGCAGCTCGAATCCGAGAGCATTCTCTCCATTGGTCCGAGATCTCCTGTCCCTCGGAGTGGCTTAGGCAAAGTCTGAACAAAATGTTTAATTTGTGCATATCTCCAGCTATCTAAATTCCTACTTCCCCATCTTTGTCTTATTTCTCCTAAAGTGCAAAATCTATCCCCGTTCATCACATCTTTCAGTAAAATATCATCTTTTTTTGCCCATCTAGTGAAATAAACAAATTCCTCCTTCCCTGGTTTAAAAAAACTTGTGTCTAATAAAGAAATTAAAGGTGAGTTGTACTGCCAGTGATTTGATTCGCCCACTTTATCCCATGTTTTGAACAAATTAGTAGTTAGTGGATTAGTGCTCCTCCCCAAATCGCGAAAATCCCTTGGTATCCAGATCCTTTTTCCTAGATTAACTCCGCTTTGTGTTTTCTCTATATTTACCCACCCTTTATCCCCTTTATCATACACCCAATCCACCACTCGTGAGATTACTGCTGCCTGATAGTATCTTCTAAAGTTTGGGGCTGCTAATCCTCCTCCTACTTTCCCCCTTTCCAGAGTCGCATAAGAGATCCTGGGATTCCTACGTCCCCATATATATTTTAAAGTTAGAGTTTTAAGTTTCGTGAAGAACTCCTGCGGAACTTTTATTGGGATCATTTGGAACATATATGTCAATTTTGGTAAAATGAACATTTTTAACGCATTTACTCTCCCTATTAGTGACAAGGGTTTATATCTCATACTTTTAAAACATTCTTTGACCTTATTTAATATATATGTATAATTGGCCGCGTATACAGATGACAATGTGGGCGTAATTCTTACCCCCAGATAACTCAGCTCCTCCCTACACCAAATAAAGGGGAAAGAGCTCTGGAGTTCCTCTTGTTCTTTTTTAGGTACTGTTATGTTCAGAATTTCAGTTTTTGATATGTTGATCTTAAAATTTGTCAACCTCCCATATCTATGGATCTCCTTAATTATATTTGGGAGAGTCACCCTGAGTTCTGAGGCATAAAATAATATGTCATCTGCATACGCAGACACCTTATACTCTTCTCTACCAATTCTCACTCCCCTTATATCTTCATTTTTCCTAATCGAGACCAACAAGGGTTCCAAGGCCAGAACAAACAGCATTGGGGACAAAGGACACCCCTGTCTGGTTCCATTATATAGCTTTACTACTGGGGAAAGGTTACCGTTAATTTTTATTTTTGCCGTCGGGTGGGAGTAAAATGCTTTTATCCATCGCAATGTTTTTTCTTTTAATCCCAAATATCCTAAGGTCTCGAACATGAAGCCCCAGTCGACCCTGTCAAATGCTTTTTCAGCATCCACTGATAACAGGGCAACTGGGGATCCGCTGCTTTCCACTCCATGGATCAACATGAGGGTTTTAAGGCAGTTATCTCTACCCTCCCTTCCCATGACAAACCCCGTTTGATCGCTATGGACCCATTGGGGTAGTAATGGTTTTAGCCTTTCTGCTATTACTTTTGAAAATATCTTCACATCCGTATTCAGAAGAGAGATCGGTCTATAACTCCCCGGGGTTGTTGGATCCTTCCCCTCCTTTAATATCAAAGTTATGTAAGCCATCAGTGCTTCTTCCCTAAGTTCTTCCCCTTCTGCGACTGCGTTCATATACTCGCATAGTTTGGGCGCCAGTATTTTTTCAAACTTTTTATAATAAAGGGTTGGAAACCCATCCGGGCCTGGACTCTTCCCGATTGCCATCCCCCTTATTGCCCGCACCACCTCGTCTACCGTTACCGGGGCGTCTAACCTCTCTAACTCATCCTCTGGAACTGTAGGGAACTCTATTCCTGTTAGGTACTCGATAGTATCTTTTTTATTCCTGCTTTTCTCCTTTCCCTGTCCTACCTTATATAGCTGGCTATAATAACCATGAAAGACCGTTGCGATTTCGGGAGTGGAATGCTTCATTTCCCCCTTTTCATTTTTTATTTTTGATATGAAGGACACATTTCTTCTCTCCCGCACTACTCTTGCTAACCATTTCCCAGATTTATTCCCCTCCTGGTATCTTATACTCTCTGCCCAGTGGTTGACTCGCACCCTTTCCTTCTCCATAAGTCCTTCTAATTCTAGCTTCTTATCTTTTAGTTCTACTCTCTCTGGGATCCCCTTTGGTCTTGTTCGTTGCTCCAATTCCCAAATCTCCTTATTTAACTCTTGTAGCCTTTTCCCTGTTTCCTTCTTTTTCCCTGTCCCGATGCTTATTAAAATTCCTCTTATAAATGCTTTGTGGGTCTCCCATATCGTACCCCTCGTAACCTCTGGGGAGTCATTTCTTATAAAGAACTCTTCCAGCTCTGTTTCAATCCTACTTCTAGTCTCTAGGTCCTGAATTAGCGCTTCATTTAATCTCCATGTCTCTCTTTTGGCCTGGTCTGTTGCTAGCTCCAGCTGTACTATAACTGGGGCATGGTCAGATAGGGAGATAGGTTTTATTACTATATCTTTGAGTGCTGGGAGCATTTGATGTTCAATCAGTACATAGTCGATTCGTGTAAATGTCCCATGCACCGATGAGTAGAAGGTATAGTCTCTGCTATTTGGATGTTTAATCCTCCAAGCGTCGACCAGCTGAAATTCTAAAAGCATAGCCTTTATCTTTTTATATCTGAGCCCCGTCCATCGGGGGGACCCCGCAGAAGAGTCCACCCGAGGGTCGATGCACATATTCAGATCCCCCGCCACTATCAATTTACCTTTTCTGAACTCTGCCAATAAATCCAGGGCCTTCCTTAGGAATTTATCTGGGTCCCTATTTGGGGCATATATGTTCGCAAAAGTGTATACTCCATCCAAGATTCTTCCCCTTATGAACAAAAATCTCCCTTCCGGATCGGCCATTTGTTTCTCAACTTCGAACCTGACACTCCTCTCGAATCCTATTGCTACCCCCCTCGCGTAGCATGTAGTAGAGTCACCATAGAACCATGTAGGGAACTTCCAAGATGTCAATCCCCCTCTGGCCTCGTGTGACATATGCGTTTCCTGCAGACAGATCACATTCGCCCCATATAATTCTAGCTCCTTGTTTACTCTAAACTTTTTTTGGGGAGTGCTTATACCCCTCACATTGTATGTTATCAAATTCAACCTTGTCATATCTCACTCATCCTCCTCCCCTCCCCCCACCCCCCGCCCCCCGCCGGGGGGGGCAGAAGCCCCCCCCCCCGCCGGAGGTCGACGCGGGGAGCGAGAGGAGGGGGAGACGAGAGAGCGTGAGAGAGAGTACATGTCCCCTATTTGAGAGAGAGATTGCCCCCCATCCCACCCCCCCCTTCCTCCCACCCCCTTCCCAGCCCCCTCCCTCCCTAACCCTCCCCCATCCCCCTCCCCCCCTCCTCCCTTCAGAGGAGTGAACAAATTCCATTTTTGTTCCTCGCATAGGTGTCCCGGTGACCCGCAGGTCACCTTTTGCCCGCCTAGCTTTCTTTGGGAGGGCCGCCTCAATCACAGCCTATCGAAGCACCCGCGCCCCCCCCCCACCTCCCGCCCCCACCCCCCGCTCCCCAATGATGGTGATTATACCCCGTCTCTCCCCCCCCTGTCCCCGACCCTAGACCACTGCATAGCCCCACTGTTTCCGTTGTTCCCCCCCCCCTCCTCCCATCCTGGAATTGGTGGTGGGGGGATTTCTAGCCTATTAAAAAAGTCCGTTAAGTCCTCTGGGAACCTTAATACTGCAGTACGGCCGTCTCTCCTTCCCCTAAGACATGCTGGAAATCCCCATTGATAGGGAACATTTAATGACCTCATCAGATCTGTCAGGGGTTTAAGGAGCCTTCTTCTCCTCAATGTTTCCCCCGCCAGATCTGAGAATATCTGTATCTCCGATTCCTGGAACATAATCTTGTCCTTCCTTCGGATATTCCCCAGTACTAGCGCCTTTTCCTCATAGAAATGAAATCTGATTATTACATCTCTTGGTTTTCCTGTGGCTTGGGGCCGATAACCCAAGACTCGGTGCACTCTATCTATTTTTAGTATTTCATCCTCCGCTCTTCCTAGGATAGGATTAAACAGGTCCCGCATCACCTTAGGGAGTTCTTCATTTTTAAATTTTTCTTCCAAACCTTTTATCCTTAAGTTTTTCCTTCTTCCGCGGTTTTCCTGATCCTCGATTTTATATAGGATTGCTTTATTTATTTTTTGGGCTGATTTCACTTGTTCGCTTAGGTCCCTCAGTTTCTGTTCATACCCATTCATTCTTTCCTCCATTTCCTCGACCCTGCCTAGTACTAGACCAATGTCCGCCCTTATCCCAGCTATATCGGATTTAAGTGAAGTTTCTACTTTAGTCAATGCCTCTGTAAATATCTCTTTCAACATGCCCAGGGTCGCTTGTGGCTCCGCCAGCACTGGGTCTCCTTCTATATCAAATTGAGTTTCAGGTTGAGTTTCGGGTTGGGGAGGGGCCTCTCCTTTTCTCCCCGATTCTTCCCTTCTTTTGACCTTGTCATCTTCTCGGGAGCTAACCCCCCCCATCCTAGTGCGAGTTGAGCATAAGTCCTTAGGTTTTTCCGCTCCCCGCCCCTCTCCCGTCTCCATAGTTTTACTGATGCCCGCGCCTGATTTTCTTAATGTCTTCTGGCTGGGGGTTTCCTGGCTGTTTTCCGTCGTACTTGTCTCCCCCACCAGATATCGTTGTATCCCCCCAGGACTAGTAGGTCCCGCCCCTCCCCTTTTATTCATTTTCCCCCGCATACTCCTTTTGTAGTGGGTCAGCTCCAGAGACTCAGGACCTTTTCCAGAGCCAAGGTCCTTTTCCTTTTCCTGTAACTCTTTGTGGGGTACAGGTTGCTTACATCACTTTCTAGGAGCGGGGCACTTCTATCAATTAGGGAGAGGTGCTGAAGAGAATTATTTTGCGTGGGAGTTTTTCCTTTCTTCCCCTTCCCCGTTCCTTCTTTCACGAAGTGGGGGGCGCACAATGGTGTAGTTCTTCCCCCTTATGCCAGTCTGCCAACGGGCGACAGCAGATGCTGTCGACGGGCAGTGGACTTCCCTTTTTGTCACAGGTATATGCCGTAGTTCAATTCCCGCGTCAATACCAGCATTTGCCACCTGTGTCTGCCTGCCGGTCCACTGTCGAGTAGGCAAGGGGGCAGATAGTCGCAAGCGAGCGCTAACCGGCCTCACTACTTTATGCCTCTGTATGAGAAATGTATGTAAAGGAAAGAGAAAACTCCACACTGCATGGCTGTTTGTCTGCCCTTCATATATCCATCCACCTCACACAACTTCTCGTCCTACAGGGTTTATATCCAACTGATCAGACAAGACTAATAACAATCCAGTGGTCTGGTAGTGAGCGTCACACTGATAGCATTCATTAGGAGGGTTATAACTATTCGCCTTATCACTTTAAAAAAGAGCCATTTCATCGGTACTTTTAGTCAGTTTTAGTGAGTAGCGATATACAAGAGACCAACTGTCCATTCCCCCTTCTTTCATCCACATTACTTGCTCACCTCACCGCTCCGCTGCTCCTCTGCTCTGTCACTGTTATCTGATCCGAGACCTTACCTGCGCGTGAGGGGGGGTAGAGATGTCCGTGGAGTCAGGTCGGCTCAGTGGAGAGGGGGGGGGGGCACAGGGCTCCGCACATTGCTGCCGTCCTACCGCTGTGTCCCTGCTTCACAAGGGAACGCTCGCTCTGCTCGCTCTCTCTGTGCTGTCTTCACCTGGGGCGTCCGCTCTGTCTCGTACAGGCGAACAGCTGATGGCAGGCGGGCGGTGCGGTCGACGCGGAAGGCGGGAGGCGGGGACGGCGAGGGAAGAGGACGCACGCCGCTCCGGCGGCTGCTACGTGTCAGCGGCTCCTCCCATCCCCCATATGTGACACTATCTATGATCCCAATTACACGCAAGTTGCCACTTCGACGTTACCTGATTTGTATTACTGTATATATTAGAACATTGGATATCATAAACCACCTACCTCCAGATAATCCAGCTCTGTGGTTTTCAGACATGCGTTCACATTAAAAATCTGCAGAATACATGAAAGTTGACACATTATCATCATCAACTTATGAAAACATCATAACATTACTAGAGGATTTAATATAAAATTACAGAATTCTAGAATCCATTACCATATGTGAACTGAGTAGCATAGACAGTGCAGAAAGTTTAAGACAGTTCTCCCGGTCACCCTCGATATCCAGCGAGCCCTCCGTGTCCAGGACAAATACCACCATCTGTGAGTAGAAGGTAAATGGTCACCAAAGAAATCAATGAACCAATCTCAAAGGACACTCCTTGGGTTATATCATACGATGAATAGATGGTTTGACTGAGAAAATACATACTGTACATCAAACCTTGCTTAATCATTTGACCAAAGCTTATGTGTGATGTATCTGAAGATTCTCATTTATCCAGGTTATGGTATAGCTGTTAGCACTTTGTTATATTAAACTGGACTTCTTCTGTGATACTTAAAATGGAATTCCACTCAAAAGTGGAACTTCCTCTTTAAGCACTCCTAACCCCCTGACATGCCACATTTAGACACTTTCTATCTAATATACATCAATTAACAAATGAATGAATGGGTTAGATCTTTATAGAATAATTGAGTTGTATATAAGTATTTATATATATATATCTTTTAAATATGGAAAAAGTGAAATTATGTAAACCTTTATGCATGTGAAAGTATACATATTATTATAAGCTGCTTAATCATTCCTATGGAGAACCGTGTGTTATTAATTAGGAATCTTCTTAACTTCCCCCCCATCACAGATGGAGAAGAAAGGACTCATATTTCTGATTATGTAAAAATGTATGTTTTAGTTAAGATTATAAATTCTGTAGTATAAAGAATTTCTTGATTAGGATATTAATTAGAACATTGGGTTTTCAATTAATATACATACTGATTTATGTAGTATTTGATTTAGATGTTTTAGATGTTAAAGAAGTTATATCCTATACTTAAAATAGTTTCACACATTGTTCTTGCCCACTACTCAGGAATGTCAATGCATAAAGACTGAGCAACTCCCACTATTACATGAGGGGGGTTAAAGCCCGTGTTTTTCTGTATTACTGCAAGACAAAGGAGAATCTTAAATCAGCCTGTTTAGGAAAGAGGGGGCAGATTTTAAAAGTAAAAGCTAGAAACAGAAATACAGTGAGGCAGACTGATTTGCTTTAGACACACCATGAGGAAACTTCACACACACACACACACACACACACACACACACACAAAGAAACACATCTGATTCAATCTTCATCTTACATTATTGATGTTATTTTTACATTTTGCAATTCAGGACATGCAGCGTGACAGCCGCAAGCTGTCACAGCAGGGTGCCCACCCTAGCGATGCCGGTGCCAGGGAGAGGCGGGAGGGAGAGAACCGAGGCTTCAGGTGGCCGCATCGTTGGACCGTAGGACAGGGGAGTGTGTGTTTATTAAAAGTCAGACACTACACTTTTTAATAAACAGAACAATTAGTGGAACTCCACTTTAAGAAATGTTACCACTAAGCCAAAAGTTTCCTCAGTTATAGCGAGTGTCTGGTAACATGCATTTATACAGTTATCTAGATTGATAAAGAAAAATAATTATCATGTGTTGTACTAACTAATAAACAATAGAAAGAATAAGGCCAATGTTAAGTGCCAATATGAACTTTTTGGTTCAGTTGTTAGAATGATTTTTACAGAAAGAGGTTATTAGAGGAAATATTGTGTTC
Organism: Lithobates pipiens; assembly: GCF_037356315.1. Taxonomy (NCBI): domain Eukaryota; kingdom Metazoa; phylum Chordata; class Amphibia; order Anura; family Ranidae; genus Lithobates; species Lithobates pipiens. The sequence continues at coordinate 24,207,755 of NW_027507784.1, read as the reverse complement.
TCTGGGCCCTTCATGTTTTTTACGGAACATAGAGAACAGTAATGCCCCATACACACGATCGGAAATTCCGCCAGCAAAAGCCTGATGTGAGCTTTTGGTCAGAAATACAGACCGTGTGTATGCTCCATCGGACTTTTGCTGGCGGAATTCCCGGTTCTCTATTTTTCGGTTGGAAAAAGTTCCTATCAGAAAATACGTTAGTCTGTAGCAATTTCGAAGCGCACAATTCCTATGCATGCTCGGAAACAATTTGATGCATGCTTGGAAGCATTGGACTTGTTTTTCTCGGCTCATCGTAGTGTTGTACATCACCACGTTCTTGACGGTCGAAAGTTCAGAGAACTTTTGTGTGACCGTGTGCAAGCAAGTCAAGCTTGAGCGGAATTCCGTTGGAAAAACCATCCAAGATTTTTCCGACAGAAATTCCACTCGTGTGTACAGGGCATTCGTTTTCTTGTTCTTAAAAGGTGAAGTCCAGCCTGAGCTTGCTTGGCTGGGTTTCTCCTATGGGTCACAGGAGTGCAATTCATTTTGCACCCCTGTGACCCATTTTCAGCAGTCTGAAGTCTGCTGACGTCACTGGAATCAGTCCAGGCTCCGCGTCATCACGACAATAAAGTCTGGCTTTGCCAGGTACCTGGACCGAGAGGCTGAGACAGCCCCATCCCTCCACAACTCAGCGATCCAATGAGCGTGGGGGGGGGCGTGGCCGAGAACGGAGAGACACTGACTGACAGGCAGCAGCTCTCTGCTCGGGGATCTGTGAGAACCGAGCCATCGGCGGTGTTTGATCGCTTGGTTCTCAGTGCAGAGACAGATGCCGCATCGGACCAATTCTGGATCCACCTAGGTAAATATGAATCTGTAAAAAAACTAAAATAAAATTTCTCTTTTAAGTAAGTTATCTAGGAGTTTTGTGATGGATCAAGTTGAAAAGGTGTTCTAGGATAACAAAAAAAAAAAAAAAAACTGGTTCACACCAGATGCAGTTCAGTGCGACTTTACTCTGCATCAAAAATGCATGCACAGTGTTTAACATGGATTCCAATAGCCCTGTATTCGAATAGAAGACTAAAATGCATTAAAAATGTATACAAAAATAAATAAATAAAAAGTAAAATGTACTGCGACGCATAAAAACAAAAAAAAAAAAAAAAACAAACACACATAAGGAAATTAGTGTGGAACACAGAAATTGTGATGTGAACTGGCCCTTAAAGTTGAATTCCAGGTATGGATATTTTTACATAATTATATTAGTCTGGTTTGGATCAATGTAACCATGTACTGTATATACCATACCAGGCCAATCCCTCTGGAGGGTGGTAATCACTGTACTAGGCATTTCTGCTACAGTAATGTCCACTATCTTCCAGGTCCAGTGCCATGTGGCTGCTCTGCCAATTACTGATCATAGGAGGTTACCCACTGAGCATGGGCGCCTTTCAGAGAATACTTTAAATTTTCTCAATAAATGTAAAGTGTTTTCTGATAGGTTGAATTAGAGAGGTGGTACAGTGATGTCTTGATCTCCACCACATCTTTAAGTGAATGATTGAATGCATAAAAAGGTTTCAGTTGGAAAGGTGCCTTCATGGTCACTGTCCAGGACTGGAGCCTAAAAGCTTCCGTTTCTGGCCAAGTGGTCAGTCTTCCTTGGTGCATCTGCCATGTCTAAAGGATCTCAACACCAAAACCTTCAATCGTGAGCAGAAGTTGTAGATTTGCTTATGATGGGGCATGTGCATGACACTCCATACCAAACTCAAACATTGCAAAATAAGTCCAGTTGAATGTTACTAAAATTTTTAATGTACCGTATTTTTTCCTGCTGGTTACTCTGCATCTTGCCTGTTAATCCCAAAATAGGCAAGGCTGCAAGTACAAATAGCTCGACCCTTACAACATATTTTCGAAGCCAAGGAAAAAGAAAAAAAGAACCAAGCTCTACTCCACAACCCAGCACCAATATCAGAAGGACGTGAACTTCTTTTGTCCACGATGCTCCTATATTACAGGTACAGACTCTGTGCTAGAACACATGTGGGCCCCACAATCACTGCCAATAGAAGTACCAGTCCTGTGTTTTCTTGGCACTGGCCCACGTATGCGTTTCTTCTCCAGATATGGGGGGGGGGGGGGGGTTCATTTACACCATTACAAGTAAGCAATACATCTAATGACAGATAAGAGCAACAGGTGGATTGCCAGTGATCATGAGATAAGCCATTTGTAAAAATTGTATACAGAGTTGCCGTGGCCTGTAAGCAGGGGTTTGGGTGACTTTAAAGGAAACCCTTCCCCTGGGTAGATGTGGTGGGTAGGGCTAGTTTGCTCACTTATAATCTAGAGCTGGAAGAATTTGAGGCAGAGGGTAATGGGAAAGGCTACCGCTGGTATACTGCCATGTTAGCATGTAGTCTTAAGAAATGAACCCTTTGGGGTAGGTCTGGTACAGGCACCGTTGGAGAGCCCACTTATGGGGACCTACGGTGAGGACATTGGAAGAGTTGAGTGGCCATTAATGTTGGACTTGCACTGTGCAGAGTTAATAATGTCGGAACTAAAGAGGCAGAGGTGAAGGGTTGTTGGCTAAGACCTATACATTATGTTATTGCTACAGTAAAAAAAAAAAAAAATCATTGAAAATCTGAACGTGTGGACATTCCTTGTTTTTTGGAGGAAGGCCTCAGGTCAGGAGAATGTGAGTGATCAAAGATGGTGGAGTTTCTCCAAGTTATATGTGTGTGTGTGTGTGTGTGTGTGTGTGTGTGTGTGTGTGTGTGTGTGTGTGTGTGTGTGTGTACCCCATCTCATTACTGAGCAGGAAGACAGAGAAAGGTGCCCTTGGCCATCATGTTCTTTGCTGTTGGAGAATTGGAGCCCTATTAGTAGGTCTATTTGCTCAACTCTAGCTTGGCAAAAGGAAGGGATAAGTTATAATGAAGTGTAACTCCCTAATATTTTTCCATCTTTGTACATGATAAGATATCAGTCTGTATATTTTAACAGAAAATGTTTCCATCAAACCTTCTCCTCATTCCTCTCCAGGATGAAGGGTTTGCTCCAAATCCAGATCCCCTTTGTTACACTGTCAATACCACTTCTCCATTCAAATCCTGTGAGGGGCTCCTCGTCGTGCCCCAGACTGACTTGCTGCTGTCTCTCCTACAAAAGGAAAAATTCATCACGAGTTCAATACACTCAACCAGTAAAACAAAAACATAAAAATCTCTATAAACCAGCTTCATGTATAGGTTAAAGCTGGACTAAGGGAGATATGAAAGACACATAGTAAAGCAGCTCAGAATTTATCATTACATCATCGGTCACATTATAAAGAAGCTGAGTCTTTTGGGCAGTAAAGCCCACTTAAAGGGGCGTGGGGGTTAAAAAGTGGTGTTATGGGGTTAAAAGTAGGGCTCAGGAAGGAGAGATGGGAGATTTTTCTTTTTATTTGCTGCAAGGACCACTTTAACTGTAGCAAAGAATAAAAAATAAAAAAAAGAAGAAGTGTTCTACTCCTTCGCCGTCATGGAGCAGAGTTGTATATCTCTGGGCTGGATGGACAGAGAGACGAATCCTTTGTCAGGTAAAACATACAATATTTCTTGTGTGTATTTAGGGTTGACATTATTCTGCATGAAAAACTCATCTGCAACACTGTCAAGTTGCAGACAAGATTTACATTAAAGTGATGGAAACTCCAATTTGAGCAGCTCAGAAGATAGCCTAAGACTATGGAACCAAGTAGACCAAACAGTAAAAATATTGAGCAGTGGGGTTGTAGTTAACCACTTGCTTACTGGGCACTTAAACACCATTCTGCCCAGACCAATTTTCAGCTTTCGGTGCTCTCACAATTTGAATGACAATTACTCAGTCATGCAACACTGTACCCAAATGAATTTTTTGTCCTTTTTTTCCCACAAATAGAGCTTTCTTTTGGTGGTATTTGATCACCTCTGGGGTTTTTATTTTTTGCGCTATAAATGAAAAAAGACCGAAAATTTTGAAAAAAAACGCATATTTCTTTGTTTCTGTGACAAAATTATGCAAATTATTAATTTTTCTTCATAAATTTTGGTCACAATTTATACTGCTACATATCTTTGGTAAAAATAACCCAAATTAGTGGATATTATTTGGTCTTTGTGAAAGTTAGAGCGTCTACAAGCTGTGGTGCGAATCGCACAAAATTGATCACATCTGATGTACTGGTGGCCTATCTCGCTTCTTGTGACCCGAACAAGTCAGAAAAGTACAAATACCCCCCAAATGACCCCTTTTTGGAAAGTAGACATTCCAAGGTATTTAGTAAGAGGCATGGTGAGCTTTTTGATGTTGTAATTTTTTTCCCACAATTCTTTGCAAAATGAAGATTTTTCATTTTTTTTATTTTTCTCCACAAAATTGTCATTGTAATAGGTTATTTCTCTCACGTGGCATGTGTATACCACAAATGACACCCCCCAAAAAATTCTGCTACTCCTCCTGAATATTACAATACCACATGTGTGGGACTTTTTCACAGCCTGGCCACATAGAGAGGCCCAACATGCAGGGAGCGCCATCACGTGTTCTAGAAGCATAAATTACACATCTAACTTGTTGACTATTTATTACACTTTTGAAATACCAGGACAATGACACGTGACACTGATGACAGATGGCACTGATACGTGGCACTGATGACACGTGGCACTGATGACAGATGGCACTAATATGTGGCACTGATGACACGTGGCACTAATACGTGGCACTGATGGCACGTGGCACTAATACGTGGCACTAATACGTGCCACCGGTGACAGATGGCACTAATACGTGGCACCAATGACGCGTGACACTGATGACAAATGGCACTGATACATGGCACTGATGACAGATGGCACTATGTGGCACTGACGACACGTGGCACTGACGACACGTGGCACTGACGACACGTGGCACTGGGGTGGATGGCACTGGGGGCAGGTAGCACTGGGGTGGATGGCACTGGGGGCAGGTAGCACTGGGGTGGATGGCACTGGGGGCAGGTAGCACTGGGGTGGATGGCACTGGGGGCAGGTAGCACTGGGGTGGATGGCACTGGGGGCAGGTGGCACTGGGGTGGATGGCACTGGGGCGGATGGCACTGGGGCAGATGGCACTGGGGCGGATGGCACTGGGGCAGATGGCACTGGGGCAGATGGCACTGCTGGGGGTGGATGGCACTGCTGGGGGTGGATGGCACTGCTAGGGGAGGATGGCACTGCTAGGGGAGGATGGCACTTTATTTTATTTTTTTACTTTTTTTTCTTTCACAGGCAGAACGGCTGCCGCTGCAGCCGTTCATCTCTCCCCTCTCGCACTGTCTGTGCGAGGAAGGAGAGCGGCGCTGAGAGATGATCTCATATGTAAACATATGAGATCATCTCCCATTGGATACGCCGATCACGCTGTAAACGGCCGCTGTGATTGGCCGTTTACAGCGATCTGTGTTTGCCTGTCCCCGGGGGACACGGCGAACACAGAACTTCCGCGATGCGCGCCCGCGGCGGCGCGCATTGCGGAAGTAAACATCACGCCGTCCAGGGACGGCAACCCGGACGAAGGCGCCTGCTCTACTGCCGTCATTCGGCCATAGGGCGGGCGCGAGGAGGTTAAGGAAGGACTGAAAATACTGAGAGTAGAAAAGGCTGAAAAAAAAATACATCTGGAGCCAATTCAGATCTTGATATCCACGGGTGTTGAGTTAACGAAAAGGAATAGGCTGGCAACCCATCAAAATGTGCAAAAAAAATAAAAAAAATAAAAAAAATAGACATGCACCGATATTGGCACAGTAGTGAGATACTGGGCTTTGTAGTGTGCTGCAATGTATGTGCATTAAAGATACATTGCCACGGTGAGTTGAAGTGCCATTCAAAATGAAGGATATGGACGGGTTTACTCACCAGACAGTGAAGGGCTCTCAGGATATGATATGGACGGGTTTACTCGCCAGACAGTGAAGGGCTCTCAGGATATGATTTGGACGGGTTTACTCACCAGGCAGTGAAGGGCTCTCAGGATATGATATGGATGGGTTTACTCACCAGGCAGTGAAGGGCTCTCAGGATATGATATGGATGTGTTTACTCACCAGACAGTGAAGGGCTCTCAGGATATGATATGTACGGGTTTACCCACCAGGCAGTGAAGGGCTCTCAGGATATGATATGGATGGGTTTACTCACCAGGCAGTGAAGGGCTCTCAGGATATGATATGGACGGGTTTACTCACCAGGCAGTGAAGGGCTCTCAGGATATGATATGGATGTGTTTACTCACCAGACAGTGAAGGGCTCTCAGGATATGATATGGACGGGTTTACCCACCAGGCAGTGAAGGGCTCTCAGGATATGATATGGACGGGTTTACTCACCAGGCAGTGAAGGGCTCTCAGGATATGATATGGACGGGTTTACTCACCAGGCAGTGAAGGGCTCTCAGGATATGATTTGGACGGGTTTACTCACCAGGCAGTGAAGGGCTCTCAGGATATGATTTGGACGGGTTTACTCACCAGGCAGTGAAGGGCTCTCAGGATATGATATGGACGGGTTTACCCACCAGACAGTGAAGGGCTCTCAGGATATGATATGGACGGGTTTACCCACCAGGCAGTGAAGGGCTCTCAGGATATGATATGGACGGGTTTACCCACCAGGCAGTGAAGGGCTCTCAGGATATGATATGGACGGGTTTACCCACCAAGCAGTAAAGGGCTCTCAGGATATGATATGGACGGGTTTACCCACCAGGCAGTGAAGGGCTCTCAGGATATTATATGGACGGGTTTACCCACCAGCCAGTAATAGGCTCTCAGGATATGATATGGACGGGTTTACCAACAAGGCAATGAGGAGATCTCAAGATATGATATGGAAAGCTTTTACTCACTAGGCAGTGATGGGATCTCAAGATATGTTATGAATCACTTTACCCACCAGGTATTAAAGTCCTCTCAGGTAATGGTATGATTGGCATTTAGTACCAGGCAGTGAAGGGCTCTCAGAATATGATATTGGCGGGTTTTCTCACCAGACATTGAAGGGCTCTCAGGATAAAATTCAGTAGTGTGGACTTTCCTCTCCGCTTCTCCCCAATCACACAGATAAGGCACAGGGGGTATTCCGACACCTCCGTGTCCAAGAAGCATCTCTGTGCCACCGACTCATCCAGTTGCAATCTTTCATCACCATCTGTGTACACCAGTTGAAGGGCTGAAGGTGGAATCTAATAAGATTAAAAAAAAAAAAAAAAGTCACCAGTAATATGGGTCTATTCCTTTCTTATGGAGACTGCTCAGGTGGCGAGTCCAGATCCTCCTATGAGTCACAGTAAAGCACCAAGGCTTAAAGTAGAGCTAATCCTAGCTGGATAATGTATAGTTTAAGGCACAGTGTACCAAACAATTGTCATTTGTTTCTATAAAATACTGTTTTTTTCCCCCCTTTTTTTTTTACCCTTTATTCCCATCTCAATGTCACAGACCTCGTGCAGTCCTGTTCAACTACTTTCTGTCCACACTCACTCCAGCATCAGCTGCAACGGTGGACCATGCCTGAGCAATGTGTGTTAGCATAGCTAGGGGAACATGTGAGAGTGATAAAACAGGAGCACTATTGAAAATTGTAACCCCATAACAGGCAGTGCTTAAATAAGGACCTTCAGGGCAGGAATTAATTGAACGAAAACTGCAGATTTTTTATTTTTATTTTTTTCATAAAATTTTATTGAGAAAAGAAAAGGGTACATTACAAAAGGGTAATCGGTACGTACAAAAATTTCCTCATTTTTGAAAATGTACAGGCTATATAATAACAACATATTGAGCAACAATTGGTGTCGGAGCACCGTCCCATAAACCACAAAAAATGGAGAGTATCACTCTCCCTGACAGTCAAATAGAAACAAGGTAGCAATAACTGGATGGATCCTGGAATAATTAGGCACTAACTCAACCTCGGCGAGAAGAAACAGTGTATATATCAGATCATCAAGAAGGCTCTGATTGGGGGGGGGGGGGGGGTGGGGAGGTGGGGGGGGCCCATAATTGCAGTCTTGCCGTGGGTACCTACCCAGTAGTACAGGGGGTTGCGGTGAGCCATTGGCCATCGTAGATAAAAGAGTGTTCAGCCAGGGGAGCTTGTTCCTGAGGAGTAAGTTGCGATTTCACAAAAGAGTCCCATCTGCTGTGGAAGCACTGAACGGCCTTTTTGTGGGCTAGATTAGCATTAATTTTGTCACAAAATAGGAGATGCAGGAGATCTCTGTTAACCTGTGCGACTGAGGGTGAAGCAGTAGACGTCCAATTGGCTAGTATTGCCCGTCTTGCCATCAGGAGGCATATCAAGACCCATTCTTTGTCTCGTGGGCCAGAAACTTTTGACCAGGGAAGTAGTGTGGGATCCCAATATCCGAAGATAAGTAGTAAAGGGTCTTTGGGTAGCTTCAGCAGTGTGATCTTAAAGATGAAAGCCAGGATTTGGTCCCAGAACGCCGAGATAAAGGAGCAAGTCCAGTAACGGTGCATGAGAGAGGACTTAGGTTGTTGGCATAGAGGGCATAGTGAAGACGGGGTGGAGTGGGGTTGTTTGGCAGGAAGAAAGGGGATGTGTGCCCGGTGGGTGATTTTTAGTTGTGTTTCCCTCCAGGATTCATTTGGAACCAAGTTGTAGACTGTGCGAAGACCTTGAAGGATCTTGTCCACTATGTCGTCGTTCGGGAAGTCTTTTGCCCAATTTGACACTGATGAGGAATCCAAGAGAGGCGTCGTTTGGACGAGTAGAGGCTTATAAATATCCGAGATTTTGTATGAGTCCTTCTGTATAAGGGTCTCGAGGAATGACGACGTGAATCTCGCGGATGCGACTCTGCAGGTGTTGCGGAGAAAGCTGAGACATTGACCATGATGAAAAGAGGAGGTTGCGGTGAGGGAGAATCGAGTAGCTAGAGTATGGAAAGGTAGTGCTTGGCCAGTAGCAGGATCACAAAGGGAGAAGAAGGTGGAGAGACCCTTTTGCCGCCAGGAGTCATAGGGTTTGTGTTCCAGACCTGGAAAGAAGCTCGGGTTGCCTTGTATCAGAAGAAATTTCGAGATGAAAGGAGAAAGTCGGAGGCTTTTCCTTACCTCCCTCCATGCTATAGCAGTGTCCCTCAACAGAAGGTTATGTTGATATGGTGTTGGTAGAGATTTCCACTTACAGTGGAGAAGGGCTGTTAGGGAGTAGGGGTGGACCATTGCAGCCTCCAACTGGTAGTTAGAGCATTTGGATTTTTGGGTTATCCAGTCCAGACCTACGCTTAAAAGACAAGCAAGGTTATACATTCTAAGGCTCGGGAGACTAATACCGCCTTCGGTCCTGGGAAGATGAAGTTTTGAGAGAGCTATGCGTGGTCATTTGTTTCGCCATATAAATTTTGAGATCGCAGAATTCAGCAATTTGGAGTCTTTGTGTCTTAACAGTAAAGGTATTGTCTGGAGAGGATATAACAGGCGAGCGAAACTGACCATTTTCACCAAATGACATCTTCCCAGGAGCGAGAGGGGCAGATCCATCCAGTTGTCTAATTCCTGAGTGATTTGGGCAAAAAGTGGGGGGTAATTCAGGTGATAGAGAGAGGACGAGAGTTTCCCTTTTTTAATTCCCAAGTGAGTGATATGGGACTTGGCCGTAGTAAAGATGGATTTTTGAACCCAGGCAGGTGGGGGGAGGGATCCTAAGGGCAAAATCTCGCTTTTGGAGTAGTTTATGCGCAACCCTGAGCATTTTCTGAATAAATCAAAAGTGTATTTTATTGTGGGCATGTCTGCGGAAGGGTCAGCGGAGAAGATGAGGACATCATCCGCAAAGAGGGACGCCCTCAACTCTTGGTTCCCTATTCGAATGCCATGTAGCGGGGCAACTGTTAACAGATATCTAGAGAGTGGTTCCAGAGCGAAGTTAAAGAGGAGTGGGGATAGGGGGCAACCTTGTCTCGTGCCTTTGTGAAGGTGAAATTCATTGGAGAGGAGGCCAGCGGCTACCAGCCTAGCCGCCGGTGAGGTGTACATGGAATTTATTAGATGAAGGAAAGGGCCAGAGAATCTCATTTTACGTAAGACCATGGCGAGCCAATCAAAGTTTACATTGTCAAAAGCCTTTTCGGCATCAAGAGTGATAATGGCATAATCTCCCCTTGGATGGCATCTGGCGTGTTCTAGCGCCATCATCACCTTTCTGATATTCATCGTTGCTGTTCTGCCTTTCACAAAGCCAGATTGGGCAGGATGGATCAGAAAAGGGATGATGTCAGCCAGTCTTGTGGCTACAATTTTAGAGAGAATCTTAACATCAAGATTTAGTAGTGACATAGGTATGTACGATCCTGGTTCCTAGGGGGGCTTTCCCTTTCTTTTCTAATAGTTTAATTATTGCCTGATTGCCCGTGGGAAGGTAAGAGCCACCAGACCACATACGTTGATAAACACTGTGAAGAGTGGGTGCCAGGAGAGGATGCAATGATTTGTAGAATTCGCCTGTCAGGCCATCTGGGCCTGGCGCTTTAGAGGAGGCTAACTTCCGTATCGTGGCAGTGATTTCTAAAAGAGAGATAGGGGCATTGAGGGTTTCTAATTGGGAGGGAGATATTGGTGTCAGAGTCACTTTATCTAGGAAGTCGCACGCCGTGGGTTTGTCAATGGGATTGGCGGCATATAGCGTAGAGTAATAGCGCAGCATGGCAGAGTTTATGCCTTTTTGCGTGTTCGTGACAGAACCATCTGGCTCACGGATGGAGGGGATGATAGTCGGGCGATAGGTTCCCTTGCTAAGGCGGGCTAGGAGCTTACCCGCCTTATTTCCAAATTTGTGGAGAGTGGCGTCTAGGTATGCTTTCTTAGTCGATTCCACGGTGTCCGCCCAGGTGTCAAAAGATTGTTTGGCTAGTTGCCAAGCAGCCCGGTTTTCGGGGGAGTCATGGGCGTACAATGCTCGTTGAGCCATGTGAAGTCTGGAGCTGGAGGTGTCGTAGTTGAGGTGTGCATTTTTCTTAAAGGACGACGCATACGAAATGATGCGGCCTCTGAGAAAAGCTTTCCCCGCATCCCAAAATAGATTAGGGTCGTCAGCGTGAGGCGCATTAGTTTGCGTGTAAAACTGCCATTCTTTAGTGATGCAAGTTTGGAAATCCGCGTTGTGTTGGAGGAAGGAGGGGAAACGCCAAATTCTAGGGTTAGGATGTATGTCTGGGGTCTCTAGGGATATGGAAGCGTGGTCAGAGATGGCTATATCATGTATCTCCGCTTCTGGGATTAGAGGAAGTAGAGCATCAGAGCAGAAAAAATAATCTATCCTGGTAAAGACATGATGTGGGTGTGAGTAAAAGGAAAATTCTCTATCAGTCGGGTGGTGAAATCGCCATATGTCCCGAAGGTGGAGGGTTTCCATTGTTGCTGCAATTACTGTGGGGTTTAAAGAAGTAGGGATCAAGGCGGGGCGTAGTCGCGTGGATTTGTCATCAATCTGGTGGATAACAGAGTTGAAGTCACCCCCAACAATCTGAGGGAGGTGTGGGTGGCGTAGGAGCCAAGTGGTCAGCGTATTGAAAAAGTCCTTTGTAGGACTATTAGGGGCATACACGTTGGATATTGTCAGTTCCCTTGTCCCAATGAGGACGCGGATAGTGAGAAGTCTGCCCTGGTCATCTGAGTCTGTAGATAAGAGTTTATAGGGGAGACGTTTGTGAATGAGAACAAGGACCCCTGCTTTGCGGCCTAGAGCCTCAGAGCCCACAACTGTGCCCACCCAAAGTTTCCTCATCCGAGCAAAGTCGGGTGAGGAAAGATGGGTTTCCTGAAGCAGTGCTATGTCTGTGTTCAGCCTTTTGAGATGGCGAAGGACCTTCATCCTTTTAGAAGGAGAACGAAGGCCCTTCACGCTCCACGAGATTATCCGCAGCATTGTGGGAATATACTGGGGAGATGTTGTAAAGGTATTGTAGCTACTAGGTCATCGGGGCCTGGGTGAGAAAGATAGCTAAAAACTGCTGAGGACCTAGCTTCCCAAGGCCTATGAAGGGGAACAGTGAATGGGTTCAAAACAGTAGCGGACCGTAAGGGGAGAAGGAGAGACAAAAGGGGGGAGGGGGAGGACGGGTATGTGTACCAACAGTAGATTGAACAAAAGTGAACATATGCATTAACCAACTTCGCTTTTTTCCGCATGGGGGTCACCGTGAGGACCAGCTCCCATAACCAGCCCTGTGTCTGAAGTGAGGGTTTCCGCCCTTCAAATAGTAAGTATAGGATAGTAACAGCGGCCGCAGAGAACTGGAGCGTGGTTATAGGTCCGCACAATGTCGCCCAGGGGAGGAAAACAGGAGCACACATATAGTATAAACAACATCTAAGGTATCAATAAAGACAAATGAAACCGTATCATAAACTGTAGCAAAAGAAATAGCACCTGAGAACAGCAGAGATACCAGGCCATAACGAACCTGGATGTCGCTGGGGACATCCCCATAACCATTTAAATTTTGTCGAACAGTACCTGGGAGGTGTGGACAGTCCAGGAAGGAGAGTCCAAGAACAGTTCACCTGGAGCAGGTCGGATGGGGGCCAGGAGAGGCCATCCGGGAGAGAAACGAGAGTGTGCCGGGGGGGGCACCGTCAAGTGCTTCGCCCTTCAGCGGGCAGTTAGGCCATGCTGTGTTGGGCCGGAAGCCCTAAACTGCTAGTGAGAGTCTTTCCGTGGGCTCCGTTGATCCAAGGCTCGGTTGATTGGCGGGGCTTTAGGTGCGGGACTGAGGTGAGGGCCCGAGCGGGAAGATTTCAAGGAGGACGCCGCCTCCTCCGGATCATGAAAAGAGAGTTGTTCCCCGGCGGGTGTTTTGATCTGCAGAACGGCCGGGAATGCCAGGGTGAACTGGAGTTGGCGTTGATGAAGTTCTGCGCAGATGTGCTGAAAAGCCTTGCGTTTCTTGGAAACGTCCACTGAGTAGTCGGCAAAGATTAGAATTTTGATGCCATCAATCTGCAAAGATCTGGATTGACAGTATTTTTGCAGTATGGCGGCCTTGTCGGAGTAATTGAGGTATTTGGCGATTATCGGACGCGGTGATTTGCGTTCAGAATTAAAGGCTCCCACTCGGTGAGCGCGTTCCACTGTGGAAGGGCCTCCCAGAGCCAATGCCTCAGGAATGCGGCGGGCACAGAAGTCAGACAGACAGAGCAGATGAGGGAAGTGATTCGGGGAGTCCTACAAACCGCAGGTTGCTCCTCCTGGACCTATTCTCGAGGTCGTTGAGTTTTTCCAGAATGAACTTGTTCGTTCTGTCTTGGGCATGTTCAAAGGATTGCGTCTGGTAGAGTTCATCTTCAAGATTTGATATACGGTGTTCTGCTTCATTTAATCTGGAAGCATGTTCCCCTAGCTGGGCTTGGATCTTTTGCATGCCTGCGCTGACAGCCTTTTCTACTGATGCTGCAATCATAGGGGAGAGAAGAGCAGCCACAGCTTGAGCCAGAACCTCAGTGTGGTGATCCTGCAATGGCTGAGGTATGTGAGGCTGCTGCACATGCTGGGGTATTGCAGGGCCAGAGATTTGTGGAGGTGCCTGGGGTTGTGGAGACATGGAGTCCCTCTGAGTAGAGTGTGTAGCTGTCTGATCGCCTACCTCCATGGCTGGGGCCGTCTCCGCTGGATAGGCCGCGCAGGCCGGTTCCGTGCAGGCCGAAGCCGGGGCCTCGATTTGCGGCAGGGCCGACCGCGCGGTTGCGGCCGCATACGATCGCGGCCCAGTTTTTTCCACGAACCGGTCCATCTCGCGATCGGATTCGTGGAGAGGGTCGCAAGGATCTTTTTGAGCGAAAAACGCAGATTTTATAAGCCGTTTTGTAGGGCGGTCTGCGGGAGCTGTGAGGAGAGACAGCTACTCCATGCGGCGCCTGAACCGGAAGTGAAAAAACTGCAGATTTAAAAAGACTGCTTTTGAAATTACTTTAACATATGCAAGTTTATTTAACCACTTGCCGCCCGCCCTATTACAAATTGACGGCGGCAAAGTGGTTTCATTATCCTAACCGGACGTCATATGACGTGATTAGGATAATGAGCCGCTGCGCGCCCCCGGGGGCGCGCATCGCGGTGATCGTTGTTGCGGGGTGTCAGTCTGACACCCGGCAACTACGATCTCGGTAAAGAGTCTCCGACGGAGACTCTTTACCATGTGATCAGCCGTGTCCAATCACGGCTGATCACAGTGTAAATGGGAAGAGCCGGTGATCGGCTTTCCCTCACTCGCGTCTGTCAGAGCCGATCGGCTGCTCCTCTGACAGGGGGGGTCTGTGCTGATCGATTATCAGCACAGCCTCCCCGAGGATGCCCACACTGGACCACCAGGGACACCACTAGACCACCAGGGAAAAGGTAATAAAAATCCATAATCCTCCCTAGACCACCAGGGTGCCAGTCAGCACAATGGGTGCCAATCAGTGCCCATAATGGATGCCAATCAGTGGCCACAATGGGCATCACTGATTGGCATGCATTATTGTTTGGCACTGATTGGCATCCATTATTATAACACCGATGCCGCCTATGAGTGCCCACCTGTGCCGCCTATGAGTGCCCACCTGTGCCGCCTGAGTGCCCACCTGTGCCGCCTGAGTGCCCACCTGTGCCGCCTGAGTGCCCACCTGTGCCGCCTGAGTGCCCACCTGTGCTGCCTATCTATGCCCACCTGTGCCGCCTATCTATGCCCACCTGTGCCGCCTATCCATGCCCACCTGTGCCGCCTATCCATGCCCATCCGTGCCCCCCATCCGTGCCAGCTATCAGTGCCAATTTGTGCCACCTATCAGTGTCCGTCCGTGTCGCCCATCCGGGTCGCCCATCCGTGTCGCCCATCCGTGTCGCCCATCCGTGTCGCTCATCAGTGCCGCCTATCAGTGCCACTTCATTGGTGCCACATTGGTGCCCATCAGTGCCACCTTATCAGTGCCCATCAGTGTAGCCCCATCAGTGCCCATCAGTGAAGGAGAAAACATACTTATTTACAAAGTTTTGAAACTGAAACAAAAAAAAACATTTTTTTTTTCAAAATTTTCGGTATTTTTTTATTTGTAGCGCAAAAAATAAAAACCGTAGAGGTGATCAAATACCACCAAAAGAAAGCTCTATTTGTGGGAAAAAAATGATAAAAATTTCATTTGGGTACAGTGTAGCATGACCGCGCAATTGTCATTCAAAGTGCGACAGCGCTGAAAGCTCAAAATTGGTCTGGGCAGGAAGGTGTTTAAGTGCCCTGTATTGAAGTGGTTAAAGTCAAAATAGGATTTCAAGTAATTGCAAGTATGAATTCTGAAGGTCTACTGTAGCCAGAAAATTTCCTAGAAAGAGAAAAGGCCATGGCTTACCTGGCTGACTCCATGCAAAACTTTTGAACCCCGAGGAAAAATGTAAAGAGTCTCAGGCTCAGAATCCTCAATTTGGCTTGGGAACTGTGCATAGAAACCAAAAAAGTGTTCCTCCTTCAGAAGGGTCTCTGTAATTTTGCCATTTGAGAGTACTCCAAGCTTGATCC
This sequence comes from Lithobates pipiens, assembly GCF_037356315.1. Taxonomy (NCBI): domain Eukaryota; kingdom Metazoa; phylum Chordata; class Amphibia; order Anura; family Ranidae; genus Lithobates; species Lithobates pipiens. Next base: position 24,192,158 of record NW_027507784.1, on the reverse strand, counting down.
AGATTAGACCTACAGAGTACTTCCTAGCATGAAATTTTCTGGTCTCCCACCACGTAAAATAGGCTTTCCAGATGTGATGGTAGACTTTGTGCAAAATGTGATAACCACCATCCCTTAGGACCTGGGCTTCAACAGCTAAGTCATTAAAGATAGTGACCAAGAAGCAGGGTCTTGGACTGGCCCATGGGACAGAAGGTCCAGACCATTATTTGGAAGGGCCCATGGAGAGTCTGACAGTATAGGTCCAAGTATCACACCCTCCTCAATCAGTTTGGTGTGATGGGAATCACTATAATGCTTTCCATCATAATACTGTCATTCAAATGAGGGAGCATTTGCAGAGGAGGAAAGGCATAGCCAAGTAACAAATCCCATGGAGTCTACTGTGAAGACCACGGGGTCCCTGGACCTAGTGACAAACCTGTCCAGTTTGTTGGTGAATCTGGACATCTGGACACCTGTGGTAAAGGGCTTGAAATACCTCCAGTTGAATATCTCATTCCCTGGATTCAGATGCTAATGACTGAGAAATTCAACCTCCGTTTTTTTTTGGAATATGGAGGGGCAGACAGGTCCAGAATATGCAATTCTGGACAAGAGAATCAAGCCCGTTTCCCTTTGAGTGGCGCAACTTCTAGTGACTCCCTCCTGATTGATGTAGGCCACAGTCATGGCATTGCCTAAGTGCATTCTTGTCAGGTGGCCTCGCAACTGAGGGGTCCAGCATTGAAGAGACAACTGTCAAGCATTGACGGGACTTCCCATACTGATGGAAAGATGAGCTTCCCCCAATGACCAAGTCCCCTGCTCTGAGAAGGCATCTAGGACTCCTCCACTAGCCTGACACAGACTGCCATCGATCATGAGCATGCTCTAAATCTTTGGGTGAAAGGGTTTCCCCAACTCAGGTGAGACACACAGGGTGGTGCAATGACCAAAACGGTTTATCACACACTGCCAGAATGTTGACTTGCAATTATCTGGAGTGAAACTAGGCATACAGCACTGCCTACAAAGGGAATAAAGAACCAGGTTAAGGCCAAAGCTGCTCGTGCAGACACAAATTGAGGGTCGAGCCTGAAACCAAAGAAACCAAGCACGAGAGTGGAGGGGAACAGAAGTTTGTTCCAAGGTAGGAAGATTCTGAACAGGGCCCGAAGGAGGTAGGCAACGACTGACCTGGCCGATCCTATGCAAAATGTTTGAATTTGCAAAAACAAATTAAGAGTCTTCAAATACTAAAGGGCCAAACTCCTCCATTTGACTCAGGAACTGTGCACAGGTTCGATCAGAAACCCTGAAATAATTCCTCATTTGGAGATGAAAATAAGATCTGCCTATCTTTGCTGAGAGAGAGGCAAATTTAGGAGCATGAAGCAGGCAGCAAAGTCTAAAACTCCAGTTTGTAGCACCTGGGAAATTATACTAAGATGTCTGAATCCATAAATTTTCAGAAAACAGAAGGGCAAAAAGCTGACAGACATCTGATAAGTGAGGGTGGCCGATCTCTAAAAGCAGGGCTTGGAGAACCATCTCTTCTGGTAAAAATCGCAGTGACACCTATGTGGGCGACACTGATTCCAGGGCATGGCCCTGGACACAGCATCATCGCTGTTTTAGATGCGGAACTGTACTGATAAATGCAGGACAGTTGGCATCCTTGCTGTCTGTGTACCTGTTGGGTAATCTGCCAAAGGGGACACATGTTCTAGTGCCCACTGCCTAAGATGAGTGTTTTATTTACCTTGAGGGAACTTCCTTCAATGCACTGTTCCATCTCCAGGGACAGGAAATGAAGGCTAATCTCCCTAACAAGACAGGGGTGGCAAAAAATAAAATGGCATGAGTCTTAACCTGTCCATACTCCATCTGAAACTAAAAAGGAAAAGTTTTGCCTTTACATAAACCGGGTGGGCTTGTTGGGGTAGCCGAACACTTGTCTGACAATCTTGGTACGGAAAGGCTATGGTGAGAAGTTTTGGGGGCTCAAAGTATACCTGTTATTGAAACTGAATGTTATATTGATAGGGTTGATTTGGTTTATGTTTAATGCTATTTGTTAATAAAGAGGACCATCTGGGGACACATCTTAATGCCCAAAGTTTTGAAAATGTTGTTCGTTTAGGACAGTTTGTCTCCAAACTGCGGCCTGCAGGCAGGATGTGGCCTTTTGCTTATACTTATCTTGTCTTTGAGGCACCGTTACTTCCACTAACACCAAAGATGGGGTACTATGCCTTCCACCAGCAAAAATAATGGTTACCCATACCTGCCACTCACACCAATGATTGGGTAGCATTCCTATCAATGACGTTAATAATGGTGCACCATTTCTCCCTTGAAAACCCCCCAAAAAAGGTGCCATTTCTTGCACTGATACCAACAAAGGAGCACTATTACTCCCACTGACACCAATGATGGGGCAACAGATGAAAAACAAGCTCTGGACTGCCGCACTCTTCAGAAGACCACTTTCTTTTATTGGAAAATCACATCACAGCTCAACAAACACAGCGAACAAGGAAAAATTGCTGACGTTTCGCACTAGCTGTAGTGCTTATTCATAACCAATGATGGGGCACTATTCCTCGCACTGAGACCATTGATGGGGCAATAATCCTCCTACTGACGCTGGGGCATTTTCTACTTCCACTGGCAAGAGTCTGCCCCTCCTAAAGCCTGAAGGACAGTAAACTGGCTGGAGACCCCTAGCTTAGGACAAGCAACATGAAGCCCCACTTGGAACCTTCTCCTCTGTTGCATTTTACCCAACTGCAATACATTCTCTATGATTAGAACTAGTTGTGTGAAAAGTGTAAGAAGAGGTATTGTGTTGTGTTGCTTGTCCTGGACTAATAAAGTTATATAGGCACTGGACTTTACACTGTGCCACCTGTTTTTTGGTGTACCAATGGATGTTTGCACCTGATCAGCCAAACAATTGATCCACTATAGATGACTTGAAAGTAGGTTGAAAGCTTTATTTAGGTTTGTTAATAAAGCCCTATCATTCCATCTTCCAAATACATTAGAGTGTGTGTGTGTGAGGGTAAGATTACAGTTGTTATGGGATTCGAAATACATACGCTGCTTGATCCTTCAATCAAGAAGGATCGCATTTGAATTTACACCTCCTGTCCTGATAGAAACATTTCCTTTCTGGTATACACCCTATATAGTAGAATTTTCCACTCTCTCACCTCTCTGCTCTGCTCTTCCTTGACGGCCAGTTGGACCTTGGTCACCACGTTCTTCAGCCTGTAGGCAGGGATGAGCTGGTTCTTGGGGCAGATTTTCCTGCACTCGGGGCAGCGGTAACCGAGGAGCCCCGGGTCATCCCAATATTTGGTTATACAGTCTCTGCAGAAGGTATGACCACAGGTGATGGAGACCGGATCCGAGAGCTCATGAAGACAAATGGAACATAAAATATCTTCTTCTAACTTGTAAAATTGAGCAGCACCTTCCTGAGGCATGGTACTCCTGGCAGAAATAAAACAAATGTTAGCTCTAAATAGAGAAGACAGAGCATGTCCAGTCTGATATCCAGAGAGAGCTGGGAATGTTCATACAAGATAAAATGTCAAAGTACAAGAAGAGAACTGCAAACTGGGAACAGGGCAGGTTATTTACTTACTTTGTACATAGCAGGTTGCTCATACTACTGTATGATAAACACGCTGAAAAAGAACTTATCAGGTATAGCAAATAAGGGAAGGACCAGACAAACAACAGGAAGAATGTAACAGAGCTCACCCCCCCATCCACTGGTCACCTGTTCTTCTCTGGTCAACAGCTCACCCTCTCACCCCCCCCCCCCCTCATTTACAGGTCACCTCCTCTCCTTGCATCCACAGCTCACCCTCCCCCCCATCCACAAGTCACCCTCTCTTATCCGGTCCAGAGCTCACCCTCTCTCTCTCTCCCCCCAATCTGCAGGTCACCTCTCCTCGCATTCCACAGCTCTCCCTCCCCCCAATCTACAAGTCACCCTCTCTTCTCTGGTCCAAAGCTCACCCTCCCCCCCCCAATCTACAGGTCACCTCTTCTCCTCGCATTCCACAGCTCACCCTCCCCCCAATCTACAAGTCACCCTCTCTTCTCTGGTCCAAAGCTCACCCTCTCCCCCCCCCAATCTACAGGTCACCTCTTCTCCTCGCATTCCACAGCTCACCCTCCCCCCAATCTACAAGTCACCCTCTCTTCTCTGGTCCAGAGCTCACCCTCTCCCCCCCAATCTACAGGTCACCTCCTCTCCTCTACAGCTCAACCCCCCCCCCCCCCCCATACACAGGCCACCTCCTCTCATCCACAACTCACCCTCCCTCACCATCCCCCCAATCCACAAATCACCCTCACTTCTCTGGTCCACAGCTCACCCCCCTCCCCCCCCCAATCTACAGGTCACCTCCTCTCCTCTCATCCACAGCTCACCCTCAGTTCAACCTGTCCCCCCTTCACATGTCACCTTCTCCTTCACCATGTCAGAGATACAGTATATCATCAAATGAAATTCATGTATACACACACATATGTATTTGAATCTAATATACGTACGGTTTGTTGCTGCTGTTCCCCATGAGACTCTCCGGGGTTCCTCCTCACCTTGTGTGATCTGCAAATAAAAAACTTTGTTACTAGAAGTGAAAGAAACTAAAAAGAATGTCGATATTACAGAGAAACGAAACTCACAAGACTAGAAAATTGAGAACTGAAGGATGGGGGAGGGGGCAACATTGTAATAATACAAAAAAAAAAATTACATAATACACAATATATATTTATTTATTTATTTATTATGTAGTTAGGGAGAGCCGCACCCGGTTTGTATTTAGTGCAAAGCAATCTGGTCTTCCCACCGACCATACATATAAGAAAAAAGTTCAAAGGATTGCTGCACTTAAAAAAATTTTATTTGTTCAATAATTTCAAAATGAGTTACAAAGTAAAGGGTTCAAAGAGGTTTCCGTTTCGGGCTCACATGCTTACACCCTTCCACTGATCAGAACACATCCAACATCACATTCATGAGAATTTACACATTTTTCAAATAATCACATATGGAATGAATTTATGTGGTTAATTACTCATTAGTATAATTGTATTCCTTTATGGGTTGATTTTTTTTTCAAAGCTACTGATATAGAAATGGTTAATCAAGCAGACATTCATCTCACTATTCTATCTGAAACCATCACATTGTTAATCTGTCAAAGAAAGTATATGAATATCATGATCTAGATCCAAAAATAATATTATGTATAACAAAAAAATAGAATGAGTATAACTGAAAAAAAAAAAAAAAAAAAGGAGAGAAGGAATAATTATTCCTAATCAGTTATACAAACAAGTATAAATCTAAATCTGTGTTTAGTCCATGAAGGATACAATTATACTAATGAGTAATTAACCACGTAATTCATTCCATATGGGATTATTTAAATTTTGTTTACAATTCTCATGAAATGTGATTGTGATGTTAGCTGTGTTCTGATGTGAGGAAGGGCGTAAGCATGTGAAAAAGCCTCGGCTGCAATCCCAGTGTGAAAACCTGAGTGCTTTCACACACCGGGGGGCGCTGCGCTGGTCGGGCGTCACAAAAAGTCCTGCCAACAGCTTCTTTGCTGCGCTGTAGGGGCAGTGTATACACCGCTCCTAAAGCGCCCCCCCCCCCCCCCGCCCAAAAATTACAACTTCAAAAACCTCACCATGCATCTTACTGAATACCTTGGAATGTCTACCTTCCAAAAAGGGGTCATTTGGGGGGTATTTGTACTTTCCTGGCTTGTTAGGGTCTCAAGAAATGAGATAGGCCGTCAGTACATCAGGTGTGATCAGTTTTCAGATATTGGCACCATAGTTGTGGACTCTATAACTTTCACACAGACCAAATAATATACACTGATTTGGGTTATTTTTACCAAAGATATGTAGCAATATAAATTGTGGTCAAAATGTATGAAGAAAAAATAAAAATTAGCAAAATGTTATGATGGAAACTAAGAAAAATGCATTTTTTGAAATTAAATATATATTTTTTTTTTTTTTACACAGAATTTTCGGTCTTTTTTCTTTTATAGTGCAAAAAATAAAAAGCCCAGAGGTGATCAAATACTACGAAAATAAAGCTCTATTGGTGTGAAAAAAGGGACAAATATTTGATTTGGGTACAGTGTTGCGTTACTAAATGTCATTCAAAATGTGAGAGCACCGAAAGCTGAAAATTGGTCTGGTTAGGAAGGGGGTTTAAGTGCCCAGTGGTCAAGTGGTTAAAGAACATTATTTCGCTCCCCCCCCTAAAAAAAATACATTTCCCATGATGCTCATGCACTCTGCAGTGTAGTTGAGCATCATGGGAAATGTAGTTCCAAAACATCTGGAGTGCCAAGGTTCGCCATCACTGTGTATGTAAAAATGTCGGCTGTTGGAATATTTTATACACTGTATTTGTGCATTGTAGTTTGGAAAAAAAATACACTTCAATGCATTAATAGTAAAGTTATCCCAATTTTTTTGTAGGATATGAAAGATGATTTTACACCAAGTAAATAGATACCCAACATGTTACACTTTAAAATTGCGCATGCTCTCCATAGACCCGGCATTAAACATTTTTAACGGTTTAGAGTTACAGAGGAGGTCTAGCACTAGAATTATTGCTCTCACTTTAATGTGTGGTTTGAACACGGTTTACATTTGCGAGCGTGACTTACGTATGAGTAGTGTCCTCCTTCCTCACCCCCCCCCCCCCCCACACACAGTATTGTCCTCTGCTCCCCCCCCCCACACACAGTATTGTCCTCTGCTCCCCCCCCACACACAGTATTGTCCTCTGCTCCCCCCCCCCCCACACACAGTATTGTCCTCTGCTCCCCCCCCCCACACACACAGTATTGTCCTCTGCTCCCCCCCACACACACAGTATTGTCCTCTGCTCCCCCCCACACACACAGTATTGTCCTCTGCTCCCCCCCCACACACAGTATTGTCCTCTGCTCCCCCCCCCCCCACACACAGTATTGTCCTCTGCTCCCCCCCCCCACACACAGTATTGTCCTCTGCTCCCCCCCACACACACAGTATTGTCCTCTGCTCCCCCCCCCCCACACACACACACACACACACACAGTATTGTCCTCTGCTCCCCCCCCACACACACACACACACAGTATTGTCCTCTGCTCCCCCCCCCCCCCCCACACACACACACAGTATTGTCCTCTGCTCCCCCCCCCCACACACACAGTATTGTCCTCTGTTCCCCCCCCCCCACACACACAGTATTGTCCTCTGCTCCCCCCCACACACACACAGTATTGTCCTCTGCTCCCCCCCCACACACACACACACAGTATTGTCCTCTGCCCCCCCCCCCCCACACGCAGTATTGTCCTCTGCCCCCCCCCCCACACGCAGTATTATCCTCTGCCCCCCCCACACGCAGTATTGTCCTCTGCCCCCCCCCCCCCCCCCACACACACACACACACACACACACACAGTATTGTCCTCTGCTCCCCCCCCCACACACACACACACACAGTATTGTCCTCTGCTCCCCCCCCCCCCACACACACACAGTATTGTCCTCTGCTTCCCCCCCCACACACACACAGTATTGTCCTCTGCTCCCCCCCCCCACACACACAGTATTGTCCTCTGTTCCCCCCCCCCACACACACAGTATTGTCCTCTGCTCCCCCCCCCACACACACACACACACAGTATTGTCCTCTGCTCCCCCCCCCCCCCCCACACACACACACACACACACACACACACACACACACACACAGTATTGTCCTCTGCCCCCCCCCCCCCCCCCCACACGCAGTATTGTCCTCTGCCCCCCCCCCACACGCAGTATTATCCTCTGCCCCCCCCACACGCAGTATTGTCCTCTGCCCCCCCCCCCACACACAGTATTGTCCTCTTCTCCCACCCCCACACACAGTATTGTCCTCTTCCCCCCCCACACACAGTATTGTCCTCTGCCCCCCCACACACACAGTATTGTCCTATGGCCCCCCACACACACACACACAGTATTGTCCTCTGCTCCCCCCCCCCCCCCCCCCCCACACACACAGTATTGTCCTCTGCCCCCCCCCCCCACACACACACACAGTATTGTCCTCTGCTCCCCCCCCCCCACACACACAGTATTGTCCTCTGCTCCCCCCCCCCCCCACACACACACAGTATTGTCCTCTGCTCCCCCCCCCCCACACACACAGTATTGTCCTCTGCCCCCCCCACACGCAGTATTGTCCTCTGCCCCCCCCCACACGCAGTATTATCCTCTGCCCCCCCCCACACGCAGTATTGTCCTCTGCCCCCCCCCCCCACACACAGTATTGTCCTCTTCTCCCACCCCCACACACAGTATTGTCCTCTTTCCCCCCCCACACAGTATTGTCCTCTGCCCCCCCACACACAGTATTGTCCTCTGCCCCCCCACACACACAGTATTGTCCTCTGCCCCCCCACACACACAGTATTGTCCTATGGCCCCCCACACACACACACAGTATTGTCCTCTGCTCCCCCCCCACACACACACACACACACAGTATTGTCCTCTGCCCCCCCCCCACACACACACACAGTATTGTCCTCTGCCCCCCCACACACAGTATTGTCCTCTGCCCCCCCCCACACACACAGTATTGTCCTCTGCCCCCCCCCCCCCACACACAGTATTGTCCTCTGCTCCCCCCCCCCCACACACAGTATTGTCCTCTGCTCCCCCCCAGATGGGAATGAGGAACGCCTATTAGCAAATGTAGGTAGGCATAGGACAACCCCCGCCATGCCCCCTTAAAGTAGAATTATACGTAAAAAAATAAATAAAAAGAAAGGATTAGTTAGTTCAATTTGTTTTTTGCTACTATTGTTTTTTTGTACTGGTTTTGAAATTTACAAATGTAGCAATTTAGAAACAGTTTTTGAAGATAAAAAGTGCATTTTATATAGAACTATACTGATCAGACCAAAATGAGGGACAAATGAGGAAGAAAGAGGGACAGAAGGACATTGCTCCGAATCAGGGACAGTCCCTTGAAGTCGGGGACAGTTGGGAGCTATGGGTACGAAATCTGCAGCTCCCTCCATTCAGGATTGGTCTTCTCCCCTAGAGGCGATTCAGTTCGCATTGCGCGCTATATAAGTATTTCATTCATTCATTCATTCCCCCCACCAGTGTGGCGTTCTATAGGAGGAAAAGATGGATAACAGCTTGGACACGTCCCTCGTCCTCCTGAATGATCCAATTTCTCAGCTCATCGCTGACTATAATCAACGTCTAATCCACAATACTCACCCCTCGCCCCCATAGAAACTGTTGGCGCTATATAAATCCTGTATAATAATAATAATAATCTCAGGATCTCCTCTCCGAGCCAGACATCGTACAACCAGGAAGAGAGAAACGAAAGTGAAAGTATTGCATCTCCCCAGCCTCCTCTGATTGGCTGGTGTGGGCGCGTTAAAGGCGAACGCTCCGCCCCACGTCATCCTATCCTATATAAAGTGACAGCTCTGGGTGACTCCAGAGGAGGAGGGGGGAGGGGGAGGATTATCTGGAGGGTGGAAGAGGATACTCATCTCCCTTCCTGGGGGTGAGGTCACCTCTGACTCTGCGTTCTCGTCATACAAAAACAGGAGTAAAGCCGGCCGTACACCAGTAGAATTTCACTTTAAATTTCTCATTCGCAGGATGTCCCTTTAAAATTTCTTTTTTTTGTTTTTGTCATTTACTGGTGTAAAGACGACAATCTTGTGACTGTATCAATCAAGAAAATTCCAAGGAGCAGAATAAGATTTTATTTTTTTTTTTTATTTAGAAACAACAAAATTTCTAAAGCTACCTGTACACTATTAGAAGTTCGTTTAACCACTTGCTTACTGGGCGCATATACCCCCCTTCCTGCCCAAGGCATTTTTCGGATTTCAGCGCTCTCACACTTTGAATGACAATTGCGCGGTCGTGCTACACTGTACACATATGACATTTGTATCATTTTATTTTCACACAAATAGGAGGTTTATTTTGGTGGCATTTAATCAACACTGGATGTTTATTTTTTTGCTAAACAAAAAAAAAAAAAAAAGACCAAACATTTTGAAAAAAAGAAGATTTCATTGTTTGTTATTATGTACATAGTTTTGCAAACAGTTAATTTTTCTTCTTCACTGATGGGCACTGAAGGCCACTGATGTGTGTCACTGAAGAGCACCGATAGGTGGTACTGGTGGGCTCTGGGGTAGGAGCGCTGGCGGGCTCTGGGGTAGGAGCGCTGGTAGGTAGCACTGGGGTAGGGGCACGGTAGGCTCTGGGGTAGGAGCACTGGTAGGTTGCACCGGTGGGCACTGGGGTAGGGGCACAGGCAGGCTCTGGGGTAGGAGCGCTGCTAGGTAGCACTGGGTTAGGAGCACATGTGGGCTCTGGGTTAGGAGCACTGCCGGGCTCTGGGTTCGGAGCACTGCTAGGTAGCACCGGTGGGCACTGGGGTAGGGGCACAGGCGGGCTCTGGGGTAGAAGTGCTGGTAGGTAGCACTGGAGTAGGGGCACGGTGGGCTCTGGGTTAGGAGCACAGGCGGGGTCTGGGTTAGGAGCACTGGTAGGTAGCAACGGTGGGCACTGGGATAGGGGCACAGGCAGGCTCTGGGGTAGGAGCGCTGGTAGGTAGCACTGGGGTAGGAGCACAGGTGGGCTCTGGGGTAGGGGCACAGGCGGGCTCTGGGGTAGGGGCACTGGTAGGTAGCACCGGTGGCACTGGGGTAGGGGCACTGGTAGGTAGCACCGGTGGGCACTGGGGTAGGGGCACAGGCGGGCTCTGGGGTAGGGGCACTGGTAGGAAGCACCGGTGGCACTGGGGTAGGGGCACTGGTAGGTAGCACTGGTGGGCACAGGTGGGCTCTGGGGTGGGAGCACTGGTAGGTAGCAATGGGGTAGGAGTACAGTCGGGCTCTGGGTTAGGAGCACTGGGGTAGGAGTACAGGCGGGCTCTGGGTTAGGAGCACTGGGGTAGGAGTACAGGCGGGCTCTGGGTTAGGAGCACTGGGGTAGAAGTACAGGCGGGCTCTGGCTTAGGAGCACTGGGGTAGGAGTACAGGCGGGCTCTGGCTTAGGAGCACTGGGGTAGGAGTACAGGCGGGCTCTGGCTTAGGAGCACTGGGGTAGGAGTACAGGCGGGCTCTGGCTTAGGAGCACTGGGGTAGGAGTACAGGCGGGCTCTGGCTTAGGAGCACTGGGGTAGGAGTACAGGCGGGCTCTGGCTTAGGAGCACTGGGGTAGGAGTACAGGCGGGCTCTGGCTTAGGGGCACTGGGGTAGGAGTACAGGCGGGCTCTGGCTTAGGAGCACTGGGGTAGGAGTACAGGCGGGCTCTGGCTTAGGAGCACTGGGGTAGGAGTACAGGCGGGCTCTGGCTTAGGAGCACTGGCGGGCTCTGGGGTAGGGACACTGGTAGGTAGCGCCGGTGGGCACTGGGGTAGGGGCACAGGCAGGCTCTGGGGTAGGAGCACAGGCAGGCTCTGGGGTAGGGGCACTGGTAGGTAGCACTGGTGGGCACTGGGGTAGGGGCACAGGTGGGCTCTGGGGTAGGAGTACAGGCGGGCTCTGGGTTAGGAGCACTGGTAGGTAGCACTGGTGGGCACTAGGGATGAGCCGAACACCCCCGGTTCGGTTCGCACCAGAACTTTCGAACGGACCCCAAATTCGTACGAACGTTAGAACCCCATTGAAGTCTATGGGACTCGAACGTTCGAAATTAAAAGTGCTAATTTTAACGGCTAATATGCAAGATACTGTCCTAAAAAGGGTTTGGGGACCTGGCTCCTGCCCCAGGGGACATGGGTCGATGCCTAAAATGTTTTTAAAAATGGCCGTTTTGGCGGGAGCACTGATTTTAATGACGATTAAAGTGAAAAAAAAAAAGTGAAATATTCCTTTAAATATGGTGCCTGGGGGGTGTCTGTAGTATGCCTGTGAAGTGCCACGTGTTTCCCGTGTTTAGAACAGTCCCTGCACAAAATGACAATAAACGGAAATAACGTCATTGAAAACTGCTTGCGGTTTTAATGTTATATCTGGTTCCTGCAATATGGTTGAAAATCATTGAGAAAAATGGCATGGGTAGCCCTCCCTGCCCATTACCAGCCCCTTTGGGTCATGTACGCATATTAAGGGGAACCCTGTACCCATATTAAAAAAAGGAAATGTGTGGCCCCCAGGCCCTATATACTCTGAACAGCAGTATACAGGCGGTGCAAACAAGACAGGGACTGTGTAGGTTTGTTGTGTTAAGTTGAATCTGTTTGTAATTTTCAACTGGTACATTTTTAAAGTGTAGCTCCAGTCAAAAAAAACTATTTTTAAGCTTTTTGGAAAACACAGGGAAGGGTTATCACCCCTGTATAATTTGTTTTGTCGTCCATCTTTTTTCATCTCACTTGCTGTTGTCTCCTTCCGTTTGCAAGTAGGAGAGGTTTGTAAATTGGATGTTTGAAAGTAGGGGCCTGCCCTATATGCTCTGCAGAAATGGCGGAACAAGGTGTTGGTTTTGCCACAACATTGTAAGCCCTCAAAGTGACTCTTGGTGGGCGCTGGAGCGCCCTGCTGTGAACGATTATATCAAGAATTGTAATTACATGCCATTGTTGAACAGTGGTAGAAAAATTGACCTTTGGTGGTTGTGGTGCTGGTGCCACAACACTACAAGTCCTCACCGTTACTCTGGGTGGGCACAGGAAGGGGCCCTCCTGTGAAATATTATATCAAGAATTGTAATTACATGTCCCTGTTAAACAGGGGCAGAAAAATTGGGCCTTAGGCACTGGTGCCACCACACTGCAACCTCTCCCATATACTCTAGTTTTATTGCAGGAATTAGCCCTGCTGCAAAGCATTGCATCAAAAATTGTAATTAAACGCCCCTGTTAAACAGGGGCAGAAAAATTGAGCTGATGGCATCACCCAGAACCAGAAATGTTCTTCCAACATATCAGCGGAGGAGGAAGAGGATAGACAATCAACATAACAGGACAGTCACTCAGCATCAGCATAGGCAGTCTTGAAGGGATGTGATATTTCAAAAAAAAATATTCGGTTACATCAGCTTCAGGTGCTTGGTAGCTGTGGGTGATCCAAAACGGATTCATCTTGATGAAGGTCAGTCGATCAACTGATTCGGTGGACAGGCGCACCCTGTGATCGGTAACAAAGCCACCAGTAGCACTGAAGGTGCGTTCCGAAAGAACGCTGGATGCAGGACAGGCCAGTAGCTCAATTGCATACTGTGCAAGCTCTGGCCAGTGATCCATCCTCAAGACCCAGTAAGCCAGAGGATTTTCGGTGAGAAAGGTGTCCAAGTCTGACCTTGCCCCTAGGTATTCCTGCACCATGTAAATCAGATGCTGCCTATCGTTGCTGGAACTGATCATACCTTGGGGCTGCGGACTAAAAAATTGTCTGAAAGCATCGGTCAGACGGCCACCTTCTCCACCGCTCCTTCTGACTGATGCCTCAGCAACACGTTGTCCAGGACCAGGAATTTGTAACCTCCCAGTCTCTGGGAACGCCTTGCACAGACCTTTCTGCAAGGCCTCCCGGAGATGTCTCATCCTCTGCTCCCTCTGCGATGGCAAGATAAGGTCGGCAACCTTACCCTTGTACCGTGGATCAAGGAGAGTGGCCAGCCAGTAATGGTCCCTCTCCTTGTTCCGAAGAATACGAGGATCCTTCCGCAGGCTTTGCAGGATCAGGGAGGCCATGCAGCGTAGGTTAGCTGAGGCATTCGGTCCGGAGTCCTCTGGGTCACTAAGGGCAACATGATCCGCAGCTACCTCCTCCCAGCCACGTACAAGTCCACGTGTTTCTTGGGACTGTAAATCATCCCTACAAGACTGCTGCTGCTGCTGATGCTGAGTGCCAGCCTCCACCTCCATGCTGACACAATCATCCTCCTCCTCCTCATCCTCTTCCTGTGTGATGGGTGGCACAGCAGGAACACTGTCTGGATAAAGGGGGCCTTGAGAGGCAAGGAAGTCCTCCTCTTCCTGCCTCTGTTCTGCCTCAAGTGCCCTGTCCATTATTCCATGCAGCGTATGCTCCAAGAGGTGGACAAAAGGTACAGTGTCACTGATGCATGCACTGTCACTGCTCACCATCCTTGTGGCCTCCTCAAACGGTGACAGGACAGTGCATGCATCCCTGATCATGCCCCACTGGCGTGGTGAGAAAAAACCGAGCTCCCCTGACCCTGTCCTGGTGCCGTAGTCACACAGGTACTCATTGATGGCCCTCTGCTGCGTGTGCAGCCGCTGCAGCATGGCCAACGTTGAGTTCCACCCGGTGGGCATGTCACATATAAGGCGGTTCTTGGGCAGGTTCAACTCCTTTTGGAGCTCAGCCAGCCGAGCACAGGCATTAAATGATCGGCGAAAATGCACACAGACTTTCCTGGCCTGCTTCAGTACATCCTGTAAGCCGGGAGGACCTGCCCAAGAACTGCTGCACCACCAGGTTAAGGATGTGAGCTACATAGGGCACATGGGTCAGTTGTCCCTGTCGGAGGGCGGAGAGGAGGTTGGTGCCATTGTCACAAACCACCATTCCTGGCTTAAGCTGGCGTGGCGTCAACCACCTCTCGGCCTGCCCCTGCAGAGCTGACAAAACATCCGCCCCAGTGTGGCTCCTGTCCCCCAAACAAACCAGCACAAGCACGGCATGGCATCGTTTTGCCTGCGTACTTGCGTAGCCCCTGGAACGCCTACGGAGCACCGCTGGTTCTGAGGACAGAGCACTGGAAGAGGCCATGGAGGAAGAAGAAGAGGAGGGGGTGGAGGAGAGAGGTGTGTCACAACCAATAGTAGCATTTTGGAGGCGTGGTGGCGGAACAACCTCCAACACTACTGCACCTTGTCCTGCATCCTTCCCAGCTGCCAGAAGAGTGACCCAATGGGCCGTGAAAGACAGGTAACATCCCTGTCCATGCCTGCTGGACCATGAGTCAGCGGTAATATGCACCTTACCGCTGACTGCCCTGTCCAGCGAGGCAAGGACATTGCCTTCCACATGCCGGTAGAGAGCCGGAATCGCCTTCCGTGAGAAAAAGTGGCGTTTGGGGACCTGCCACTGAGGAACCGCACATTGTACAAACTCACGGAAGGGGGCAGAGTCTACCAACTGAAGAGGCAGCAGTTGAAGTGCTAGCAATTTAGCCAAGCTAGCATTCAACCGCTGGGCATGTGGAGGGCTGGGAGTGAACTTCTTTCGCCGGTCCAGCAGCTGGGGCAGGGACATTTGCCTGCTATAATCGGACGTGGGTGTACTGCTAGCAGAGTGCCCGGAAGCACTTGGCTGTGACGCACCTAATTCTACACCTTCATTCTTCTCAGAGCAGGTTTCAGAGAGGACTGAAGGTCTAGTGGGGTTGGAGATGCCAGCTGTTGAGGATCAAGGAGAGGTCCGCTTTGTTCTTTGGTGTGGGTCTTTGAGGTACGCTTGCCAACGAGCTGCATGGCAGGTCAACATATGTCTGGTCAAGCATGTGGTGCCCAAGCGGCTGATGTTTTGGCCACGTGAGATACGCTTGAGACATATGTTGCAAATAGCAGCGATGCGATCTGATGCACTCGTCTCAAAAAAGGCCCACACCAAAGAACTTTTAGAATAACGTGCAGAGGCAGCGCCCTGCACAGGCAGAGCTCTGTGGTGTGATTCAGTCAGTGTGCTGCCCCTAAGCTGGCCCCCGGAGGGCATTCTGCCTCGTTGGACATGTGCCTCCTCCTCCTCTCTCCTACCAGGCACCCACGTGGAGTCAGTGCCCTCATCATCCCCTCCCTCTTCATCGCTGTAGCAAACCTGGCAGTATGCTGCAGCTTGTGGAACATGACTGCCAGATTGCTGTCCTTCTTGAGCATCCCCTCTCTCTGCATTCACGCTACTGCCTTCCTCTAGCTGAGTGTCATCATCAGAGGCTACAAAAAACACTGGGCATCCTCCTGGAGCATGTACCCAACACTGTGCTCAAAGAGTTCAGGAGACTCCTCAGGAGGACGTGGTGGGTCTAGGGAAGGAGTCACTGATGATGACATTGAGAGGAGGGAAGAAGATGCGTTGGCAGCTGCTTTGCTAGTACCCTGAGACTGGGTGAGAGAGGATGAGGAGGATATAGAGGGCTTGGTCATCCACTCTACCAAGTCGTTGGCATGTTGCGGTTCAACATGTCCAGCTGCCGAAAAGAAGGACAAGCGTGTCCCATGGCCACGTGCTGATGACAATGCACCGCGTCCACGACCAGCACTGTTGTCTCTAGACACAGAGCCTGCTTGCCCTCTTTTATCGGCTTGCGCCTGTCTGCCTCTCCTTGCTGGCCTTCCAGACATGGTAATGGCCTGAAGGGAGTTGGGTAAAACAGCAGTTGGGTAGTGTATATTGTGCTGGAGGCACACAACACCCACTAACTCCTGCAGATGCCTTTATTTATAGAACACCAGAGATAAAGGGGTATATACAGATGTATACTGTGCTGTGCTGGAGGCACACACAACTTCCAATAACTCCTGCAGATGGCAAGTGGGCTCAAATAGAGAACAGCTATGTAGGTGGATATAGCGGTGTGTACTGGGTACAGAGCACGCAGACAGCACGCACAAGCTCCTAACACTACTGACTGCAAGCTCTATTATAAAAGATAGATCACTAGCTATATAGGTGAGGTGAATATAGCGGTGTATACTGCGGTCAGGGCAAGCAGACAACAACCACTACAGAAGAGCAAGATCGAAAATCGTCCGATAACGATCGGTGTGTACTGTGTTGAAGGTACACAGAACACCCACTAACTGCTTCAGACGCCAACACACTACACAAGGCCGCCGCGCTGGCCGCCTTATATAGTGTGGGGCATGTACTACACAGCCTGAGCTATGATTGGCCACAGGCATCCTGCCTGTGGCCAATTATGGCTCTCCTCGCTGCTGGCGCTGTGATTGGCCAAGCATGCGGGGGTCGCAGTGCATGCTTGGCCAATCATGAGCCAGCAATGCACTGCGATGATGCAGTGCATTGTGGGCCGTGAGCGCCACACGAATTTGGCGCGAACGGCCCATAACGTTCGGAATTCGCCTAACGGGCGAACAGACGATGTTCGAGTCGAACGTATGTTCGACTCGAACACGAAGCTCATCCCTAGTGGGCACTGTGTAGGACCGAAGTCCATTTTGCAGAAACCGGAAATCGGCTTTATTCTTTTTGCCTCATACTGTCAGCATGAGAAAAAAAAAAAAAAAAAAAAAAAAAAAAAAGAAGCAGCTGATTAACGGCTTCTGTTTACATCATGTGATCAGCCATCATTGGCTGACAGCTGATCACGTGGTATGGGACCGGGATCGGCTCTTTACTCCGATCTGTGATCACCCGGGTGCCAAGGACTTGGTGATCACAGAGTGTGCCGTGTTAGTATGGGAGGACGTCTATGTACGCCCTCCCATCAATGTAAGCCCAGGCTGTAGCGGTCCTTCGGCTATATAGTGAGGGCACCACATAGTTAGCGGCTCCTCTCACACTGCTTGTTTTTTTCCCCCCCATATCGCTTCCCACTATTCCAATACGATTTCCAGTGCGACTTTAGAAGTTCTCAATCCGGGGGGAGGGGGGTTCCCAGAATTGCATGGCAAGGGGAGTCACATTATATTCTGACTTCAGTGCGATTTCAGCCCCATAGACATTTCTATGTTATCTCACAGAAATCGCATCAGCATAGATAAGAAGCATTCCTATGTGAGACTTTAATTTTTATTCTTTAACCCTCTCCTCCCTGCTCATCCTTGCTACCTAATGAAGGCAATACTCAGAGCAAATTTCTGCAACCAGGGGATGACAGGGGATGGGAATCCCCCCTGCTGAGCCATTGTACCCCCCCTCCCCCCCAGACATGGGGGTTTATTAGTAATAATAATAATAATAATAATAAATAATAATAAGTAATTCATAATTATATGTAACATTTTTATATTTATTGCACTTTCAATTACATATGTAAACTTTATAGGGCTCTCAAACTGGCGGCCCTCCAGCTGTTGCAGAACTACAATTCCCATGAGGCATTGCAAGGCTGACAGTTACAAGCATGACTCTCACAGGCAGAGGCATGATGGGACTTGTAGTTCTGCAACAGCTGGAGGGCCACCAGTTTGAGACCCCTGCTGGACAAGCACATGAACTTTAATGGCCTCCCAATCTTGGTCCGTAGGGTTCAATAATGAGTTGGCCCACCCTTTGCAGTTATAACAGCTTCAACTCTTCTGGGAAGGCCGTCCACAAGGTTTAGGAGTGTGTCTATGGGAATGTTTGACCATTCTTCCAGAAGAGCATTTGTGAGGTCAGACACGGATGTTGGACAAGAAGTCCTGACTCGCAGCCTCTGCTCCAGTTCATCCCAAAGTTGTTCTATCAGGTGCAGGCCAGTCAGGTTCCTTCACCCCAAACTAGCTCATCCATGTCTTTATGGACCTTGCTTTGTGCACTGGTGCTCCGTCATGTTGGAACAGAAAGGGACCATCATCAAAATGTTCCCACAAAATTGTCCAAAACGTGTTGGTATGCCGACGCCTCCAGGCTGCATTCACGCATGAGACTTTTCCCCTCATAAAACGCTCGTAAAACGCCCAACAAGCAAAATCCCATTCATTTCAATGGCACCTGTTCACATATATACCATTGTATCAGCTGGCATAACTCCGGTATTTTTTACCAACGGCGGGCAGTCTGCTTTGCAATAAAAGTGGTCTCCAATGCGGATTTGCTTTAATCAGAGACGGAAGAGGTGCTCCCCTCCTGCCGCTTACCGAATCCGCTGGTAGTGGTGGAAATGATCCAGTCCTGTGGCCTGACGGGCAGGAAGTTGAGTGAGGGAATGATGGCCCCCGCCCAATTCTATGCCATTGGATGACGGGAGCGATGTCAAACATCACTTCCACCCAACAACTTTAAAAAAAAAGGGCCAATTTTTCTTTTTATTGAAAAGAAAACACTTACACATAGCACCCATACGCGTTTCGACCCTTCTAATTGTGGTCTTCTTCAGGGTGAATTTTATTCTATATAGAAAGAAAAGGAATATCTTAAATTTTAATAATCATTTGATTTGCTTACCCGTAATATATAAATCACACAAAAGATGTATATTTACCAAGCAAGATGATGGAAGAGAAAGAAACATGTTCTATAGCCAGAGATTTCTTTTAAAAACGAATTTCAGCAATCCCAGACATGTCCCAGACATGTCTTTTTTTTTTTTAATTGCTTTTAAGTGTACATTAACCACTTCATATCCCGCGTATAGTCAAATGACATCCACGGATGGGATCTCCCATCCTGGGCGGGCAGTATACGATGTCCTCAACTTCTCACTGGCATAGGGGGCGCGCGCGTACCCACCGCGTTGCTGAGAAACCAACGCGCGTGCCCGGCAGCCACGATGTCCGCCGGGCACCCTCGATCGCGCCTGACAGAGCAGGAACGTGGATCTGTGTGTGTAAAAACACAGATCCACGTTCTGTCAAGGGAGAGAGGACAGATTGTGCATTCCTAGTATATAGGAACATCATCAGTCAGTCCCATCCCCAACAGTTAGAACACACAGTGAGGGAACACAGTTAACCCCGTGATCGCCCCGTAGTGTTAATCCCTTCCCTGCCAGTATCATTTCTACAGTAATCAGTGGCTATTTATAGCTCTGATCGCTTTATAAATGTCAATGATTTCAAAAGTGTCCGATCTGTTTGTCGCAATCCCAAAAAATAAAAATAAAAAAAATTTGCAGATCGCCGCCATTACTAGTAAAAAAAAAAATGCCTTAAATCAATAACCTATTCTGTAGACGCTATAACTTTTGCACAAACCAATCAATAAACGCTTATTGCGTTTTTTTTTTCTTCACCAAAAATATGTAGAAAAATATATATCGGCCTAAACTGAGGGGAAAAAAAAAAAAACGGAGTTAGACTTACCGGTAAATCTTTTTCTAGGAGTCTTCGAGGACAGCCTCTGAGATATAGGGCTCCTCCCTCCGGGACAGGAAACACGTCAACCCAATCAAATAAAAGGGTGGTCCTCCAGGCCCTCCTCAGTTTTACTCCAAGAACCGCCGGAAGGCTCTGAAACACATAACACACTAACAACCACGCTAGTACACATCCTCACCACTAGTCCAACTTAAACAACTTTGGGTGGGAAACCAGGCTGTCCTGGAAGACTCCTAGAAAAAAAAAAAAAAGTTACCGGTAAGTCTAACTCCGGTTTTCTCATATTTTCTTCCAGGACAGCCTCTGAGATGATAAGCAAGGAGCTCACCTTGTTAGGACGGGACCACTGCCTGAAGGACCTTTCATCCAAAAGTCTGTTCCTTATCAGACAATAAATTCAGACGGTAATGTCTTGCAAAAGTAGAGTAGCTGGACCAAGTTGCTGCCTTGCAGATCTCCTCCGGAGGGGCTCCAGCCCTCTCTGCTCATGAATCATAGGCTTTCACCATCGCCATTCTTATCCACCTGGCGATAGACGATTTGGATGCCTTGCAGCCCTTGCGGGCGCCCAAAAAATTAACAAAAAGTGAATCTGACTTCCTGAAGTCCCTAGTGGTGTCCATAAAAACTAAAAGGCTTCTTCTGACATCTAACAAACTCAAAGATCCCACCTCATCCCTGTCTGAGGTTGAAAAAAACGTTGGCAAAATAATGATCTGTGTCCTATGAAAAGTAGACACAACCTTAGGGAGAAAACTAGGGTCAGTCTTAACCCTGTCCTCTAAAATTAACAAAAATGGCTCCCTGATCGAGAGCGCTTGCAGATCACTCACCCTTCTGGCTGAGGTGATCGCTATCAAAAAAACTGTCTTCAGTGCTATACATTTAAGGGATGCCTTCTCTAAGGGTTCAAAGGGATCTCTGGTCAAAGACCTAAGGACCAAGGACAAATCCCAGGTAGGACAGGTCTTCATCTTCACCGGCCTGGATCTAGCCAGAGCTTTGAAGAAGTTCTTGACAAAAGGATTCTGCTGGAGAGAGGACTGAAGGAGAACACTTAAGGTGGCCACCTGTACCTTTAGGGTGCTGATAGAAAGGCCCAGCTCTACCCCCGCCTGCAGAAAATCTAAGACTGCCGGGACGTCTAACTCCCTGTTCTCGCAACCAGGAGTTAAACCTTTTCCCTATCTTGGCGTAAATCGCTCTAGTTACCGGCTTACGGCATTCCAACAAGGTTTTGACCACTCTCTCTGAGAAACCCTGCGATCTTAAGAGCTGTTCCTCAGATACCAGGCCGCAAGCTTGAGTCTCTCTATCTGAGGATGTAGAATGGGCCCCTGGGAAACCAAATCCTCCCTGACAGGAAGTAACAGCGGAGGGTGAACGGCCAACATCTTCAGACTGGCAAACCAGGGTCTCCTTGGCCAAAAAGGAGCCACTAGGATGAGGTCCGTAGCTTCCGTAAGGAACTTCTGCAGAACCTCTGCCACCATCCTTACAGGAGGGAAGGCATAACACAGACCGAATTGCCATGGATTGGCAAAGGAGTCTATCCCCCTGGCCTGATCCTACGGGTGAATGGAAAAAAACTGTCACCTGTTTTCTGCTGCAAATAGATCCATTTCTGGCCATCCCCAGCATGACACAATCTCCTCGAACACCTCCCTGTTGGGGGACCACTCGTCCTGGCCTACTTTCTGCCGACTGAGAAAATCGGCCAGCGAATTCTGAGCGCCCTTCAGATGAAATCGCTGATATCGAGGACAAGTTCCTCTCGGCCCAACAGAAAATTCTGTCTGCAATAGCCTGCAGGGCGGGGCTTCTGGTTCCCCCCTGCTTGTTCAGATAAGCTACTGCTGCCACATTGTCTGACCGAACCTGCAGATCCCGGCCCTGTATCTGGGACTGGAAGGCTTCTATTGCTTTCAAAATCACCAGAAGCTCCTTCTGGTTTGAGGAACGACCTGCCTCTACTTTTGACCAGGTCCCCTGGGCTAAGACGCCCTCTAGGTGGGCACCCCAACCAAATGCACTGGCATCGGTCGTGCCCACCACCGCGGCCTGTCGGGACCAGGGAAGACCCTTGTCCAGGTTGACCTGGGCCCGCCACCACCACAGAGACCTCCTGACGGTGGAGGATAGGGGCATAACCTGATCCAGGCTCTGCTCCTTGCCATCCCAATAACGGAGCATAAGGCTCTGCAACGGGCGCTGATGATGCCTTGCCCAGGCCACCTCTGGAAAACATGATGTCATCAGCCCCAGGACTCTCATAACCTCTCTGATCTGGGCTTCCCGACCTGATTGAAGCTGGGCTACCACCTGCTCTAACTTCCTGATCTTCTCCGCCAGAAGAAACTCCCTCATCTCCACCGAAGAGATCCTGATACAGGACCTCCTATGAGGGGGTCAACTGGGATTTTTCCTGGTTGATCAGCCACCCCAGTGAACGCAGGAAAACCAATGCCTCCTGCACGTCTTTCTCCAGCTGTTGGACCGACTGGGCTATAAATAGTAGATCGTCCAAATATGGAATCACTGTTATAGCCCTGAGCCTTAACGGGGCCAGCGTCTCTGCCAGTACCTTCGTAAAGATCCTTGGTGAGGCTGAGAGCCCGAAAGGAAGAGCTCGGAACTGGAGGTGTACCACTCCTGTGCTCGTCTAGACTGCTAACCTGAGAAACCTCTGGGACTCCAGATGAATCGGGATGTGTAAATATGCATCCCTGAGGTCCATCGTGGCCATGTGACAACCCCAAAACAGAAACTTGGTTACCGAAAAGATTGACTCCATCCGGAACCGTTTGTATTTTATGAACCTGTTCAAGGGGTGGAGATTCAAGATCAACCTGAATTTCCCCGAAGGCTTCTTTACCACAAAGATGTGGGAGTAAACCCCCAAGCTTCGTTCCTCCAAGGGTACCTGTACCGGTACCTCTTGATCTACCAGGTCTCCCAAAAGAAGACCCAGAGCCTTCGCCTTCTCTTGGTCCCTTGGTAACCTGGTTACCTGAAAATTCGGGAGGGGAACTGAACCAAACTCCAACCTGTAGCCGTTCCTTATTACATCTCGTATGAACGGACTTTCGGTTGAAGCGACCCATTGTGGGATTCCTCCTCTGCCCCTCCCCTTGTGACCCGACCAATGTTTTTTGGGGCGAACCTCCTTTTCCTGCAGGTTCTGCTGCCTAGAGCCTCGAAAAAAATGCTTTCCTTCAGCCTTCCTTTTCTTCTCTGGGAAAGCTTTCTTCTTATCCTGCGTACACTCTAAAGCCTCTTGCAGGCCAGGCCCGAACAAGTGGTCCCCTGAAAAAGGTAATCCGCACAGCCTTAATTTCGAAGCTGCGTCCCCCATCCAGGTCTTAAACCATACGGCCCTTCTGGCTGCATTCACTAACGCAGCAGATCTAGCGGCTAATTTGACTGACTCCGCGGAGGCATAGGCCAAAAACCCCACTGCCTTGAACAGTAACGGGAAGGACTTCAACAGTTGTTGCCTGGAAGTGCCCGCTGAAATCTGCGTCTGCAACCGTGTAAGCCAACACTCTAAATTCCTGGCCACACAGGTGGCTGCTAGGGCTGGTTTAAGCCCAATCGAAGAGGCATCCCAAGCCCTCTTAAGCAGTATGTCTCCCCTTTTGTCCATGGGGTCCCTGAGTGAATCCATATTATCAAAAGGCCAAATCCGTCTTTTTAAAGACTTTAGCCAAGGGGGCATCAAGCTTGGGGACCTTGTTCCAGGGATGCCCTGCATCTGTCTCAAAAGGGAACCTCCGTTTAAGGCTGCCTGAAAAAAACTGCCTCTTTTCCGGCTGCTTCCACTCCAGCAGAATCGCCTCAAACAGCGATTTATGAACGGGGGAATACCCTGTCTTTCAGTGCACTTGACCCCTGATACATCAAGTCGTGCTTTGAAAGCTGGACCTGTACTTCCCTGATTTCCAGCATCTCATATCGCTTTAAGAAGGTCACCCACATCGTCCAAAGATAATTTGTATCTGGACGACCTAGAGGACTCTTCCTCCCCCTCTGACTCAGAAGTAGACTCTGTTCGAGAGGAGGCTAGTGACCTTGATACCCTCTCCTTATCCACCTCTTCCTCCTGACTTGGCTCAGACAAGGAAGGCATGCTCATGGCCCTGGGTAAGGAGACAGAAGGACCCTGCATCCTATCCATCATACTCTTAAACGACTGGAAAGTGGATGCAATCTCATCCTTTAGGGATGTCAAGACTTTGTGACAAGCTGCCGAGTCCTCCTTCACAAGGCTACTGACACAGTCCGGGCAAGGCGGCTTCTCCCAACCGGTGCCTAACTTAGCCCCACACACGGCACATTTCCTTCTGGGCAAAGGTTTTTGGGCTCTGTCCTGTTTGACCTAAAAGAAAAACAGGGTTCCATTAGAATACCACCCCTGACCCACACCACTGTGCTTCTAGGGTCTGCCTAGGAAGTGCCCCCCTCACCAGCAGGTTCCCCACCCCGGGAGGGTACTACGGTCAAAGTGACCCCTCAACCCCCCAGTGTAAATCCTGGTCTGCCCTCACCAAGCTTACCTGGGAGGTGCTGGAACCTGCCGAACCGGAGTCCACCTGCACCACTGTGCCCTCCATGGTTCCTGTGTTCACTCAGTCTCCCTGAGCCTTTACACCGCTGCGCCCAGAGGAGTGGAACAGGTCCCGCGGCGCCCCCTGATGACGTGATTCCGGCGGAAGTGCGTCTCTCTCACTTCCGAACACTGGAACGCAAAAACTCCGCCCACTCACGCCGTTCGTTCCTTAAGACCACACCGCTCCATGCAGTACCCGAACGCCAGCCAGTGGATCCGAACGTCTCTCGCGCGCCATCCGACCGGCCAGGTACGAGCGGTTAGCGAGATAGTGGGGAGATTGCCTCACATCGGGGTCCCGTTCTCTCCGAATGTTTCATGGCAGCGGGGACTGATAGCTACCCTCTCCTCCCTCCGATCGGACCGAGGGGTGCTATGGGCAAGGTCCACCAGGTGCTCCCCCAGGACACCCCCTGAGAAAAGGAGCTCCACTACTAGTTCCCGACATGCTCCTTCCCATCGGGCAGGAAACACAAAAACTGAGGAGTGCATGGAGGACCCCCCTTTTTATCTGATTGGGTTGACGTGTTTCCTGTCCCGGAGCGAGGAGCCCTATATCTCAGAGGCTGTCCTGGAAGACGATATGAGAAAAACTTTTTTTTTTTTTTTTAATTGTGATATTTATTATAGCAAAAAGTAAAATTAAGAAAAAAAAAAATGTATTTCAAATTGTCGCTAAAAAAAAAAAAAAAAAAAAAAAGAAGAAGGACATACATTTTGTTTGGGTACAACGTCACACGAAGCAATTGTCAGTTAAAGTGACGCAGTGCTGTATCACAAAAAACGGGAAAGGGATGTTTATATTATTCCTTGTAATTGGAATAAAAGCGATCTTAATTTTTATTTTTTAAAAAGGGACAGTATAAAAATAAAAAGTAAAAAAAAATTCTTATTTATTTAACTTTTTATTTTTATACTGTTCCTTTAAAAATAAATAAAAAAATCGTATTTATTTTAAGCACCCTGTCCCTCCGTGCTCGCAAACACATATGTAAACAGTATTCAAACCACACATTTGAGGCATCGCCACGATCATTAGACCCAGAGCAATCATTCTAGCCTTAAACCTCCTCTAAAGCCTCGCACACACAATGCGATTGTTGGCCATCCGAGCGTCTGATTTTTGTAAAAGAGGAGTGTGCCAGGATTTTGTCTTATTAAAAAAAATAAAAAAAAAAATAAATGTATTTTTTCCTCCCAAGAAGTTGCAGTTATAAGACCGCTGTGCAAATACGATGTGACAAAGTATTGCAACGACCACCATTTTATTCTGTAGGGTATCTGAAAATAAAATAATATTAAAATGTATTTATTTATAATTATATATATATATATATATATATATATATATATACACACACACATACACACACATGTCCTTAAAGCGGAGTTCCGTTTAAAAAAATAAATAAATAAAAAGATAGCAGCTACAAGTAGTGCAGCTTCTGACTTTTAATAATTGGACACTTACCTGTCCCAGGGTCCAGCGATGCCCCGCTCGTCTCCCCCTCCACTCAGCAGCGTTGGCATTGTGACTGTGGGCGCCCGGCTGTGACTACACAGCCGGGCTTCCACTACGCATGCGCAAGCCGCGCTGCGCGTGCCGTGTCTGGCCACGCAATCACCTGCGACCTGTCACGTGTCCCAGATGATCGCCTAGAGAGGGAGAGGGGAGAGCTGATCTCCCTTCCTGTGCTGAGGGAAGTGATGTCAGGAGCCCAAGGAGGCAGATTTCGAGGGACCACATAGTAATAGGCATAAAAAGGTAAGTAAAAAAAAAAATAGAAAAAATCTTCCCTTTTTTTCATGCACATACATTTTTTTTTTTTTTTTTAGGGTGGAACTCCCTAAACCGAACACTTCATATTCTTGATATGTGTCTGCTGTACCATGTACTTGTATGAGAACGTCTCCTGTTCGTTTTGTATTGCTTCCCTTATGTGAAATCCCCGGTGTTCCTGCCAGTCCCTCTGCTTTCCTATTATAATCTGACCACACTAAGCTGGAGAACACACCCTGGTCAGTTCTCTTGCTATGCTGGGAACTCAGCCTGCTCTCCTCCAATGCTCAGAATTCACTGACACCACCCCCACAGCCTTTCACTGGGAATACCAGTGTTCTGCCGTTTCTCCTCCCCCACCACTCTGGTCTCAGCTGCATTAGGAGCTTAGAAGGAATGTGATCACTTATGAAAAAAAAAAAAAAAAAAATGGTGGAAAAGTGTATTTATAATGTTTTACCTTTTTTACCTTTCATTTCTATTTTAAACAGGATGGATTGTTTTACAAGGAGAGGGTTCACATATTCTCTAAGTTACATTTTTTTTTTGCAAGTCGAGAAAAATCCAAGTTGATCCTGACATTAAATCCAGGGTCCTTGCAGCTTCCTCTACTATTTATTTTTCCTGTAAACGCTACAACTCCTTCCCTCTATGTAATGCGGATGAAGGGAGGAGGAGGTGATTGTAGTCCAAATTGAGGCAGAACTCCGGGGTGGCAATGCTGCTCCTGAACAGACACAGCAAAGGGAGTGCCATCAACCACTTGGGTGGTGACCATCAAGCCCGCAATGTACTGCAGGGGAGCAGAAGTTGTAGGCGGTGTACGGCACTGCCTACTTTAGAGCGCCCCTTCACCCCCCGCATCCACTGTGATTGTGCACAGCCTGTCAGAAGGTCCCAGCCAATGATTCACAGCCAGGACCTGCTGATCTGCTGTGCCCAATCACAGCCCAGAGCTCTGTGTTGGTAAACAACACAGATTCCAGAATGTAGGTTTGATGAGGAACAACAAAACTCAACATTCCCTTCCACCCAAAGCAGCTGACGAGATAAGAATAATCCCAATGGAAAGGTTACATGGAAACCTTTAACCACCGATGGGGCTTGTAGACCAATCTGGAAGATGGCGTTCCATAGAAGCCTCCTCCAAGCCACCCCACAGAATCCAATCTACCCCCACACAGCTGAAGGGCTTGGTACTCCAGATCAGTGGAGCTGAGATTTTAAATGAAGGGATGGAAAACATGGACTGCCATAGAGTCCACAATGTAGGTTTGGTGAGGAACAACAAAGAACAAGACAAGAACAATCCCAATGGAAAGGTTACATAGAAAACATGAACCATTGATGGGGCCTGTAGACCAATCTGAAAGATGGTGTTCCATAGAAGCCTCCTCCTATCCACAAGATCCAATCTACCCCAACACAGCTGAATGGCTTGGGGCTAGAGATCAGGGCAGCTGATGTTTTACCTGGAAACCATGCACTGACCTAGAGTCCTGATGGTAGGTTTGGTAAGGCACAAGACTCAACTTGCCCTTCCATCTAAAGCATCTGCTGAGACAAGAATAATCCCAATGGAAAGGTTACATGGAAACCATGAACCATAGATGGGGCTTGTAGACCAGTCTGGAAGATGGCGTTCCATAGAAGCCTCCCCCAATCCACCCCACATAATCCAATCTACCCCCACACATCTAAATAGCTTGGTGCTAGAGATCAGCACAGCAGATATTTTATCTGGAAACCATGCACTGACCTAGAGTCCTGATGGTAGGTTTGGTAGGGAACAAGACTCAACACGCCTTTCCATCTAAAGCAGCTGCTGAGACAAGAATAATCCCAATGGAAGGGTTACATGGAAAACATGACCCATTGATGGGGTTTGTAGACCTTACAGATGGTGTTCCATAGAAGCCTCCTCCAATCCACCCCACAGAATCCAATCTACCCCAACACAGCTGAGTGGCTTGGTGCTAGAGATGAGTGCAGCTGAGCTTTTACCTGGAGGGTGGGAAAACATGGACTGCCATAACCTCCTGAAGGTGAGGAACAACAAGACTCAGCATGCCCTTCCAGTCAAAGCAGCTGATGACTGTAGAACTCTTTAAAGGTGACGTTGTTGTCTATAGACCGGAGGGTGAGGTTCTGGTTCCTATTTATCACAGAAATGTACATTCATGAAAAGAACTGGTTGACCTGCATTCCCGGGGCTCAGTGCTAATAACTGCAGCTGACTTCACGGGATTAGTGGTCAGAGCACGGCGAGGAAGAGGCACCTATGTACCTGCCGAGCGTGTCCTGGACCTTCCTTCTTCTGGGTGAGTGGTCCTGGACCTCCCTTACTAGGCAATGCCATGTAGAAGTGTCAGGGGGTGACTAGATGTCAGTGATGGGCTGAGAGCGATGGATGAGGGTAGAGCTAGGTGGACCGTCTATGGGTACCACACATGGGCAACGACCATTGGAAGACTTCTTCTTTATCTCATTCACCTCTCACAACCCCTCTGGACCCCAGCAAGTTTTACATTTCTGCTATGGGTCTGATTATTCAGGAATCACTTTGTCATTGCTTTTTATTACATACAAAAACAAAAATGTAATATATTGCAGATTATCAATCCTTAAATGTGGAGACTGCATTTATTTTCTTTTTTTAGGCTTGTTCTCTTTATTTCATCCGGCGATCCTGCCATTAACACACGTCCTTTCCCAAAGTGTCAACTCTCGATTGTTACACTGAGTTTATCATGTTTTCATCATTATTATTATTATTTGAATGACTGCATTGAAGTTACTCTGTATTGCAAATATCTATAGGAGGGATTTCCACCATCCCTGCTAAGTTTCTTTTTATTTTTAATTTTATTTTATTTTTTTTATGTTTATATGTGTAGTTGCATACCACAAAAATGGGCATTGTGATGATATTGAAGTTTTATTGAGAATACCATAAAGTAGAGAGTTCCATCATTATTGGTTAGTAAGGTGGCGCAGCACTATATTTATTTTATTATTGATTTTATTATTAATATACTTCTTCTTTTTTTTTTTTTTTTTTTTTTTTTTTTTGTGGGAATAATATATGCTTGGCAGCATGCCTTTCACTCACTTTTTTTATTTTTTATTTATTTTTTTATTATTTTACCTCCAGCAGTTTATTGTAAATAGTAGAGTAGTGGTTACCTATATGCTCTGGATTGTTAATTTGGCACTGACACTTTTGCTGGACAACATGGTCCGTTGACGTAAATCGAAAAATAAGACTAGCAGGATCACCAGGTGAAAATAAAGAGGGGAAGTAAACAAAAAGCACATCCAATACAGTGTGTATGTATATATGTGTGTGTGTGTGTGTATGTATGTGTGTATATTTATTATTATTATTATTATTATTATTATTATTATTATTATTATTTTTTTTTTTTTTAATCTGTAGACATAAAGGGTGTTTTTTTTTTTTTTTTTTTTTTTTTTTTTTTTTTTTGGGGGTGGGGGGGTTGTAAATAAAAAGTAAAGAGTTGTGTTAGTGTAGTCGAAAACAAAACAATTGTATTTCTTACTTTTCCAGTTTTTTAAAATGACGTTTCTGATAGAAATCGAGGCAAATAATAAAAGGGTGCGCCCCCGTGTTGTGTTTTTTTTTTTTTTTTTTTTTTTTTTTCCTTTATATGCAACACTGACAAAAACAAAACAGACAAAATAAATGTAATAATAAAAAAAAATAAAAAAAATAAAATAAAATAAAAAGTTAATGTTTAATTAAGGCTGATTAGACTTAACTGAGTGTCAATAAGGATTAAAGAGCAGAATTAACTACATCAAAATGACATTTGTAAAGGGTTGCGATGACAGCTGTCAGTCATTTGCTGCAGTTTCCTTTGCTTTGAAAAAAAAAAAAAAAAAATTCTCCTAGCTTTATGGATTGCTTTTTAAAAACTGAAAAACGCAATAAATTTCATTTAAAAAAAACAAAAAAACAAAAGTAGAGTAGTGCTTATGACCCCATTTGACACACTTTTAGCCCAGAAAATAAACATTTTTAATTTGACAGATTCATCCCTCCTAAAGGGGGTTCAGGTTTGGCATCCAAATGTCGTTTGAAGTTCACAGAACATCTGCCAGCTTGAACCAAACCCAGGACTGTTTTGGCTCATCAGTACTCTCATTTTGGTCCCCCCCCCCCCTTTTATTTTTTATTTTTTTTTTTGCTTTTCAAAATCTAGAAAAATGAATGTGATCTAGTTTTGTAAGTGTTTAAAATTATACAATTTTGTAGATCATTTGCAAATATTTTGTTTTTTTCTTTTATATCAGGAACACTTGGGATTGTCACAGCTGATACAGGTAAGGGTGACAAAGAATTGTTCTGTTATCTCAAGCAGCCCATTTCTAGATATTTCAGCAAAAACAGGTTTTTCTATTCATCAAAAATGGACAACGGTGACCAATTAATGAAATACACAAAGTGTGTGTGTGTGTGTGTAAAAATAAATAAATAAATATATATATTATACACACACACACACACACACACACACACACACACACACACACACACACACACACACACACACTTTGTAAAAAAAAAAAAAAGTGTGTGTGTGTGTATGTATGTATGTATGTATGTATGTGTGTATATATATATATATATATATATATATATATATATATATATATATATAATTAATTATACACACACACTTTTTTTTTTTTTTTTTTACAAAGTGTGTGTATATCTCTATCTCTCTAAAAAAAAAAATATATATATATTTTTTTTTTCTGAAAGCCAAGACCCTGTAGAATAAAAAGATTTGTCACGATTTTCACAGCCTTTTAACAAAATCTTATTTTAGTAAAAAACAAAATGCATTTTAACCACTTCAGCTCCAGAAGATTTATCCCCCCCCCCCTCCCCCACAAGACCAGGCCATTTTTTGTTATACGGCACTGCGTTACTTTAACTGACAATTACGCAGCTGTATGGTGTTGTACCAAAATATAATTTTGTCTGTTTTTGTTTTTTCACATCATCGGTTTTTATTTTTTGCCGCTATAAACAAAGAAAAACAAAAAAAAAAAAAATTATATAACACGTTCTTCATCAATTTAGGCCAATATGTATTCTGCTACATTTTTGGTTTATAAAAAAAAAAAAATAAAATCCCAATAAGCGTGTATTTATTGGTTTGTACAAAAGTTTATAACGTCTACAAACTATGGGATATTTTCATGGCTTTTTAAAAAAATAAATAAATAAATAAATAATAATAATTTAATGGTAGCAATCAGCGACTTAAGGCCTGTACACACGATATGAAAATCGGAAAGAAAAATTTAATCCGAATGATTTTCAGATGTGCAGACTATAACATTTTTGTCGTATGTGAACTGAACATCCGATTTTCGTATAATTAGTACGGTTTCTGTACGAAAAAAAATTGCAAAGGGCAAGACTACGCATGCGCAGAAATGGAAGGACGTGTACAAAACTAGTCAACGCATGACGTCACTTCTGACGTATTCTGTCATATGAACATTTCATATAATGAGTAACCTCCTTCACTTTCAACATGAGACTAGCATGTCCCAAAAAAAACGACGAGCGGTCGCCTGAAAATCTGCGACATGGCAGTGGACAAATCAGACACTAAGTGACACTTCATCAGGGGAGATCAAAGGGTTAAATGTGTTCCTTGGGGTGCCTACTGTGTGTAAAGGTGTTTTTTACTGGGGGAAGATAAAGATCCATGGGAGTCAGGCGCACGTAATGCAGAGAGTGCGGGGGGGGGGGGGGGGGGATCGTCGGGCGCACATAATGCAGAGAGTGTGGGGGGGGGGGGGGGTCGGCGCACATAATGCAATAATGCAGAGAGTGCGGGGGGTTGTCGGGAGCACGTAATGCAGAGAGTGCGGGTGGGGGGGGGGGTCGGGCGCATGTAATGCAGAGCGTGCAGGGGGGGGTCGGGCGCATGTAATGCAGAGCGTGCGGGGGGGGTCGGGCGCATGTAATGCAGAGCGTGCGGGGGGGGGGGGGTCGGGCGCATGTAATGCAGAGCGTGCGGGGGGGGGGTCGGGCGCATGTAATGCAGAGCGTGCAGGGGGGGTCGGGCGCATGTAATGCAGAGCGTGCGGGGGGGGGTCGGGCGCATGTAATGCAGAGCGTGCAGGGGGGGGGGTCGGGCGCATGTAATGCAGAGCGTGCGGGGGGGGGGTCGGGCGCATGTAATGCAGAGCATTTGGGGGGGGGGGGGGTCAGGAGTGCCAGGTGAGCCAAATCACTTAAAAATAACTCCGCCTGCCCCAAAAGCAAACCAATTCCTTTCTCTCTTCCCTAAATCTTCCTGCTGAACTATGGGACCCATCAGGGCTGGACTGGGAAAGAAATTTGGCCCTGGACTTCATCCCTTAGACCAGCCCGCTTACATTTTAAGTGTCCCATGAGCAGCCCCCTTACATCAGAGTGTCCCATTACCAGCCCCCTTACATCAGAGTGTCCCATTACCAGCCCCCTTACATCAGAGTGTCCCATTACCAGCCCCCTTACATCAGAGTGTCCCATTACCAGCCCCCTTACATCAGAGTGTCCCATCACAGCCCCCTTACATCAGAGTGTCCCATCAGCAGCCCCTTACATCAGAGTGTCCCATCAGCAGCCCCTTACATCAGAGTGTCCCATCAGCAGCCCCTTACATCAGAGTGTCCCATCAGCAGCCCCTTACATCAGAGTGTCCCATCAGCGCCCCCTTACATCAGAGTGTCCCATCAGCGCCCCCTTACATCAGAGTGTCCCATCAGCGCCCCCTTACATCAGAGTGTCCCATCAGCGCCCCCTTACATCAGAGTGTCCCATCGGCGCCCCTTACATCAGAGTGTCTCATCGGCGCCCCCTTGCATCAGAGTGTCTCATCGGCGCCCCCTTGCATCAGATGTGTCTCATCGGCGCCCCCTTGCATCAGAGTGTCTCATCGGCGCCCCCCTTGCATCAGAGTGTCTCATCGGCCGCCCCTTGCATCAGAGTGTCTCATCGGCGCCCCCTTGCAT